>NW_006408752.1:2296329-2301932 GCF_000296735.1 Chrysochloris asiatica
ATCCCGGACTAGAAAGCAATGGATTTCTTGCTTCTGCCACAAATTCCCCCAGCTGTGAGCCTTCCAACCTTCTAAATATTCCTTTATATGTGATTCAGAGTTCTGGGACCAGCCCCTGAGCCTGCTTGTTTGGGTATTCTGTGTTGTTGTTGGAGAGCTCCTTTACTGCACTTCCACCCAATCCACCATCTTATTTGTTCTCTTCTTTATTCATTTTTAACTTTCACATGCATATGAAGTTATTGAAAACACCATGGCTTGAGTCAGGTGCACCTTAGTCTTCAAATGCAACTTTGCCCTTGAAAACTTCAAAGAGGTCTTGCGAACAGATTTGCTTAACGCAATATGTCATTTGATTTATTGACTTCTGCTTCCATGTGTGTTGATGGTTGATCCAAGCAAAATGAAGTCTTGGACAACTTCAGTCTCTTCTCCATTTATCTTTTTTTAATTTTCTCTCTCTCTCTCTACATTTATCTTGATGTTATTTATTGGTCCAGTAGTGAGTGTTCTTGTTTTCTTTACATTGAGGTGCAATCCATTACCAAAGGCTGTGTTCTTTGGTCTTCATGAATAGTTTAAATCCTGTTTGCTTTCAGTAAGCAGGGTTGTATCACCTGCATATCATAAGTTTTTAATGAGTCTTCCTCCAACCCTGATTACATATTTTTCTTCATATAATCCAGCTTCTCAAATTAATTGCTCAGCATACAGACTGAATAGTATGGTGAAAGAATACAACCATAGTGCACATCTTTCTTAATTTTAAACCATTTGGTGTGCCCTTTTTCTGTCCAACCAGCTTCCTCTTGGTCTATGTACAGGTTTGTCATGAGCACAATTAAGTGTTCTGGAACACTTACTCTCCACAGTGTTGTAGAGCACGTGGAACAAGTGAGGAGATGAAATGAGCAAGAACGTGAAATAAGAGATATAATCCCTGATGTCAGATGGATCTTGGCTGAAAGCAGAGAATGATGTTTACCTGTGTTTTATTGACTAGACAAAGGCTTTCGATTGTGTGGATTATAATAAGAACTCCACACAGTATCTGATACTAGACACATTCTCAATTTATGGACGTACCTGCTATCTAATAAGTTCTCAGTATATGGAAGCCATAATTTTCTCTCTCTGAATCTTTCCACATAAAAATTTGCTTACCTTTATCACTCATTTCTATAACAAAGCATGACCACATCTGTGGTGAATGACCCATTCACCATGTCCAAATTTAGTGTCTCTCTGCGTGTGTGTGTTAAAATATATATACTAAAACATTTGCCAGTTGTGTTTTCTACTTTGACCAAGAGCAGAGGAATGGAGAAGACTCCAGAAAATGGCAGTAGGATTCCCATGTAGTGTTCACCTAGGAATTCAATAACACTTCATTAGAATCGATTGTAGGATAGTTGTAAATCTGGACTCAGTTTAGTGTTTATCACTATTTTAGGTTTGAGGGAATCTCTTCAATGAGAGAATGTAAACATGGGCTCTCACAAAACAATTGAGTAGTTCTAAAAATATTTGTTGAATTCATATCAAGTGCAAGGTAGTATCATGTACAAAGATCTGAGGGCCATAAAGATGACTTAGAAATTATTCTCACTCTTTGGTTTAAGTAACAGAGTCTGTTGAACAAGATAGCTGAATGCCTCCAATGACATGCCTATTTAAAATTGGGTGAGGAAAGAATCATTTATAAAAGATTATCACATGTCTTGAATTCCTTCCAAACAGGTCTTATCTACTTCAATTCTGACGTCATAACGTTATCCTAAGCATCCATCTCTGAGGTTCACTTCGCTACAAATATCCACTGGTGAATTGAGAAGTAAATTACATGATCAGAGATTATTCTTGGTGTCATCAAGAGAAAAATGAAAGTTTATTTTCTGATGTAAGAAATAAAATGACAGCTTCATAGGATGGAATGTGTTCTTGTCCCCAGTTTACAAGGACATAGAGCTGTAAAAGGAAGCGCTCTCTAATGATTACCCAATTGGATTTAATTTTAAATTTAATTTTAAGAACTTTTTATAGGTCTATATCATCAATGTTTATTGGGGGATTTTTATTATACATATGAATTAGTTACTCAAAACCAAAAGTTGTTGTTGTTATGTGCCATGGAGTCGGTTCCAACAATTAGCGACCCTGTACAGGGTTTCCAAGGCTGTAAATCTTTACGGGAGCAGAACGCCTCATCTTCCGCAGAGCAGCTGGTAGTTTCGAACTATTGACTCTGAGATTATTAGCCCAATTCGTAACCACTACGCTACCAGAGCTCTTAGGGAAAATACTTTAAATAAAAAGTTTTATTAGCTATTAATATAATTTTTTCACATACATACTGTAATAACCTGAATATCATTAACATTATAAAATGCTAAGTTTTACATAAGAATCTTCAGTGGTAGGTGCTTAGCTTGCAGAGGAGAAACTCCAGAGTACTTTGCTGGTTACCGGGATGTCTGGGGTGGGTTGAGGGAAGGGAGGGGTAAGTGGAGCACAGGGTAGGGAATAGACACAGGATAGCCTGGGTGCTGGGGTGTGTGTGTGGAAATACACAAGAAGGGGGAAGGGAATGGAAGAACAAGGCAGATGGGGGAACAGTTAGGCAAGTTAGCATGGACTAAGTGGACAGAGGTAAAGAATGATGTATGCACAAACAGGCCTCTGGAATACAGGGATTGAGGCATGGTCTGAATGGGTAAAAGAGGGGAAATAATGTTAAGATGCTTGGCTGTCTTTTGAATTTTGGTTTCCCTTGCCTACCGTTGTAAAATAGACACTTGAGGGGGAGAGAAAGGAGTAGCCAGAAACATCACCATAGAAAGCCTATAAGTCCATCTTCTGCCTATAACTGATTGGAATACCTAAAAGGGGGCTAGAACTTGCCCAGTGAAGGAGTCTTCCTGCAGAGCCTCTGCATTGCATAAGACCATAGGTGGACTCCTGGACCTCATCCAGAATATTCTGAGGTGGGAAATTTCCACTTGAAAGGACAAGCAGACAATCCTGGAGTGGCTAGAAGAACAGAAGAAATTTCTCAAAAGAAAGATCAGCAGGAAAAATAAAAAGCAATAATGGGAGTCCAATTGACTACTAAAAGAACAAGCAAGTTGTTCACCTGGGAGCCATCAAAGCAAGTGGTCGGGTCCCTTCAGGGCAAACCTCCTTCCAAGACTAAGACTCGTGGGGAATACACAAGCAGGCATATGGTCTGGCTGGTAACCACATTGGTCACCGATAAGGGGAAGTGGGGGAAAAACAGCAATGAAGTTGTGAGCTAAGTCCGACCATTTCCAACAGACTCCTGTGAACCTGGGTTGAGACCTGTTGGCCAGTACTATGGCAAGACCTGGGGACTTCTGGACCCAGAGACAATGACATGGCCACAGAGGAGAGTGAAGTATTGAGCTGATATGAAGTGAGGAGAGATGCACAAGAGCACCCACACTTGCAGATAGTACCCACTCGACCTGGCTTCAATGGCTGGATGATCAGAACTCAACTAGAAGAAGGAAGAAAAGGAAAAAAAGGTAATCTGCTACAATTTGATGAACTTGGCCCATACTTATGGATGTAGTAGCTCAAAAGAGGGAACAAATCTTTACAGTGAGGATTATTCCCACCCCCTCGGTATGCAGGGTTGACAGAGATGAGCAACTTAGACATTGGCTACCCAAAACGAGGGGGGCGGGGGGGGAGCTACAAAGGCATGAAGTGACTTACAAGCTTTCAAGAGGAAGCCTAGTTCCAGAGGGTGTGGGAGAAGGTAGAATCTCCGCTGAGTAGTATCCAATCTGTCTGGACAAGACTAATGAAAGGAGATGGGGATAAGACTCTTGTGGTACAATAGTGAATAATTGCCATCAGGACTGACTGTGAGGGTTGGAAAGGTAAAGGTAGATGTTTTGTAGCAAAAGGAGGGGAGTGGTTGATTTTGCAGTCCAGGAGCGGAGGTCCCTGGGACCATCAAGGGAGAAGAGCAGAGTGTGGGGCCCTACCCAGAGAAGCAGTGACACCAGAGATGGAAGCAGAAACATGGAGAGATGGAATGGATGGGGCTCTGGACTCAGGGAGGGAAAGAGGGGGTGTGGGCTGGCGGCTGGGGGGCAGGCTTGCGGTTTGATGATGCATGGAGGGGATTCTAATCATTGCAATGAAACGAAATATGATAGGATTAATGTAAAGCTAATGTTCTCCCATGTAAATGATCACATAATTCACAATAAAAACGTTAAAAAAACAACAACCTGAAACTCCAGAGTATTGTGAGCCAATTCTGGTTTGGCATTGTTGTTGTTAGTAAGTGCAGTTGAGTTGGTTCCAACCCATAGTGACCCTGTGTAGGATTTCTGAGGAGCATTTGGTGAGCTTGAACCTCCAACTTTGAGGTTCAAATCAACTTGCAGTCCAGCACATTAACCCACAGCACCACACCAGGACTCCATTAGCTCACTATAAATCCTTCCACAAAATTTTCAACCCTGTGTTCCCCCAACTGTTAAGCTATCCATAGCTATCTGGTTTGCAGAGTTGAGTCTATGCACACTAAAGAGAAAAAAATGAAATGTTCTTGTTAGGTGTCTCAGAGTTGGTTCCAACTCACAATGACCCTATGTGCAACAGAACGAAACACTGCCTAGTCATCCTTACAAGCACTGCTAGGGTTGAGCCCATTGTTGCAGCCACTGTGTCAATCCATCTTGCTGAGGGTCTTCCTCTTTTTTGTTGACCCTCTACTTTTACAAATGATGTCATTTTCCAAGGACTGTTTCTTCCTGATAACATGTTCGAACTACATGAGATGAAGTCTCACCACAGTATCTTGTAATAAAAGTTATGTGAATGTGATCTTAGCAACCGCAGTATATAATGTTTTTCTTTCCTTATAAGTTGACAACTTTTACTTTTCTATTTAGAGGAAGTACTTTATGGCTTCTCCTTGACATATCTGAATTGCCAGCATCACTACTTTTATGCTTTGGTGCTGTTATTAGGTATAATAAGGTTAGTTGAACACAAGTACTGTGATATGTCAACCATCAATCTGATTATCAAGACATCTTCTAAGTGATCAATGGATATGAAGCAGTGTGCACAGGGGGAACACAGTGGACAAAGGGATGATCCACATCTTGGGTAAGATGGAGTGGGTTACTACAAGGCTTCATCACACCACTTAGAAAGGCATACAATTTAAAACTTGTGTATTGTTTATTTCTGGACCTTTTTCCATTAATATGATTTTCAATGACATGTGGTTGACTGGGAGAAACTGCAACCACAGAAAGTGAATCCACAGAAAGGGGAGACTACTTCTTCCAAGACAGATTTGTTCTTTCTTATGGCAATCCATGGTACATTCAGTATTCTTCTCCAACACCATAATTCAATATACAGGGAGGGAGAGGGAATGGGAAAAACGGGGCAGCTGGGGGAATAATTGGGCATAAGTGAAAGGGCTGAAGGGAACAGAGATAAGGTAAGATATATACACAACCTTGGAACAGCAGGGCTCTGAGATACAGGGACTGAGTCATGATTGGAATGGGGGGGTATCATGTTAGGATGCGGGAACGTCTCTTTATTAC
>NW_006408752.1:2302032-2303847 GCF_000296735.1 Chrysochloris asiatica
AGGCCATGATGCCTGTACTCCCAAGCCTGCCCGCCAGTGATGCATCCACCCTGGCTTTGGGGTGCCTCATTGTCTCCCTCCTTCTGTTTGTCTGTGTATTCTTTCGCTATCCCTATCACCGTTGGATCTCCCCTCCTTGTGAACCAAACACTCGTGAACAACACAACTATGTCGAGGCAAGACCCCGGCACTCATGATCTCATACTTCGTTTTCTTCCAGAGCTATACACTAGCCATGCATAGCTGCACACACAAGACTTGTTTACTTTTTAGTATAAAAAGGTGGCAATCTGCTCCCTTGGTGTAGAATCTTGTCTGTCCAGCCAGCCACCACTGGATGTAGCACTGCTAACCCTGGTCAGTAAGTTTCCCTGTTACAATAAACCAATGTCTGTTGGACATTGTCCTGATCAGTTTTTCAGTCTCTTGGTGAATACCCACATGGAAGGATTTTCCTTTCTGGGTTTGAATCTAAACAATTCGTGAGTGAGCCAGGAGACTGCAAAAAATCCCTGAGCTTCTGGGACTAGATGGGAGAAATGGAACTATTACTTTGTCACTACATTTATATTTTGCTTTATTGTCCTTTTTCTCCTTCACTATTCCTTCAAGAGCTCCCCAGAATTACAGATAAAAATCATGCAGCCTTAGGGGTCAGAAACCCACTCACCTCCCTGGGAAATAATGATAAGTGGAAGTTGGTGGTGTAATAGGCGTGGGAGGACTCTTAGTCATCACCTAGTCCAACACATGTTTTATAGAAAGAACACAGATCTAGAAAGGGGAAACTTTCTGCCTGGGCATCCACAGAGTTTCCCACTTGTAAAGAAACATCTTGATTTGTTAATATCATAATGATATTAGCTTAACTCCTTTGGCTTTTCAGGGCAAAGCTAAACCAAATATGTTCTTTGGGAAAGCTAATGGGCACTGAAAAGGCCATGGTGGATCAGTGTTTAATCACTCAACTGTTAACCCAAAAGTTGGCAATTGGAACTCACCAGCTACTCCATGGAAGAAAAATGTAGTCTGCTTCCATAAAGCCTGGGAAACTCTATGGGGCAGGGTCGCTATGAGTCCTAAACAACTCAGTGGCATGGGTTTTATTAGTACTGAAACCCCTTCAACTCTGCTTTCTAGGTTCATTTGAGGGTTGGGATTTTAAAGCTAAGTTTTAGTAAGTTTATCCAGTGAGCTGGGAATGGACGCAGGATAAATTAGTTTTACACGGGGGAGGGAAAAGATGGAGAAGGCCTGCAGGAATTAATTCATTGCAGAGAAAAAGAAAATGTGATAATCACTTTGAGAGACAACACAGCATAAAGAGTAATGACTGGAGACATGCAGTCTGGGTTCAAATCCCAGCCTTGACATTCTCTAGCTATATGATCTTGGGAAAGTTACTCAGTAGTTTTATGTCTCACTTTCTTCTTCTGTAAATGGGAAACGGCAGTCACAGGGCTTCGTATTAATAAAGAATTCCATGTTGTTGTTGTTAGGTGCCATTGCATATAGCAACCTTATGCACAACCAGGACAAAGCACACCTGGTCTTGCTCCAACCTCACAGTCATTGCTACGTTTGAGCCCATTGTTGCTGTCATTGGGCCAGTCCATTTGTTGGGGGTCTACTACCTCTTTTTATTTGACCCTCCACTTTACCAAGCATGATATCTTTCTCTAGGGACTGGTCCTTCCTGAAAATCTGTCCAAAGCATGAGAGAGAAAGGCTAGCCATCCTGGCTGTACTTCCTCCAACACAGATTGGTTTGTTCTTTAGACAGTTCATGGTACTGTTAATACTCTCCTCTAACAC
>NW_006408752.1:2314998-2326423 GCF_000296735.1 Chrysochloris asiatica
TGAAACAAGCTATATGAATGGTTGAATGTGAAGCTGATGATGTGCCCTGTAAACTTTCACTCAATGCAAAATAAAAACATTTAATTAAAAAAAAAAGAGTTAAAGAGCAAAGATGTTAAAAAAAAAAAAAAAAGCATCAATTCTTCTCTAGTCTTCCTTATTCATTGTCCAGCTTTAGCAACATGTGAGGTGAATGAAAATACTATGGCTAGGGCCGTAGTGTTTTGTTGTTGTTGTTACGTGTCATCAAGTCGATTCCGACCCATAACAACCCTGTATAGAGTTTCCAAGGAGCACCTGGTGAGCTTGAACCACTGACCATGCAGTTCAAATGGCTTTGCAGTCTGACACATTATCCCACTGCACCACACCAGGACTCCCATAGTTTTTAAGATTGTAACTCTCTCTCTCTCTTTTTTTTTTTTTTGGTGGGGGTAACTTTAATAAACAGAAATTAATCCTCTCACGGTGCAGGAGGTTAGAAGTCTGAATTCAGAGCACTGGCTCTGGAGAAAAGTCCTTGTCTTCTTTCAACATATGCAGTCCAGCATTCCTTGGAGATCTCCATGTGTCCTGGCATCAATCTCTCCCTAGATCTAGGAGCTTCACAGTGCAGGGACTCCAGGTCCAAACGATACATTTCATTCATGGCTCTTCTTTCTTGGTGGTTGTAGGTCCCTCTCAAGATGATATCTTTGCTTTTTAACACTCTAAAGAGGTCTTTTGCAGCAGATTTGCCCAATGCAATGAATGAATGCATCATTTGGTTTGTTGAATGCTGCTTCCATGGACATTGATTGTGGATCCAAGTGAAATTAAATCCTTGGAAACCAGTATTTTTCCCATTTATCCTATGTTGTTGATTGGTCCAGTTATGAGGATTTTTGTTTTCCATCTGTTGAGGTGCAATCCATACTAAAGGCTGTAGTCTTTGATTACCATCAGTAAGTGCTTTAAGTACTTTTCACTTTCAGCAAGGAAGGTGTGTCATCTGCATGCCACAGGTTGTTAATGTGTCTTCCTCCAATCCTAATGCTGCATTCTTCATATAGTTTCGTTTCTCCAGTTATTTGTTCAGCATATAGAATGGATACATTTGGGGAAAGGATACAACTCTAACACATACCTTTCCTAATGTTAAATGCAGTATCCCCTTGTTCTGTTTAAACTACTGCTACTTGGTCTGTATAGCGTAGTTGTTACAAATCGGGCTGTGAACCGCAAGGTCAGCAGTTTGAAACTACCAGCTGTTCCGTGGGTGAAAGATGAGGCTTTCTGCTCCCGTAAAGATTTACAGCCTCGGAAACCCTGTACAGGGTTGCTATGAGTCGGGACGACTTCCCGGCACATAAAAACAACAACTTGTTCTGTGTACAGTTTCTATATGAGCACAAGTGTTTTGGAATTCCTATTCTTTTCAATATTATGCATAATTTGTTGTGGTTCTCACAGTCAAATGCTTTTACATAGTCAATAAAACAAGTAAACATCTTTCTGGTATTCTCTGCTTTCAGCCAAGATCTATCTGACATCAACAATGATATTCTTTGTTCCATGTTCTCTTCTGAATCTGGCTTGAATTTCTAGTAGTTTTCAGTCTATGAACGTCAGCAATCATTTAAAAATTATCTTCTGCATAATTTTACTTGCATGTGATATTAGTGATTAGTTCAGTAATTTTCACATTCTGCTGAAACGTCTTTCTTTGAAATAGGCACAAAAAATGGATTTCTTCCAGTCTGTTGATCAGGTAGCTAGCTATCTCCCAAATTTCTTGCCATGTGAGTAAGTGCTTCCAGTGTGAAATATTTTATGTTAAAACGAAGATAAAATGTAGTTATAATAAATCACTACACCTATTGGAACATCGCATGAGTGTGCTAAGCGATCTGAATTACACTAAACTTAAATCACATGACATATATAAATGTCATGATTTGGAGAAATACATTCAGAATATGGATTCTGTCTATCACAGTGGCACCTAAAGAAAGTGCTACTAACCCATATTATGTAACTCATTGTATAACGTCGTTGTTGTTGTTGTTGTTAATTGCCATTGAGTTGGTCCTGACTCATATTGATTCCAAGGAGTGGCTCGTAGGTTTGAACCACTAACATTTCAGTTAGTAGTCTAGTGCGTCCTCTAATCCTGAGCTAGTCCTCTGGTCCTGAGCTAGTCCTCTAGTCCTGAGACAGTCCTCTGGTCCTGATCTTGTCCTCTAGTCCTGAGCTAGTCCTCTGGTCCTGAGCTAGTCCTCTGGTTCTGAGCTAGTCCTCTAGTCCTGAGCTAGTCCTCTGATCCTGAGGCAGTCCTCTAGTCTTGAGCTAGTCCTCTGGTCCTGAGCTAGTCCTCTGGTCCTGAGGTAGTTCTCTAGTCCTGAGACAGTCCTCTGGTCCTGAGCTAGTCCTCGGGGTAGGGTTTCATTGCTAATTAAAGAAGAATAACTTGTAGGGAAAACTTTTGCATTAGGATGGTGGGATGGCCATTCAGGCCTTCTGTATTTTGCTTTGGGCAGGCTAAATATCCTTTTTCTAACACCTTGGGGTTCTTAGTGCCCTGTTTCAAGGACACAGTTGAGGCTGGTGATACTCTACTGAAAACAAGGGGATTAAGTGAACATTTATGTGCTAAATATTGAAACTCCCAGCCCTGTACTCTGAATAAGCCAGGCTTTAGTTTTCCAGGTGGGCGATTGGAAGTTTTTTCTCTAAAAAATAAGATCAGCCCTATCAAGTGGTTTTTAGAATATGGACATTCTGAGTTCCACACACGCACACACAAAAAACAAGTCAGATCATCCTATGTTAAAGCTCAAACTCAATAGCCCCTTCCCTATACATACAGAGCTCTTATTCCATGTTGTTGTTGCCTCACCCTTAACGTCATAATTGTGTGCATCTCCACTAGGAAAACAGAGAGTAACCAAGAAATTGGAAAAAAACAAAACATTAGCTGTGTCAGAAGATGGAAATTAAAAAGGAAAAGAAAAGTATCTGTAATATATTTATAGATGAAAGAGAAGGTGTTATATTCTTATAGCAAGAATAAGCTAAGTAATTCCAGGTACTGTCTTGTTCACTGGAGTGTTTTTAGCTGCCTGGAGTGGCCCAGACTCTTGGTGGCCCCATGTCCAGCAGGATTGACCAACTTTCAATGGCTGATTTTTGTAACTCACCAGGCCTTTCTTTCTGGTCTGTCTTTGTCAGGAAGTTCACTTGGAACCTGTTCAGCATCACAGAAACACACACGCCTCCACTGATAGATGAGTGGTGGTTATGCATGAGATACATTGACCAGGAATCAACCCCAGTCTCCCACACTGTTAAAGCTTTCAGTCACCATGTAAACAGTCCAACTGCCCTGAAGTTACCATGTTGTTAGGAAATCCAAATTAGCTCCTATAGAAAGACCACATAGAGAGGCATTGGAGCTACATGCAATGAGAGAGATCCGGGGCCTGCCTAGAGCTACTCTATCCTCTGCTGTTCTGTTTCAGCTAAGATCTAATAATCACCACATGAAAGAATTAAATCATTCTCAAATACCACTGAAACTGTGAGCCATAAGACAATGACTGCAGCTTTCACTTATTTTTTTAAACTAACAATAGGTAATCAAAAGAGGATCTGGTACCTGGAAGCAGAGTGCTGTTATAACAAAAAACTAAAGCAAGGGACATTGATTTTGGAAGTAGATGGTGGGCAGAACTGGAAGGGTCTTGAGGAAACTGTGAGCAGAAGTTTAAAACCTTGAAGAGATTTGTCAGCAACAGCCACCATTTGGCTGCAAACACATGTGAAGCCCCAAGCCAGAACCACCCCACTAAGTACTTCCCAAATACTTGACCCATAGTAACCATGAGAGTTGAGAAAACAATTGTTGTTGTTTTATGTGGAAGTGTTGGGTAAGCCCATTGTCTTTGAGGTGATTCGGACTCATGACAACTCCATGTGTTACAGAGCAGAACATCTCTTTGTGGAAGCAGTTCTCCAAGCCTTTTTTTTCACAGAGCTGTTGGTTGGGTTTGAACCACCAACATTTAAGTTAGCAGCTGATCATGAACCATTTACATCACCAGTGTTGGAGTTCCCAAGAAGTGAATGAAGATTTAAAATGTAGCAATTTGAAGATAGGAAACCTTGACTTGAGCTTTGAGTGAGGCCCTGTGTAAGACTTAATTTTTAGATACTTTTTCTTTAGCCGGTGGGAGAACTCATATTTTCAAACATTTGAAAGTTCTTTCCTGCATACATTTTGTTGTTATCGGTTGCTGTGGAGTTGGTTCTGACTTCCACACCAGAATAAAACACCAACCTCATGATCACTGTCATCCTTGAGTCTATGGTTGCCTGTCACCAAGGCGCTTCTCTTTTAGCACTGCATCGGACAATATTCTATTGTGACCTATAGGATTTTCCTTGGCTAATTTTCAGGAAGTAGATCAGCAGGACTTTCTACCACTAGTCTGTCAATTTGTCATACCATGGTGGCTTTTGTGTTGCTGTGATGCCAAAGCTATGTATTTCAAATACCAGCATTTCAAATACCAGCACGGTCACCCATGGTGGAGAGCTTTAGCAGAGCTTCCAGATGAAGACAAACTATGAAAGGAGATTTTTTTTTTTTTTTTTAAGTTCCTTTTCACTGCTTTTCTTCATCAACAAAATTCTCAACTTGATATCTAAGCTAAGGAGTTCTGGTGGCTTAAGCACTTGATGCTTGATTCAAACATACCCAGTGGCTCTGTGGAAGAAAGGCTTCACAATCTGCTCCACTAAAAACGACAGCCTAGAAAACCTTGTGGAGTGCTCATTTCAGCAGCACATATACTAAAATTGGAACGACACAAAGAAGATTAGCATGGCCCCTGAGCAAAGATGACATGCAAAATCGGGAAGTGTTGCAGATTTTTAAATGGTAGCAGCGAAACTTAATAAGAAACTTCAGGAAAATCTAAGAGATGCAAGAAACAGTCTCATTGCAGTCAACACACTTGGAGTTGACCAATTCAGCTTCCAAAGGCCTTTATTAGTCCTTGTTGACAGAAACTTAGATGTGGCAACTCCTTTGGTGCACGATGTACTGGATTTCCACTTAAACAGAGTTAATCTGGAAGAATCTTCGGGGGTAGAAATTTCTCCAACTGGTGCCAGGCCAAAGAGAAAAAATAAGAAATCTTAGGATTTAACTCCAGTTGATAAATTTTGGCAGAAACGTAAAAGAAGAGACAAGAAGGGGAAGACAAAAGAGCTATTAGTATGCTTTCTGACAATTGTTGTTGTTAGGAGCCATCGAGTCAGTATGGACTCATACAGACCTTGCGCACAACAGAACGGAAACAATAACTGATCCTGGCCCAACCTCATTGTTGTTGCCACGCTTGAGCCCATTGATGCTGCCATTTGCTAATCCATCTCGATGGGGGTCTTCCTCTTTTTCTCTGACCCTCCACCTTACCAAACATGATGACCTTCTCCAGCGACTGGTCCCTCTTGACAATATGTCCAAAGTATGAAAGACGAAGTTTGACCATCTTGGCCTCCAAGGAGCACTCTGGCTGCACTTTTTCTAACACGGATCTATTGGTTCTTTTGGCAGCCCATGGCACTTTTAGTATTCTCCTCCAACACCATAATTCAAAGGCATCAATTCTTCTATGGTCTTCCTTATTCACTGTCCAGCTTTCGCATGCATATGAGATTATTGAAAATACCATGGCTTGGGTCAGGCACATCTTAGTTCTTAAGCTGACATCTTTGCTCTTCAACACTTTCAAAAGGTGTTGTGCAGCAGATTTGCCTAATGCAATACATCATCATTTGATCTCTTGACTGCTGCTTCCATGAGTGTTGATAGTTGATCCAAGAAGAAGGAAGTCTTTGATACCTTCAATCTTTTCTCCACTGATAAGAATGTTGTTTATTGGTCCAGTGGTGAGGATTGTTGTTTTCTTTATATTGAGATACAATCCATACCGAAGGCTGTGCTCTTTGATCTTCATCAGCAAATATTTTAAGTCCTCTTCATTTTCAGCAAGCAAGGTTGTATTATCTGCATATCGCAGGTTGTTAATGAGTCTTCCTCAAATCCTAATGCCACATTTTTCTTCATATAACCCAGCTTCTCGGATTATTTGCTCAGCATACAGGTTGAATAAGTATGGTGAAAGAATACAACCTTGTCGCACACCTTTGTTAATTTGAAACATTCACTGTTCCCATGTTCTGTTTGAACAACTGCCTTTTGGTCCAGGTACAGATTCCTCATGAGCACAATTAAGCGTTCAGGAATACTCACTTTGCGATGTTGTCCATAGCTTATCATGATCCACATAATCAAAAGCCCTTTGCGTAGTCAATAAACACAGGTAAACATCTTTCTCTACTTTCAGCCAAGATCCATCAGACATCAGTAATGACATCCCTCATTCCATGTCCTCTTGTGAATCTGCTTTGAACCTCTGGAAGTTAATGTATGCTTGCAGCCATTTCTGTATTACCTTTAGTAAAACTTTACTTGCATGGGAGATCAAAGATATTGTCATATGATTTCTGCATTCCACTGGGTCACCTCTCTTTGTAACGGTCACAAATATGGATCTCTTCCAATCAGTTGGCCAGATAGTTGTCTTACAAATTTCTTGGCATAGATGAGTGAGTGCCTCCTGTGCTGCATCACTTTCTTGATAGATTTCCATTTTTATTCCATCAATTCCTGGTGCCTTGTTCTTTGCCAGTTCCTTCAGTGCACCTTGGACTTCTTCCTTCAGTATCATTGGCTCTTGATCATATGCTGTCTCTTGAAACGGTTGAACATCAACCATTTCCTTTTGGTACAGTGACTGTATATTCCTTTCATCTTTTTTTGATGCTTTCTACATCATTCGATAATTTGTCCAGAGAATCCTTCAGTAACAAAAGTCAAGGCTTGAATTTTTTCTTCAGTCCCCGCAACTTGAGAAATACCGAGCATGTCCTTTTTGCTTTTCTGACTCCGTATCTTTGCACATTTCAGCTCTTGTACCTGTTCATTTCCTCCATTTGCTTTAGCATTTTTATGCTGGAGAGCAAATTTCAGTGTCTCTTCTGACATCAATTTTTATGTTTTCCTTCTTTCTTTTTTTTCTCTGTTGAAGAAAATGTTTATTTAGGATGGTAACACACAAAAAAACATTTAAGCATTCAATGGGAAAAAAACAAAAACAAAACACAAACAAAAAAATAGAAAATAAAACAAAAAGAGGGAGAAAGAAAAAGAATGGTAATTGGTACTGCCAGTTTGGGGAGAAAAAATCATTATCTAATTTTACTCCCCCAAAGTGATCAGCCAAATGGTTTGAATCTGAGCAGAGGCATGGTGACATATTCTCTTGGAAACTGAATGTGATAGGGGAGGACTTGGGGCTCACTCCTCGGAGGGGGATATGTGCATGGGTCCTGTATCCAAAATATCCACCCGGACAGCCCTCCATCCACACCTGTAGGGTAAGTAGCCTGAAACCCCTGACCATGGAGGTCTTTCAGCAGTCTCGAAGGGAAACTTCTCAGCAGGGGAGGGGGCAGACACCTTTGGTGACGCTTAAAAAACTCCAGTTATGTTCAGAATCTTCCAGATTTCATGCCAGAGTTGCAAGCCACTTTACCAACCTTAATTGTAGATTTGTGATGTCCAAGGTAGGGCTATCCATGCCAGATGGTGATCAGGTGAACACACCCACCAAATTGAACATAGTGTCTCAGACTTCAAACAAACAGAACCCATTTTTTGGAAAAAAATAAATATTGTGGAATGCAAGTTTGATATATGGAAGAATATATAATCTACCAAGAGTCGCAAGTACAGTTTTCATTACAAAGAATCAACAATCTCAAAGAGGTTTTTCAAATTAAAAAAAAAAGGGGGGGGGGAGGGTTTGCACTTATTCCTCACAAAATCGTCACTTTTTGGAAATGATCCCAATGGAAGCTACATATTGAATGCATTAACACAGCATTGAGTTTCTTTGTGTAAAAAAATGTTTTGTACATAGTAATAAAAAAAGCTAAGGCAAGATGCATCAAAACCGAAACTCATAAATTCTTTTCCTCTGACTTTTTCCATGTGCAGTAGAGGGTGACGTTTCTCATCTTCTGTATCAAGCATCTTAAACCTTTGCTGCTGGAAGAATTCCGTCCCAGCACCATGAAGGACAGATGCTGGCGATGGACTTGGCACTTACACTGGCAAACTGAGCCTTTTTCCCTTGAGTGCATTTGTAATGTACAGATAGAAGAAGTTGCAGTAGAGAATGGTTTGGACTACGCCAGCCCCCACAGCAATGAGATCAAGGAAACCCTTGAAGTAGAAGCACCATATCCAGTTGATGACATCTAGTGCGCGGTAGAGGCCCAGGAAGAACAACATACTTAGTATAATGTGTGCTGATTAAAAGAATAAAGTATTTCATGAATCAATTTTTTAAAACGTACATCTTCTCTCCTGTTATGTTTGACAACTGGGTAATAAGAAAATACTTTGTAAAAAAGGAAAATTCTATCTGAATATAATGCTAAAATAGCAATATGATATATCCATGTGACTTACTTGGTTCACAAATCGCCTACCTGTCTTAGAGAGTTTTGTTATTGTTGTTGTTGTTGTTAAGTGCTGTTGAGTCGGTTCCGACCTATAGCGACCCTGAACAGGGTTTCCGAGGCTGTAAATCTTTACGGGAGCAGAAAGCCTCCTCTTTGTCCCACGGAACTGCTGGTAGTTTCGAACTGCTGACCTTGAAATTAGTAGTGCGTCTTCATAAACACTACACTACCAGAGTTCCTTATACAGTTTGCAATGAGTGAAAATCAAGTCCATGGTACCTAACAGTAATAACAATATAGTGGTGCAACTGAGGGAAGTGAAATAGAGAGGTCTTTGGAGGAAATGAGAACTGCACTGCCCTCTCACCCCTATCTCATCAAATGGGACAGTCCATGAGTCCTCCAGGCCGAAATCAAAAGGGAATAGAACCGGGAGGTGGGAGGGTAGCAGGAAACAAAGGTCAAGAAGATTCCTCAGCAAAGCCCACTCTCTTCACTTACCCAAAGTTAAGGCCAGAGCCACATGCAAAATGCAAGTTGCTAGAAGGGAAGTTGTATGCCTTTCTTATTTCTCCAACTATAGTCAAAAGTCACTGAAGCATAAGAAATAATGAGGAACGTCAAACCTTATCCAGAATAGCTTTGTGTAGGAGCTTCTGTGTGAGGTGGGGCTGCTGATGAGCAGAGAGAGATAGCTGAGAAGGTGATTGTCCCTCCAAGGAAAAGTATATCAGATGTTTGGTTATAAATGGCCAGAAATCTCACTGAACAAGACAGGGCTATCGATCAGGAAATAATTGTTTGCTGGAAATGGGGAAGTCTTTTCAATGGGTAATTAAGATGGTGTCACTTGATAAGCGCTTGCAGGGGAATCGTTCTTCTAGCGCCTGTGTCATCAACCTGGCGTCATGGCAACAGGCTGGACTGAGGACTCTCCCTTTGGAGCTTTCGTGTATTAATGCATTAATGCGTCTCCTGTTCACAAATTCTTCTTCTGCTCCAAACACAAGTGACAATGTAGAAAGCGAGTGTCTAGCTGCACTGAGAGGCAGTCTCCCTCTTCCATGTTGTTGTTTTAACTACCCTTGAGGTAACCTCAACTCCAGGGGCCCTGGTGGAGATGTGGGGTAGGTGCTGCACTGCTAACCACAACTTCAAATCCATTAGTCACTCCAAGGGAGAAAGATGAGGTTATCTGCGCCCTTAAAGATTTACGTCTCAGAAACCCTGTATGGTCGCTATGAGTCAGAATCAACTTGATGGCTGTGGGCTTGGGTATGAAGACCCCATGCGTGTGTCAGAGTAGAACTATGTGTGCTCCACAGAGTTTTCAATGGCTACTTTTTCAGAAGTAGATCACCAGGTCTTCATTCTGAGGAGTTTCTTTGTGGACTCAAACCTTCAGCTTTTCAGTTAGCAGTCAAGGATGCTGACCATTTGCTTTACTTCCATTATGTTGTTGTTATTACATGCCTTCTAGTTGGTTCTGACTCACAGAAACCCTGCATAGCATTTCTGAGGTGCAGCTGGTGGGTTTGAACCACTGACCTTGTGGTTATCTTTTGGTGCTACACCGGGGTTCCTTACCTCCATAGAGGTTTGTATGTTCTTGTGGCTCATGGACCACATGATCCCCCTTGGAGCTTGTTAGAAACGCAGAATCTCTGGCTCCACTGCAGACCTACTGAATCAGGATCAGCCTGTTTATAGGGTCCCTAGGTGATTTGTATTCACATTACAGTTTGAGAAGCATTGCTAAAGGCACTTAACAACAACAGCCAAATACAGACATCCCTTTCAATAATAATAATACCAAGGAGCTTCTTCTCTGAAACACCAGTTTCTTTTCTTTTTTTATTATAACCTCTGTGGCCTGATAAGGTTCCAACAGAAAGTAGACAATATTTGCTTGTTTGTTTTCTGGTAAGGAAAAGTTTCGTAATTCAGTCTAAGCTAATCATAAGAAAACCATTTCCAGGGTGTACCAGTTATTTGCTCCAAAAACTTTTCTTATAGTCTCTCTGGTTTAGGATGGAGACCCAGGCTGGTGCAATTGGTCAGCTGCTAACCAAAAGGGTGGCTGTACATATGTCCCCAGTGGCCAGGCAATCTACATCTGAAAAGTCACAGCTTTTGAAAGCCCTGTGGAGTAGAAACACATGGGACCACCATCAGTTGGACACAACAACAATGTTGGGTTTTTTGGGGGGGAGGGGAAGCTCTCATGTTCCAGCATTATTGTTCTAGAAAATATCACTTGGAAACTTAGCCACATAAAACTCACTTTGTCTCCAAAAAACCTACTTCATCTCCGGTAGCCAGATGCAGGAAGACGACTTGGTTTTCTATCCATCCAGCAATGGCATGCATGGCTAAATTTTGACCTAAGTTTCATTATGAAAAATCTTTAGATACCTCAGTATACTTTCCTTTACCCCTAGTTGTTGTTAAGTGCCATCGAGTTAGTTCTGACCCACAACAACCCTGTATAGTGTTTCCCAGGATGGGCTGGTGGGTTTGAACCACCAACCTTGTGGTTAGCAGTACAGTGATTATACTACAGCGCCACACCAGGACTCCTCACTCATAGTAGACATTTGAAATACTGCAAACTAGGTTTCTACAATTAAAATGAAGTAAAAAAAAACGAAGGTAGGTCATGTTGCCATGAATCAGCCAAATGAAAGAAATGGACATTTTTTGCTCTAAGATCAACTAGCTGACCATGGCCGAGTATCTAACTTCTTAGTCCCCCAGTTCCTTCCTTTGTAAAATGAGGATAATACCAACTACCTCTTTGGATTGTTGTGAAATTAAATGAGAGAACATATATAAACTATTTGAT
>NW_006408752.1:2327273-2333098 GCF_000296735.1 Chrysochloris asiatica
ATTCATAACCACTACGCTACCAGAGGTTAGGTTAAATCCCAGAACTAAAAGATTATCCATTTTTTCAGCATCAATTAAATAAAAATCTACGTATATAAAAAAGTGAAATGAGAAGTTGAAATACTTATCAGATTCTTAAAGAATAAACAAAACAACTGAAAGGGGAATTAAGACATGGGGGATGATATCCTGAATTACTCGTTTTGTCTGCCTTCATCCGTTAAACTAATCACTGAGTTTAGTTCTCCACATCATCTTTATGCACGTAATTTTCAAGAGAACTATCTAAAACATCTGAAAAGTATCTGAGTATGCTAATTTTTTATGTTGTTTTTAAGTGCCTTTGACTAGGGTTTCCAGCAGTGGCTAGTGAGCCTTGGACCGCCAACCTTGCAGTTCAAACTGACTTTGCATTAACCCACAGTGCCACACACCAGCACTCCTTCATCTTTTATGGCTGTGGTGGTTATGTGCCATGGAGTCAGTTCCAACTCATAGCACCCCTGTATAGGGTTTCTGAGGCTGTAAATCTTTACAGGCACAGAAAGCCTCATCTGTCTCCCACCAAACAGCTGGTAGTTTCGAACTGCTGACCCTGAGGTTAGCAGCCCGATTCATAACCACTATACTACCAGAGCTCCTTTCATCTTTTATAGCGAGGAACAAAAGAACCCCAGAGCAGTGACCCTCTCAGCTCTATGCATAGTATTCTGTTCTTCTTATCCCCTATCTCTGCTTTAGAACTAATTTCCTCATTAGCTGTGTCCACTGTACTGTTGGATACATTAATATCTTTAATGAAAATTCTGTTATATTTTAAATTTATTGCATTAAAAAAATTCCTCTCTGGGTTTCTATTCCCCTGCATAATGCTCTACTCTTATCTGTTTTAATTGTAACATTCCAGATGTTTCTGCCATCCCAGACAGAAAGCCACCATAGTTGCACACTCATTCCAAGCGCTTCTTATCCATGACAGGAGGAGACGGATTGTTCATTCATGCATGAGGGAGTACTTTCTAATTAAAGACATTAATTCCAAATTGGTTTCATTGAGAAGAAATGAAGGAAGCTAAAAGCCTTTACTTGAGATCTAACAACAATAGCCTGAAAACCTTTGTTAATCATGAATGTTAAGTGATAACATTTAATTAGCATGGGTTATAAATAGAATATTTCTTGGAATTTACGTATGCAGGATCTTAATGTTAACTATTGGCTGTTCAGTCTCAGGTTTTCCTAAAAATGGGACCATGACACCCCACAACCATTTTTATTTTGGAGTTACTCTCAGACATATTATTTGGGTGAGAACTGGGTTTTTATTTTGTCTCTTGCCAGAGCCAACATCTGGTTCTCTACTGGGTGGGCTGAAGAGATATGGAAAAGTGCTAACAAATCTTTTGTCATTCATTCTTTCGTCCTTTTGTGTTCCTGTAAGGGAAAGCAGGGTGACAGTGAGCAAGGTGTCACACAGAATTGTGTGGGTTAAGGGAAAACAAAAGACATAAGCACTTCTGACCCTTCATTGGTAAACAGGGATTTAGCAGCAGCTTTGCTTTGAGAACAAGTACAAGATTTTCAACAACAACAACAACAACAACAACAAATCCTTGGTATTATTTGGCCATTCTAAGAGCTGGAATTAGGGTTGACAATACCTAAAAGTCACATTGGGTAGAGCGTTTTGATAAAGGAATAAGAACCAGAGAGCTTTACATGACATAAGTGCTATTGGAAATGCCTCATGTGGGCGGTGCTTCATACTTCTAGTTAGAGTCTGCCGCTGCTGTTGTTAAGGCTGTCCAGTGGTAGGGTTTTATAGACTGCAAATATTATGCATTAGGTGGATTCGAATCACCATGATTTCAGTTAGCAGTCAAGTGCTTAACTAGGGCTCGTGTAATAATAGTCTCTAGCAGGATAAGAATCTGCTCTGGACTGTGAACCAAAAGGCTGGCAGTTCAAACTCACCAATCACTCCTCAGAAATCCTATTCAGGGTTGCTATGAGTCAGAACCAACACTTAGCAACAACAACAAAAGCAGGATATGAGAGAGAGAAAAAAAGACAAACGCATCTTTTATCAAGTCTGTCCCAGATTTATGGTGGCTCCATGTGTGTGTGGCACTGTGGGTTAATGTGCCAGATTGCAAAGCCATTTGAACTGCAAAGTTGGTGGTTCAAGCTCACCAGCTGCTCCTCAGAAACCCGATACAGGGTCTCTATGGGTCAGAACAGACTCGACGGCACTTCACAACAACAACATGTGTGTAAAAGTGGAACTGTGCTCCATAGAAGCTTCAGAGACTGATCTTTTGGAAATAGATCACCAAGTCTTTCTTCTGAGGCACCTCTGGGTGGTTTGAACCATGAAACCTTTCAGTTGAGTAACCGAGTGCTTAACCATTTGCACCACTCAGAGATTCCTGTAGCAGCATAGTGCAATAATCAAGTATACAAACACTTACTTCAGATCACCAAAGAAAGCTCTATTGCTTTCTAATTGATTGGAGACAACTTATATTTCCTGCATTTCGGTTTTACCATCTGTAAAATAGGAATAGCTTTAAGTGTTTTAAGTCGTGGGGGTATGTAGAGCAGTGGATGGTGCATATTAAATTAAATATTCAATAAGTGGTAGTGCTAGCTTTTCTTATTATCTACATAAAGAATAAATCCAAGCATTTTTTAAATCTATCAGTTTTAGAGATAGATTTATTTGCTTGTCTTTTATTAACGTGTAGTTTTCAGAAACGTCTATCAGCCTCGTCCTCTCCTACCTTTCCTCTGGGGTTGATATTTTAGTGTCCCTTAGGGGGTATTCTAAGGAGCTCTGGTAGTGTAGTGGTTACGACCCAGGCTACAAACCACAAGGTCAGCAGTTCGACACTACCAGCTGCTCCGTGGGAGAAAGATGAGGCATTCTGCTCCCATAAAGATTTACAGCCTCGGAAGCCCTGTACAGGGTTGCTATGAGTTGGAACCGACTCCATGGCACATAACAACAACAAGGGAGTATTCTATGACAGCACAGGTGATTTTCCAATGGAAAAGCTGGGGAGTGGGGTAGGAGAGGAGGGAGAGAAGAACCTGTGAAGCCTCTGTTAATATGAGTAAGCTCAGGTCATAATACTGGAAGAACTGGCTTTCTAGTGAGCAGATGGCTGAGGTGGTCTACTATTTTATTAATTTTGCAAATGGACCTCTTCATTTTAGTGAATTAATGAGTACACAGAGTAGAGGTAAGGCCAGCCTAAGGAAAAAAAATATACATACGTACCAGTTTGTGGTGCTGCTGGTTTCTTTCTTCTGCATGTCTTCCTGTGCTGACTTCATGGGTTTATTTGTGTTCTTTCTTGTCAGTTTCATCATAGTTTTAATGCTTCCATATTCTTCTTGGATTTTCATTTTCTTGGTATGTTGTGAAGTATTCATTTCGTTTGAGCTTACTTTGAGGTTATTCTATTAACTGTCCATTTAAGACAGTCTATTTTATCCTGTAATCTACCTGACCTCCTCACCACCTGGATCTCTGTTTCTATGTTTTTACCTACTTTCACATTGTAATTGTTTTGATTATAGATTGACCTCCCAGATCCTCTGAAATTCATTCTTATCATTTTGTTCTGTTCTCAACTCTTCCATTTGTCAATTGAATTCTGGGTGGTACTGCCATGTATGTCAATCTCTGTTTGTTGTCTGTTCTTGTTGGTTCTTGGTCTAAAGAACTCCCTTTAGGATGTTTTGAAGTGCAGGGTTGGCTTTGGAAAAATCCCTTAGCTTCTATTTATCCTGGATTGTTTTTATTTCACTGTTGTATTTGATTGACAGCTTTGCTGGGTAAACGATTCTTGGTTGGCAGTTTATTTGTTCAGATTTTTATATATGTCTCCCCATTGCCTTCTTGCCTGCATGGTTTCTGCTGAGAGATTAAAGCTTAATCTGATTTGTTTGCCTTTGTATGTAACACGTCTCTTTTCCCTAGCTGCTTTCAGGATTCGTTTTCTTCCAGCAGCTCTTCAACTATCTCCTCTGTGGACTTGTGTGATTCTTCCTGTTCCAGAATGCCAATAATTCTTAAGCTATTCCTCTTCATGTTGTCCAACATGAATCTTAGACTTTCTTCAAAATTTTATATCCTTTTGTCTGCTTGCTCTTCTATTTTATCAGTATTGAGAGATTTGTCTTCCAGCTCACTAGTTCTAGCTTCCATCTCTTCAATTCTACTCCTTTGCCCTTTCAGTGTATTGCCCATTTCTGATATTCTATTATTAATTGTTAGGACCTCTTTTTGCAGGTTTGGATTGTTTCCAATGCTGTATCTATCTTATTTGGTTGTTCCTGTAGCATTTTCCTGACTTCTTCCTTATTTTTCTCAAACCCTCTGTGAAATGTTTGGAGACATTTCAGTATCAATTTTTTCCTGAATTCCTTCTCAGGCATTTCCAACACCTGCCCTCCTTCCAATGTCTAGGTCTATTTCCTGGTCATTTGTCCCAGTCACTTTGTCTTTTTTCTGGACATGTGCCAATATGGTCATCTGTTTCTTGGGCATCTTAGTTGTAATCTTAATAATTAGATGAAGCTATGTTGATGTTTTATTATGCTTTCTGATTGCCTCCAGGTATATGAAATCAGGAGATGGGCTCCCCTTTTCATTCTTTTTATTACTCAACTCAGAGTAACTGTTGCAGGTGTTGGCTGCCTATCTGGTGGATGGCAGCTGGTATTGGCTTTTGCCTGGATGGTGGGATTTTTATAGAGTGTGATTGTAGCTTGACTATATGACCATAATTGCTGTCTCTTCTTGGGTAATGTAGGGAGAGAAAGAGCCCCTTAGAAGTAAAAAGGGGATCCATAGATAACAATTTGAAGTTACAAATACAAAAACTATTTTATTTTTAACAAAAGAAATTCTCATCACTCAAAAGAGTCTCCTCTTAGTTTCTTTAAATAGAAATATCTCATTACCAAAGACTTGACTGATAAGCAACCTTTCCAGGAAAGGGGCACTCATTGACACATATAGAGTATCTACTATGCACTCTGGTGGCGTAGTGGTTACGAATCGGGCTGCTAACCTCAAGGTTGGCAGTTCTAAGCTACCAGCTGTTCTGCGGGAGAAAGATGAGGCTTTCTGCTCCCGTAAAGATTTGCAGCCTTGGAAACCCTGTGCAGGGTCACTATGAGTCGGAACCAATTCCACAGTATTTAACAACAACAACAACAACAACAGCCATGCACTCAGAATGGTCCTTGGTACTTTGCATAAGCCATTACATCAAAGAAGTAGGTGCTCCTCTTTATACTTCATATGTGAAGATATTGATGCTTAGCAGGGAGCAGTGACTTGCTCAAAGGCTTGCAGCTAGTTAGTGGTTGAATCCTTTCTCAACTGGCGCTGACTTCTAGGTTCTTTCTTCCACATTGTGATGCCTGTACTCACAGGACTAGGTCATGCTTCTAGAGATGTACCTTTGTTCCCATCCTGTCTACATAGAAAGACTACATTCTGTGCTGGTCCTGGGCAAAGCTACAAAAGTGCACAAAGTTTGTTTTTGACATCCCCAACTCCATAGCAAGCTTTCAGTCCAGCAAGTGGTTCCATCAGTACCTTGCTGCCCATATGTTATTGTTGTTAAGTGCCATACAGTTAGTTCAAACTCATTGCAATCCTGTGTAGAGTTTCCAAAGAGTGGCTGGTGGGTTTGAACTACCAACTTTGTGGCCCAATGCCAACTGTGGCCCAGTCTTACAGTGCCACACCAGGACTCCTGCAGGCCAAAAAGATAACTTGATAGGGTATTCATCTGCATTTGCCC
>NW_006408752.1:2340547-2354392 GCF_000296735.1 Chrysochloris asiatica
GATTTTGAGTGCTTTCCAACCTATATCTGACAGTGTTTCTCTGCTATTCATAAGGTTTTCAGTGACTAAAGATTTAGAAGTAGTTCATCACTCTTTCTCCCTAGTCTGTCTTTGTGTGGAAGCTCATTTGAAACCTGTCTACTATGGGTGACCCTGCTAGTATTTAAAATATTGGTGGCATTGCTTTCAGAATCACAGCAACTCACAAGCCACCACAGTATGACAAACTGACAGACAAATCCTAGCACATGTATATATATATTTAAAAAACCACACAGGGTTATATAATTGTTTAAACAACCACAGGGCAATCTCCTGGCTGCCAGCATACAGTCTTTCTTTTACCATAAGTCTTGAGTCCTCAGCTGCTCTATCTCTCCATGCCATTTCTATATCATGTATATTATTGCAAGTGGGTTCTGATTCATAGTGACCCTGCACAGGGTTTCTGTGTCTTTACATCTTTAAGGGAGCAGAAAGACTTATCTTTCTCCTGTGGAGTGGCTGGTGGGCTTGAACCATGAACCTTGTGGTTCATAGTCCAGTGCTTATCATATGGAGCCACTGTGTTTCCCATATCATGTATAATGATTGCTTATCTTGTTAAGTGCTGTCCAGTCAATTCCAGCTCATAGTGACCCATGAATTACTTGCTCAATTAAAATACACTTTAAAATTGAAAGAAAAGAATTATAAGGTAGGAATTTCAGTGGTGGGTGATATTTTCAGTCAAGTAGGCCTTTCGCCATCCTTCAATAAGTAACTCCTTAGTTTGTGCATTTGACAGACTTGCTTACATCTGAACCATTAATACCACAGGACACAGGTGTTATATTTCAGAACCCAGGGGTGGGGTGGGTGAGTACTAGATTAACAGAAGGAATCTATCTTCCTGTTAGAAAACCCATTCCAATATCAGATAACGTGGGTTACAAAGATTATGGTTCTATATGGCTCATCTAACTTCACGCCATCATGTTGACATTGTCTCCTTCCTAAAGCACAAAACACCTCTCATTTTCAATTTTAAAGCTACAGAGGCATCAGGTACACTGTTGGGAGGGTATACCAAGAGCAGAGCACAGAGTCCAATTTGGAGACCTTAGTTTTCAGTATGTTTACAAACCCTCTAATCAAGCCTGCTTGCTCTCACCCATATTTCCTCTCCCGCCTCTCTGCTTCTTTTTTCTTTATATAGTTTGTCTTAATACATAAAAGAAAAACTCTTGAATGCAGGGAGAAAAATGGATGGTAATCATTGTAAATGACCCGTTAGAACTGAGGCCATTCAACTTGCTTATTTGAACATACAAAGGTGTTCCTCTCTTCTGAAATACTGCACTGCACAGTGAAGAGTGTATTCAGATATAATTTTGCGTGATTATCCTAGAATGGACAATCATTTCTACAACTCTTTGTTGGGTATTCTTGAACACATAAACAAACTGCCTACAGGTAAATCCTGTCCATCAATCTGTTATTAGTCTTTCTTGAGGCTGTGCTTTGTGGCTAAACGCTGGCTATTCTGCCTCCTTATTAAAATAACAAGAAAAAAAGTTTGAAGTTGAAAAAAAATCTAGAGTCTTAGTCACAAAAAAGCTTGTTCTGTGACAAATGCATTTCCTCCCTAGGGAAAGAGAATATAATAGCAAGTGGAGAAAACCACACCCAGTAACAGGCAAAGTTAAATCATTAAAAAATTATAAACAGAAACATTAATCTGCTATGATGGACCTACTTTGTAGCCAAATTAACCAATGAGTGTTTCTGACGAACACTTAAGAAAGGGCAACTCGGATTAAGTAGACTCGTATAGCAATGATTTTCTTTTTAAATTATCTTTTATTTTTTAATCCATTTGGACTTACCCAAAGTTCCAGTTCACTCCTCACCATTCTCATCACTTAACATCTTCCACGTCAACACCAAAAAAGAAATGTTGTGTGCTGTCCAGCCAGTCCTGAATCATGGCATCCCCACATGTTTTCCCAGGCTGCCACTTTTATGGGAGTAGATCTCCAGGATTTTTTTCCACTGAGCTGCTGGATGGGTTCAAACTGCTGACCTTTCAGCTCAATAACTATTATTAGCTGTTCTTGTCATCCATCTTGTGCCCAACAAAAGCCCCAGAAAAGTTCCAGAAATAATATTGGCAACAGCCTACAGCAGAAGTACCAACTTCCTGATCCAACTTCCCATTTGTATTTATTTTTTTATTTAAAACGTGGGCAGGATTTTACAAAGGGCAAAGCTGCAAGACAGGGATGAAAGCAGCGCCGGGGTCCATGCAACAGCTGCAGTGCATGCTGGACCAGGCCCCTGACTCAACGTACCTGTTGAGGGTTAAAGGTAGGCCCAGGGATGAAGCCTTGAACATCCCACCCTCATAGCTTCAGGACCCAGGCAGAGAAAGTGGGCGGGGCATCCCAAGCCTAGATCAGTGAATTTTTTCCCCACTAATAAATACACATATTTATTTAACATATTCCCTGACAGCATACTATCTATCCACTGTTACATATTTTCATCATTAACTGGTTCAAAAACTTGAACTGACAAGAAAATAGGGAGGGATTGTAAAAAATGTTGGCATTCTAATGATATTCAAAAGAGTTTAGAAGTCTCTCCAAAAAAGAAAATAATAAACCTGATACATATACAAATGGATGTTAAAA
This sequence comes from Chrysochloris asiatica, assembly GCF_000296735.1. Classification (NCBI taxonomy): domain Eukaryota; kingdom Metazoa; phylum Chordata; class Mammalia; order Afrosoricida; family Chrysochloridae; genus Chrysochloris; species Chrysochloris asiatica. Next base: position 2,343,223 of record NW_006408752.1, read on the forward strand.
AGGGAACAATAGTTCAGCTATCACATTTTCATCTGAAAAAAGAGCTCTGGAGTTACTGAACTTACTCTAGTACTAATTCAGTGCACCTCCACAGAGCACCAGCATTTGGCTGTAAGATACATACTCATGTAGTTCTGTAATTGGCACATTAATATTTTTCACCTTTATTTTCCTTTATATGACAGATCTAAACAGTAAAATTGCCAATCTTTCATCCCAGCACAATTTTTTGTTGTGTTTTTGTTTTTATTGTGAATAGTTTACATGGGAGAACATCAGTTTTACACTCATCCTATGGTATTTCATTTCATTGCAATGATAACAATCCCCTCTGTGCAGCATCCTTCAACAGTATTTGCTTCTGTTTCCTCTCTGTGTGGTTTTTTTTTTTTTTTTTGCATCTACACAAAAACATTCAGGAGCATATATAATCATTTAAATAAACAAAGGGCACATTCTGCAAACCTGCCTCCTGGCTGCTAGCATACAGCCTTTCTCTTTCCATGTCTAGCATCCCCAGCTGCTCTGTCTCTCCATGTTATCATCTCTGCCTCCATCTCTGGTGTATCTGCTTCTCTGGTTAGGGTCCCACATTTGACTCGTGCTCTTCTCCCTTGATGGTCCTAGAGTCCTCTGTTCCTAGAATGTAAGATTAACTGTAGTGGTGTTTATGTGCTGTGGAGTCAGTTCTGACTCATAGCGACCCTATACAGGGTTTCTGAGGCTGTAAATCTTTACAAGAGCAGAAAGCCTCATCTTTCTCCTGTGGAACAGCTGGTAGTTTTGAACTGCTGACCTTGTGGTTTGCAGCCTGATTTGTAACCACTACACTACCAGAGCTCCTTAAGATTAACTACTCCCCCCTTTATGTTACAAAACTTCTATCTTTACAGTTGTGACAATCACAATTCATCATGATAATAATTACTCACAATTGAGTCATAAAAATCTTATCCCCAATTTCCTTTCACCAGACCTGTCTAGACAAGATGAAAACTATTCAGTGGGGACTCTACCTTCCCCCGTACACTCTGAAACTAAACTCCCTCTTGAAAACTTGTAAGCCAGTCACTTCATGCCTTTATAGCCCCCAATTTTAGGTAGCCAATGTCTAAGTTGCCCATCCCTATCAACCCTGTGTACAGAGAGGATAGGATTGATCCTTGATGTAAAGACTCCTTCCTCTCAGTTGATATTTGAAGTACTACATCCATAAGTATAGGTCAAATTCATCAAATTGTAGCAATTTACACTTGTTTCCTTTACCAAAAATTGTGTTTTTTTAATCTTCCTCTAGTAGAGTTCTGATCATCAAACCATCAAAGCTAGGTCAAATGGGTACTGTCTACAAGTTTGGGCATTCTTGTGCATCTCCCCTCACTTCATATCAGCTGGACACTTCACTCTCAGTTTTAGTCCTCCATGGCTAGGTCCTTATCCATGGACTCAGAAGTCCCCAAGTCTCACCACACTTCAGACCAACCAGCGTTTCCTTTTTTCTCTCTCATCTCAAGGTTAATGGGAGTCTATGGAACATGGTCAAACTCAGCTCACATCTTCATTGCTGCCTTTCCCCATTTCCAATCACCAATAGACCAATATGGTCTCCAGTAAGCTTACATGCCTGCTTGTGTGTTCCCTTTGAGTTTCAGTCTTGGAGAGTATATCAATGATTTTTATCCATCATTTACTCCTAGAATTGTTGTTAGGTGTTGACCAGTGGGTTCTGACTCATAGCAATCCTATGTACAACAATTGGAAATAATGCCCTGTCGTGCTCCATCCTCACAGTTGTGGTTACGCTTGAGCACATTGTTGGGGGCACTGTGTCAATCCAATCCATCTCCTGGAGGGATCTTCCTCTTTTTCATGGACCTTTCACTTTACTAAATATGATGTCCTTCTCCAGGGACTGGTCCCTCCTAATTGCATGTCTGAAGTATGAGAGATGAAGTCTCACCATCCTGGCTTCTAACTGCACTTCCTCCAATACAGCTTTGCTTATTCTTCTGGCAGTCCATGGTACTTTCAATGTTCTTCTTCAGCACCATAACTCAAATGCATCAAGTTTTCTATGATCTTCTTTATTCATTGTTCAACTGTCACATGAATATGAGCCTACTGAAAATACAATGGCTTGGATCAGGCACACTGCAGTCTTCAAAGTGACACCTTTGCTCTTAAACACGTTAAAGAGGTTTTATGCAGCAGAAGTGCCTAATGCAATATGTCATTTGGTTTCTTGACTTCTGCTTCCTTTCCAGAGAATGTAAGCTATTGTGTAATCAGCTTTGAAGTCAACTATGTTACAAATGAATGGCCACAGAATGTCAGTGCTGGAAGAAACCTTTGGGATCACAGTCCCACCTTATTAGTTATAAATAAGTGCAGAGAAGCTACATAGCTGGCAAAATGTTCCTAAAGAATGAAAGTAGATGATCCTAATAGTAGATAAAATTCCTGCTACCTTACCACAAACTGGTTAAGATATAAGGGAGCACTGAGGGTTAAGAGTTAGTCACTTCAAGTGTTGATAGGAGTGACTGCACTAATCCTTAGGAAGCTGATGTTAGGTGCCATCAAGACTGCTAATAACCCTATGTATAACAGAACGAAACACTCCTGAGCCATCCTCACAATTGTTGCTGTTTGAACCCATTGTTATAGCCACTGTGACAATCCATCTAGTTTTAGAGGAATTGTGAATTTCTATAAAGTGAGAAATCTAATCTCTCATATAATTCAAATGCATTTGGATTACAGTATTGGTGAAAAATATTGACTATAACATGGACTGCAAGAGGAATGGACAAGTCTGTCTTGCAAGTAGTACAGCCAGAATGCTCCTTATAAGAAAGGATGGTGAGATTTTGTTTCACGTACTTGGGATATGTTATCAGGAGGAACTAGGCCCGGGAGAAGGACTTCATGCTTAGCAGAGGAAGACCTTCAACAAGATGGACTGACACAGTGGCTGCAACAATGGGCTCAAACATAGCAACGATTGTGTGGATGTTACAAGACTGGACAGTGTTTCAATCTGTTGCATATGGAGTTGGAACCAACTCAACAGCACCCCAAACAACATATTACAATCTCTTATATAACTAATTAAGAATTGTAATCATCCATCCATCCATCCCACAGGAGAAAGATGAGGCTTTCTGCTCCTGTAAAGATGTACAGCCTTGGAAACCCTATGCAGGGTCGCTATGAGTTGGAACTGACTCCAATGCATGTAACTACCACCATCACCATCCATCCATCCATCCATCCATCCATCCATCCATCCATCCATCCATCCACCCATCCTGACATTTATTTACTCACTTGCTAATATATTTGCTTATTCCAAAATATCTATTGAGCCAAAATTTGTGCTAAATCAGTGTTGTTTGTACAAACACTGCAATTCTGTGGTCTGTTCTAAATAATTACAGTTTAATCGTCGAGAGTTCTATGAGCTCTAAGAATTCCAAAATGCTTTGGTCCAGCATTTAGTTCAACACCACATGACAACATATTTTCTGAGGGAAAACAACCCAGGAAAAAAAAGAAAACAATGTCAAAGTTTCAACATTCTGACTATGTTTATTTATGTGTGTATTTGTGGATGGAAAGGACTTCCATGCTACAAAGTTTTGTTAAAAACAAGATGTTAAAAATCAATGAATAATAGCCACAATTATTATCTAGAACAATAAATAGAAAATAAACAGATGCCACTACTTTAGCATACACAGACTTTGCCTTTTTTTTTTCTGTTGTGAAGTTTATGAGTGCCATAGTTTTTCTTTATTTATGGTATTTTCTCTTTAGATACAATATTTATATTGTGAATTGCTTTGCATTTGTCTTACTAGCCCAGGCTTGCAACACACCAATGAATTGCAAACACTTCCTTTCAAATGGGTGCTTGTTTTCTGCCACATGACCATTTATATGCTATAAATTAAATAGAAGCAAAATACAAAAATCAATGCAGTCATGAGTATGTGGTGTGTGCTCAAGGTTGGGAATACTGACAGGTATTCCCTGTAATAAGCTGGTTGTCAAAATCATATGTAATCACTATTTAAAACTCATGAACTAGCAGCATGTAAATATCAGGTTGATTACTCAAAGACGAGACAAACAGAATTCCCTAATACTGTTCCCATTTGGATTTTCCAGTTCATAGGGTTCCAGCTGACGGTATTCAAAAGTCACGTGGTTTATGTGTTTCCCACTGGAGACCATGCGCACCACGGAGTTGTCACAGCCAATTTTCATTTGGGCTATAATTGATGGAGGGAAAAAAATTAAAGTTTCCCAAAATGTTAGCAAACACACAAGCCATTTTTGCTGACCAGCATAATTTAAACACAATGAAAGCAAGGGGGCGTATTTATTATTATGTACTGTCAGTTGCCACCAAGTGCCATCATAGGGTTTTCAGGGACTGACTTTTCAGAAGTTCATCACCAGGTGTCTCTGAGTAGACTTGAAAATCCAATAACTTAGTTAGCAGCTGAGTACACTGACTGTTGGCACCGCCTAGGATTTTCTGTTTCTATTAGGATAGATGATTAGAATAGTGAAATTGAACTCAGTCTTTCTCTCTTCATGTCCAAGAATACTGTTATCTAAATAAAACTGGCTGGAAACAGAGGAGTTTCCTGCCTTTCCCTTGTTTTCCTACCTACAAGACTTTGGTGGTAAAGACCGATGAAGGCAGCAGTCTCTCAGTCCTGTACCTTTATTCTAGTTCAGTGTTCTCAGGGACAGTAACCTGTAGGGACAGGCTAGAAATCTGCAGGGGTAGTTTTTGGTTATAATGTATGGGGTGCAACTGGTATTTGAACTCCTGGTGTGGTGCTATAGGATCAGCACTGGACTGTGAACCACAAGGTTGGCAGTTCAAACCCACCAGCTGCTCCTCAGAAACCCTATACAGGGTCAGTATGAGTTGGAACCAACTGGATGGTACTTAACAACAGCTGATATTTAGTGGGCAAAGGCTTAAGACTGGACATTGATGCAGGCAACAAACAAATCCCTGCTTATTGTTTTCTGAGCCTAGATGATAACTTTGCCATACATATAAACAAAAAACACTGTTTGCATGGTTTTAATATAGACTGAACATACTAGTTTTTATACTATTGTTCTCTTGTACTTTTCTCTCTCATTTTTTCCCTCTACTTTTTATTACATGGTTTCTTTTTTTCCTTACTTCTCTTAATCCAATCTTATTCATGGTTTGTATGAAGAATCTAACAAGGATATGCCTGAGTAACTATATACTGAAATTAATTTTATTTTTATTAAAACATATTTTCACTTTATTTCTCCAGCTTCAAGCTGGCTCCTGAAGCAAGCCTTATCTGTCCTACAATATTCCTTTCTTCTGTTTTAACTTTTCTGTCTTCGTCTCCTCCATAGTCTCCCCCCATTGGCACGGTGTAACAAGCACTTCACAAATATGTTGTTGTTGTTAAGTGCCATTGAGTCGGTTCTGACTCACAGTGATCCTGTAAAGTGTTTCTGAGGAGCGGCTGGTGAGTTTGAACCGCCAACCTTGCAGTCCAGTGCATTATCCTGTAGTGCCACAGTGTACTGGGCTTTAAATGAAATAATATGCAGTCAGATAGAGTTCCTGAGGTGAAAGGCTATTTGGTGATATTCTAACTATAGACCCTATAATTCATATTCTACTATAAGCACCAGAGAGTCCAGGTTAAACTGCTACCAGGTGGTGCAAATGTATTTTTGCTTTCGATGATTCGGAAGGCCATTCTTTTCCTGATCTTACTCTGAACTTTAATCTATTTAACATGCCCTATTTCCTTTAGTTAATGTGCATATTATTTCAAAGTATTTTGACTTTCTTCCTAATAAAATCTAATTTAAAGGGCAGGATTCCTAATAGTTGGTCATTGTCTGAACAATTTAGGAGGGGCTCAGCAAAAACATGGCAAAGTTTAAAATGAAGCAATGAGTCATATAATTCAAGCCTTAAAATGGTTCTGACTTCAATTATCTAGGATAATTTAGGCCCAAGTGGTTTTTTGGCCTCAGTCTCACAATTTTACCTAATTCGAGTCATAATCCAAGCAGAAAAATTACTCTGACTTCAATTATTGGAATTGTAAGGCATGAGTGGTCTTTAGTCCTAAGCTCATCTTTTTCCCCAGTTAAAAGGCATCTCCTCATAGGTGCTCTCCAATCATCAGCTTGGAAGCAATTCAGTGCCTCAGTGAATACAAAAGGCTAAGAAGCCATCTGTGCTGACAGTTTAAACCAAGGCTCAAGTGCAAATTAGCATAATGTAATTTTCTACTTTCAACAAAGTGGGTTTTGGGGAAAGTTTCCTTTAACTTGATAGAACAGTTTGCCTTGAGCCCAACTAGTGAAAACCAGTTGCCATTGAGTCGATTGCAACTCATTGAGACCCCAGGTGTGTCTGTGTAGAACTATGCTCCCTAGGGTTTTCAATGACTGATTTTTCAGGAGTAGATTGCCAGGTCTTTCTTCTGAGGTGCCTCTGGGTGAACTTGAACCACCAAACTTTCAATTAGATAGGAAGGGGTGTGCCTATCACACCTAGGTGCTTACCAGTGCATATTATTCCTAGTTCAGAGTTGCCAGCATTAGTTCAAAGAGACAAAACACTGGTGGGCAAATCTATTTGATTTAAAACAGAAAACAGTTGACTGAAGGGACTAGGTATGGTGTGCACTGTCTGATTTGTAGCTTGATTTTCTAGCTTGTTAATGATCTATGATGATAACAGAGAAAGAGGGCTCTGGGAAGAACTAAGAATGAACTATGAGATTAAAGATTGTTCCTTTCCTGTTATATATTACTTTTGTTTTTAAACATATTCTAAAATTCCTGCATCTGAAGTGAAGTTGTGGGAAGCAATCTTTGTAGAAATGTTTTAGGTAATCTTTCTCCTTCCCACTTGGACTTCATTACTTAGTTTCATCCTGAGTGGGCCAATGGTCAATAATTCCAGCCACCCTCACCCCACCTGAGCATAATCCAATGGTGCATGTTCCCACGGCAGGCCAAAGAAGATGTGGTTCTGTTTAGCACACAGTGCACTCAAGGAACTGAATCTAGTTCATTCTGGTTCTAAGTCCTGAGTGCACAGAATCCATCTTTTATTACCAGTGACCACTTTTAGACTTTGGAGTTTACTTATACATTGCAGTGGTCTTTGAGAGGCTGATCAAACTGCTAGAAATTGCTGGTGAGATTCAGCAGTTCTGAGCATTTCTAATAAAGTTTACCTCTTTACTATATATAACATGTGTGTGTGTACATATGTTGTTGTTGTTATGTGCCATGGAGTTGGTTCCGACTCATAGCAATCCTGTGGGGAACTTACTGAGATGTTACTTCATGATTATTCTACTGCTAATTGATATAGCTTTGCAGTTTTTGAAAACCAAAACCTTTAGCTTCTAGGGGGTAAAAACAGGGACCTCCAAGAAGGTGGAAAGGGCACAGAATGGGAAAACTTTGTCTTTCCCACGGTTTTATTTAGGTCCAAGCTTGAACTGTGGTGGCAGTTCTGTACCATCAAGTTGGTTCTGACTCTGCATAGGGTTTCCGAGGCTGTAGATCTTTACAAGAACAGCCTGATCTTTCTACTGCAAAGCAACTGGTAGATTCGAACTGCTGAGCTTGCAGTTAGCAGCCCAACGCATAACCCACTATGCTATGAGGGTTCCTCAATCTTGAATAGCGGCCTTTATTACTCATTGGTTCCTCTCCCAATGTCAGATATTTTGGTAATGGATTCTGTGCTTATGTGTATGTACATTAGGATAAAGGCTCAAATGTAAAACCCTCATATTGTCTTGATGATGAAGGTTTCCTGGTTGACCTCACTTTTCAATTAATTAAACAAAAAATTAGGATGGGTAAGGAAATAATTTTGATAGGCACACAAACAATAAAGAAACATCTCACCTGGGCCATGAAAGGGGTAGCAGAGATCCGCTAAAGGCATCATCTTAGAAGGGTCCAATCCAGTTCCTCCCAGCAGCTCCACAAAGTCTCCTATTCCCCCACAACCTGCTGAGGGTTTCTAAAAGAATAAAGGAGCAGGGAAAAATACATTTAAATCAGTTATGAAAATTGAATCATTTGACCAATGACAGGTTCACTGAATTCACTCAATCAGTCCCAGACATCCTGCCAGTGCAATTTAATTTATCATCCAGGACTCCGGAAATGAAAAGACATTTCAAAGAAGGGCGGGGTGGGGGAGACTAGGAGTCATAAAAATTGCTTTTCTAAATTGCTTGAGTAATCATTTTTTAAAAAATTTGTGTGCATGTTTTCTTTTTCCAAGTTTGAATACAGTAATAATGGAACCCACAGGAAATGTATGAAAATTGAACCTGAAATCCGTCACTTTTTAAATCATTTGGACATACATACTGAATTATTTGAATTCCTTAACTCATAGAGTCAGGGTTAAAGAAAGTCAAATAGCTGCATTTTATAAACAAGATTTTCACATAGATTTTTCCTTCAACTCACCTCTTTTCCTCTTCTTTCCAAATAATTTTTTATACTACGAGGACACTATTTCTACTGATAAGAATTTACATTGTTGTTGTTGTTAGGTGCCAAAGAGTTGGTTCCAACTCGTAGCGACGCTATGCATACCAGAACCAAACACTGTTCCGTCCTGCGCCAATTTCACAATTGTTACACTTGAGCCCATTGTTGCTGCCATTATGCCAATCCGTCTTGTTGGGGTCTTCCTCTTTCTCTCTGATTCTTCACTTTACCAAGAATGGTAACATGTCCAAAGTATGAGAGATGAAGTCTTGCCATGCCTGATCTCTCAGGAGCATTCTGGCTGTACTTCCTCTAATACAGATTTGTTTGCTCTTCTGGCAGTCCATGGTACTTTTAATATTCTTCTTCAACACCATAATGCAAATGCATTAACTTTCTATGGTATTCTTTATTCATTGTCCAATTTTCACATGCATATGAGACTGTTGAAAATACCATGGCTTGGGTCAGGTGCACTTGAGTCCTCAAACTGATATCTTTACTAGAATTTAGATTGGTTATGGAAAAAATTAAAGAAATAAAAACTTAATTTGGGGCCCAAGTAAGTTAGGAGTTCCATGATCTTTCTCTTTGTCAACTAAAGCAAATTTATTTCAAGCTAGTCAAAGGAAGAATCAATTTTATGACTGTAATCCATTGTAGCCATCTTCTTCTGCTTCTCTTTATCCTTTCCACCTTGTATCATCAACTGTGCTTCACTTTCCCTCACAAACAAAGCAGCCAGTCTCTCTCAGAAGCAAATGTTACTCCCATCTTCTGTAATCATCACTGGTTGTGCAAATTGTGAAGTGCAGTCAAGGCACACAGTGTTCATGCTTAGAAGGGTCCATGCTTGGGCTAATATTCTGCTGCCACTGTCTTGGGAGTCTTCATTTTTAAAACAGGAGGCCCTGTGCCTCCATTTTCGCATAACGACTTGGTCTTTCAAACCTAACCATGTCAATAAATGAGGAGTAGATATAACAACAGTTTGGCCAATAAAAGAAAGCAGGTGTGAATGTATATTTTTAAATTAAAGGGTCCCTTGCGGTGGGGTCTATGCTTAACTGCTTGCATGTAATTTCATCAAAAGAATAAAGGTTTAATTAGGCCCACTGTGTACACGACTTCATGTTTTCATGTTATTTAGTGATGAAGGAAAAAGTAAACTTTCCATTTGACTCTATAGGTTCTAAATTTCAGTGGGTAGTAAAGGGAAAGAGGCAGACTTGGAAGAGACAAATGGGAACTAAGGAAGTTGGGAAGTAGTAGAAGCTAAAATGAGGAGAACAAAGCAAAAGAAGCAAGGAAGTTGGATGAGGTATCTATTTCCTTGGCATACAATGACTTCTCCCCCCTGTTTTCCAAACCTCTCAATTTTTCTTAGACACAAAAAACTGAATTGTATAGAGGTCTCTCTAAGATTCAGTTTCTCAATAGTGAACCCCTGAGGTTTTTAGCTGAGAGTCTGTCTCCCTGGAATATGCCACTATCATCTCTTGTCTAGACTATGACAATGGCTTCCTAAGTGGGCTCCTTAAACTACTCTTGTCCCACATGGGAGTCAGGATTACCTTACAGTGTGAATGCGGTCATGCTGCCTCCCCATCTAAGCAGTGGATCCTCACTGCTCTTAGAATAAACTCAAACTCCTAATACTTGTATGCTCTTCAGGGTCTCCATGTGTTGGCCTTGCCCATCTCCCCAGTGCTATCTCATATCACGCCTCATCCACCTCTACCTCCTCTCCATTCCTGGAACACAGCCAGTCCACGGTTGCCTCAGAGCATTTACGTCACTCTTCCCTCTATTTCCTGCTCTCCCCATGGCTTCTAGGTCCTTCTTGCCTGTTGCTCAAATCGTACTTTAACTGTTTCCTTCTCAGAGACAGCTTCATCTCAAGTAGCTTCCCACCTCTCTCTACTCCTTTGTTCCCAACCACTGTGACCTCACCACTGCGCCTTGTGTTCTGTATAATACTTAATGCTATGTAAAATACTACACCATTTTACTGTCTCCTCACCCTAAAATGTAGCTTTCATGTAAGCGGGACCTGCTTTATTTGTTGCTAATTTCCAGCATGTAAAATAGTACCTTGCACATGGTACTCAAAAAATATTTTATGAAATAATACTAGAACACTATAAATGATGAATTCATAAACAGAAAAACACCAGGGTTACTTGCCGTAGTGAAGAATAACTTAAAACACAGATCTAACAACATGCTGCTACACACTTATCTTCTAGAACAGGGGTGGGGAATTTTTTTTCTGCTAAAATTGATAAGATCATTTGCAAGCCATACAAAATTACCTCCTTAAAAACTAGCCTGCTAGCGTCCCTTAAACAAATAATAAATAAGGGGGAATCTGATGCAGACTGTGCAGACCCGGTCAGGAGTTCAAGGCCCACAAGCGTTGCTGACCATCCAAACCATAGGCTCTGAGGATCAGACTTTAGCCACCTAGCAGACATAGCAAAATGTCCCTTATCTGATTATTCAGTTGTGCTGGTTAGTAATTCCATACATGAGCCCTGGATACCCACAGATAAATGTAAAAACCTTCCCTAAAAGCCGAGACTGTAAATTCCAAAAAGGCAAAGTT
>NW_006408752.1:2354567-2367155 GCF_000296735.1 Chrysochloris asiatica
AAAAAAAACTAGCCTGCTATATTTGGTCAAACACTTAATGAAATCACCCTTAATGTGATGGCTGGAACTGTGGTTGCCTTGGCAGGGCCAGACCAAATGATTTCGCAGGCCTTATACGGCCCATGGGCCAGACGTTCCCCACCCCTGTTATACAATATACATCAAGAATGGCAAACAATAGCATGTCAGTAAGTCTATACCAGAGATACTTGTTAGCCCTGATCCTTACCAAAGGGTTATTTTCCACTAAGGTCCAGTTAAAAGGGCAGCTGCTGACCTATGCATTTGTTGTTGTTGTTAAATGATGTTGAGTCAGTTACAACCCATAGCTACCCTGCATAGGGTTTCCAAGGAGCAGCTGGTGAGCTTGTACCACTGACCTTGCAGTTCAAATAGTTTTGCAGTCTGGCACATTAACCCACAGTGCCACAACAGGACTCTGCCTATGCATTTAAGGGGTTTTAAAAATGGATATATTCTGTTTCTCAGTCCTGGTCAGACTTATCTGGTTTTCACTGAATTGTGTCTAAAGTAGAAGCCATAGCTGTCTTTGATGTGACAAACACCTGGGCTTTCTTAACCTAGACTTATGAGAAAGTAAAAGGAAATAAGGAAGTCTTAAAGGGAAGAAGCTATCTGTGTGAGTAAATGTGGCTAGGCTCAGTGTTAATTTTAAGGTCAAGGGAGAACAAGTTGCTGGGGATTTTCAGCTAATATTTTTGATACAAAATGTACTGAGTTAAATGTAATGCAAAAATACTTCCAAAAAAGTTACTGCAACTTGCAATTAAAAAAAAAAAAAAAATCCAGTTCCGTTATTTTATGCCACACTTAGCATTCCTTCTTAGCACAGTTCTGCCAAAGAGATACTTCCTTCATGTCAAAAGAAAATTCCAATAATCAGAAAAACAGCTGTGTAGATGACTCACATTAGGTTCTGCTAGGAGAGAAGTTTTGTAAAAGAGGCAAGCACAAGAGAATTGAATTGTAATTATAGACCACAGCTTCACCAGAAAACATTTTCACATCACAAAAAAAGTACTCAGATAGCAGATGGGTCACCTGAGTATGTGACTTGCACATAACTGAAATAGAAGAGGGGTGTGATTTAGAGCAGCAACGTTAAGTACATGTGAGATTCAATAACCAATCACAGGTGGACGATTGAATACGGCGGCTCCAGTCTGCTCATGTCCTGGTTTCTTGCGCATGACAACTTTTGCTTTGATATAGTTGGGGGCTCAGAAAATGATTCTGAAGCAAGTAGGTAACTCACCTTTAACTGCAGACCATTTAAGTGTCCCAAAGTGAGATCCGATATTTTTATCACCACAGGATAAATTATGGAGAAGCTGCAGTTTCGATGCTGGTGTGGAACAACCAGGGTAAACCTTCCATTAGGGGTCTGGGAGATGACATTGCAGGCTTTGAAGGGGGAAAACATATAAACACAAAAATAAACCATAGTTATATTACTTGGTATTCTGAGTTTTTATAGAAACTCAATCTATCCTTATTCTAGGCTTTTCATTGTGGCCTAGGATCTTGTGCCCAGGAAGACAGTATATGACTCACCAAGGCAATTTGAAGGCAAGAAAGGAGTTGGCGAATAAAAATCATCAAAGGCATGGATGTTGTCAGAAGGCTTGGGGTTTACAAGGCGGGTTCTAATCTCAGGGAGTTACATTGTTTATAACACTGACAAGACATAAATCAATAACCAAACGATACTATCTGGATGTCATTCCAGGAACCCTCCAGTTAAGTAGGGTCCTGGTTCAAGATGGACGCCTAGAAGAATTAAGGACTAAGGTGGCACTAGAACTCAAAAGCTGTCTGAATATGGACAGATGGAGCGGCTGGGGACACTGGACTTAGGGAGGGAGAGGGACTGTGTGCTGATGGCCGGGGGGCGGGCCTATGGGGTGTGGTGGTGGTTATGTGCCATGGAGTCAGAACGGACTCACAGAGACCCCGTACAGGGTTTTCGAGGCTGTAAATCTTTATGGGAGCAGAAAGCCTCATCTTTCTCCCACAGAACAGCTGGTAGTTTCGAACTGCTGACCTTAAGGTTTGCAGCCCCATTCTTAACCACTACGCTACCAGAGCTCTATGATGTATGGAGGGGATTGTAATCATTGCAATGAAACAAAATACGATTCGATGAATGTAAAGCTAATGTTCTCTCATGTACACCCACATAATTCACAATAAAAAAAATTTTTTAAAAAAAGCTGTCTGAAGTCAGTATTCATTGAATCAAAAATCATAATGTTAATTTGAAAAATAATCATTAAATAATAAAACAGTCACAAAATAAACCAAGAAAGATGAGAAAGACAGGCCTCGCTTAGGTGAACAGAAAAATGTGAGTATTTGCTGTGTACCACAGGCTCGAACCTGTGAAGGTGGTGCAGGATGAGGCAGTGTTTCGTTCTGTTGTGCACAAGGTCACTATGAGTCAGAACTGAGGACACTTAACAACAACAAAATAATAAATTGACTAAAAAAGAAAATCTTCATGTTTCATTTATTCCCAAGAATTTCTGAAATTTTTTGTTATGTCTCAAATCTAGACTTAGAGTATGATTCTTCTAGCTATAAAACTAGGAGTATTACACAAGCAAGACAGAGTGAGATATATACACATATATTTATATAGCCCACAAATATCTAAGTGTGAAAGATGATATTTGTACTTGAATAAACACAGGGAGGAAGTTGGACAACTATTGTGGTAGGGAGGGGATTGCAATCATTGAGATGAAACAATAATTTGTTGAATATGAAACTTATATTCAACAATAATTAGTTGAATATAAAACTGATGTTGAATACAAAACTGGTCTGTAAACCTCCATTCAATTCACAATTAAAAAAAGAACCCACCCCTCAAAAACCTAGAAGCATCAGAGTTTGCACTTTGGGGGGTCAATTTATGGGAACATGAACATATAAGGAGTTCTGGTAGCGTAGTGGTTACGAGTTGGGCTGCTAATCTTAAGGTCAATAGTTTGAAACTACCAGCTGTTCTGCGGGAGAAAGATTTACAGCCTTGGAAACCCTATGCAGGGTCACTATGAATCAGAACCGACTCCACAGCACACCACCACCACCATCACCACAACCACCATGTTTTCTGATTGATCAGAATGGGTCAAAAGTGCTTCTTGCCTCCTTCCTATATTTTAAATTATACTTTGTTTCAAGAAGAACTAATGTTTCTTGATGATATGGAAGTGTTATGGATTATAACCAAACAAAATATACAAGAAATCATTCATTTTTTCCTCTAGGATAATTTTTGCTCAAATCCTGTTTTTCAACTGAATAGACACTTACGAAAGAGGTTGGGGTTGGTCTTTATGGTTAACGTGAATCCATTTCCTGGTTTCTGGACTCGGAAGAAGATCATGGCCACATTCTGAGAGGATCTAATGCTCCTTCGGCTAAGACCGCTGTCACAGAAATCTATGTACCGCTCAGTTGTGGGGAGAGGATGATCCTGGGAACTGGGAAACTTCTCCCCCTTGAGAATCCAACCATCAAATACCTTCCAACAAAAAATACAAACACAGATGATCATTCCCATCTTCTTCATAAGTGAAGAATTGACACCTATACTTCCCTGCCATCTTGCTTCTTACTGGTGTATATTTCGACTGTGAAGGTTGTTATGTAGACAATATGCTAATTTTTCTCTTGATGCACTTTAAAGTGCATATAAAAAACACAATATGATCCTTACTCATACTCTGACCCTATAGTACAGAATAGAACTCCTCCAAAGGGTTTCCAAGGCTATAAATTTTTACAGAAACAGAGTGTCACATCTTTTTCTGGCAAAGTGACTAGTGGGTTCCAACTGCTGATCCTAATGCACCAGAGTACCTTAAAGTGCATATTGCTGTTGTTAAGTGTCAATCGGTACCTATGGACCTTGCAGTTCAAACTGACCTTGTGGTCCAGTGCTTAGTCTACAGTGCCACACCAGGACTCCTAAAGTGCACATAGCTCTAAATAAAAGTAAATCAATTTTACTATAATTTATTTTAAAACTTTAGTCACCCTTGTAAAGGAAAACTCAGGCAATGTACGTTTTTATCCTGGTTACATTTTCTCTGTTCCACCTTCGGAAGAACTCCATAAAGCACTATTTAAATTTCCTTTCACTCACTTAAATAAATGTGAACACAATATCTCAAAAATAGCAAAAGATAAAACAGAACCAGCAACTTTATTTGCTAATGACTATATACACCCACTTTCCTAATTTTAAAATATCATCCTGTATCACTTTAAAGTATCAATAACTAGTTTCAACACTCAAACAATGAAGACTGGCAAGCCACTTAGGATTTTTCCTTCTCTTATTAACTTCTGCTGTTGAACAAAGGGATGGGATGTCTTCCCTCTCAAAATCACCACAGGCGGCAGGATCTCGGTTTAATGCGTCCAATCTAATCCACAATCAGCAAAATTACCAATAACCCAAACACAAATGATTTTACCCCTTCTGAAGTGTTTGACAGGTCCCACACTAATTCCACTTTGGAAGCTTTAATCATGATTATTTAAAATTGCCCTCTTAAATTGCCCTTTAGACATATTTATGGAGGACGACTGGAAGTGGGGATATTCTAAGGTTGGAGCCCTTGTCAACCTAACTCAAATTAGATTCCTTCTCAGCAGTCACTGCTTTATTGCTCCACAACCTAGCCAACCAGGCATTGAACATAGAATGTGAGCCTGGAACCGCTCTGGAGAGAAAGAGATACCAGCAGGAGAGAGGCAGGAAGGATCTTAGATGGTTGTATGGCTGGCTTCTATCCAGGACCGGCCCGCTTCAGAGCGCCAATTCCAGCTAGTCGTTTGTTTGTTGATGTTGCTTTCATTTTTCGTGCGCCCTAGTCTTTGGTATCACTAGTTCAAGTTATTGCGCTCCTGGAGCCGGGGCAGCGCACAGATGCGCATTTAAACCTCTGCAGCCTCGGGTCCCAGGCACAGGAATGTGTGGGGTCTTGGGCATAGGCGGGGTGTCTAATTAAGAGTTATCACCCCCGCTTACAGCTGGTGACGCTGTAAGATCATCACTGGACTGCTACTCACAAGATCAGCAGTTCAAACCCACCAGTCACTGCTCTAGGGAAGAAAGATGAGGCTTTCTACTTCCGAAAAGATCTACAGTTTCGGAAATCCTATACGGGGGTCGAAATCGACTGAACTAACAACTCTAGTCCCTTGCTCTGCACCTCTACGCTGGGCGCAGCGCCCGGCCCTCTCACCCTTCGGTGTCCCCGGGGCTGGGCTGCGCGGTGCGCGCGCCTCACCTTCAGGAAGTCCCCGCCCTGACAGTCGATGGAGACCGTGTCGTAGTGGATGGTGATGAACTCCTCCGGCTCGCTGATGAAGAAGGAGGCACAGTGCAGCTCTGGCCGATTGGCGGTGAAGGTGAACTGGCCCTGGAGGCTCAGCATGTCCAGGCAACCTGGGGAAAGGGCGGCAGGACCAGCGGGGCCGGGGTTGCTGCCACCGCGCGCCCTCTGTCCAGACTCTGCAGCGCCCCGTGCCCCGACTTCCAGATTACCCCAGATCGCCCCTGGGCCGCCTTCGCCGACAGATCCTTAGCGCTGACAATCGTGCCCCAGGTGGTCCTGGCCACCCTTTCCCCCGCGGTGCTCAGAGCCTCTTGGTCTCAGCGCGTGGTCCCAACCTCCCCACCTTCCTCTCGCCTGCGGACCCAAGCCGGGGGGCAAGAGACTCACGGAGATCGCGGCGATACAGCTGCTCCCCCGCCAGCTCCCGCTTCAAGTTGGCGCTCAAGAGGAGGAAAGGGTCTTCTTGGTCCGCTCTCTCCCGTAGCTGGAAAGGAAAATGGGTCAATTCGGAAAAGTTCAAGGGGTGTTCCAGGTGATCCAGGAGAGCAGCACCACCCCATATCACGCAGCAAAGAGAATTAAAGAGAGGGGATTAAGGGTCTCCCCAGGTCCGGAGAAGTCAGGAGGTCATAGACCCTTTCCGTCAGTCCAGGATAGCCCAGCTGTCAGAGGAAGGCTGGCATTATTGGGTACGTTAAGAAGCAGTGAGGAAGACCAGTCTAGGGAAACCCCAGGAACTAGGGGGCCTACAGACAGAGAGGAAAGCGCTAAGAGCAACAAAAGGCTGAGAAAAGAAGTGAAGTTAGAAGCAGCTACCCATTACCCAAGATGGGACATTTCAGCATTGACGATATGATGGATCCCTCAGTGTAAGGATATACTCACCTCTAGGTACCGACTCTCTCCTCTTAGAATCATCAAGAAAATCAGAATGAAGTGACACTGAAGTTTGAAGGTAGAGGACATGCTGGCCTTGACTGGGCAGCTGGTGTACTCCTTTCCGGATGGCTGGGGGTTTCCTTCCCACACCTTCGTCCAGGCTGAGAGCTAGAAGCTGGTAGGGTCCCTTGGCTGGGTGTCTTTATAGTGCAGTGGGAGGGGAGGCTTTCTGCCCCTCAACTGATCAGTGCTCAGTAACCATGGGTTACCCTGTCTCAGTGGCAATGTGCGTTGCAATGACGAGGGTATAGCTCTAAGCCACAAATTTTCAGTGTGGTCCAGCCTTATTCACCAAGAATGATTTCAGTCACTACAACTTGGTGAATTAAAGTGTGGGGAAAAGAAAAGCAGGAAAGACAAAGAAAGAGGGAAGGCATTTTATTTGACCTGCCAAATGCTGCATTCTACCCTCCTGTAGACTTTGGGCTAAAACAGGGACAGATGGTGGGTAGTTTGGTTTTAAAAAGTGACAAAGTAACACACATGCATAAAATATCCAAACACATATAAGCTTATCATATAGTCTTGTCACATAACCTTGGATGAAATCATTCTGGAAATTGTCAGAGAGTATAACATTACTCTTAAACTGTTGTGAAGTGGTCTTAAGACTTTTTTTGTTATTGTTGGACATGATTAAAATATTTTTTGCTTTCAAAAAAGTCCCAGAGCAAGTTGTCACCTGTGCTAAGCTTGAATGTCAAAGTGACCACAAAACAGATCCACACTCATTCTATGAACATGGAGTGAGGGTGAGGGGGTGTGAGGGATTAAGAATTGTACTTAGAAGCAGACAGCTTCTAACTAGCAAGTGGAGGGACTTTGTGTCGTCCTGGGAAAATGGCCTATCGCTTGATTGTGACAGGCCAGTGGAAGACTATGGAGTGTCTGCCATGACATGTGAACTGAGGTATCCGAAACAGCAAAGGACGCTAAACAAATCCCTTTTGATTCTAAAATCTATAACCCCATTAAGTACTCACGAGCTGCTCCTTGGAGAGCACCGTGGCTCCTTATAATAAGTACTGGGCTGCGAACCAAGGTCCACGGTTCGATCCTGCCAGCTACTCTGTGGAAAATGAGGCTTTATGCTCCCACAAAAATGTAAAAAACCTCGGAAACCTTACACAGGATCGCTGTGATTCAGAACCAACTCAGAGGCACTTAACAACAACAAGCTGCTCCTTGGAAACCTTCCATAGGGTCACTATGAGTAGGAACCAATTTGACGGCGCTAACAACAATCTGCTGAGTCCTGGTGTGGCGCTGTGGGTTAATGCGCCAGACTGCAAAGCCATTTGAACTGCAAGGTCGGCGGTTTAAACTCACCAGCTGTTCCTTGGAAACCCTATACAGGGTCGCTATGGGTTGGAACTGACTCGACGGCACTTCACAACAACAATCTGCAACAGTATGCTTATTGTTTTATTAATCTTCCCAACAGAAAATATTGACAATGCAAACTTTGAAGGCTCCCTTTTACACAATTCTTGACCAATTTTTTGATATGTTGGGAAATGAGACATATGGTTGAGTTCTTGGAGAAATAAGAAAAAGTAATCAAATTAAGCTGGCCGTAGTTAGCAAAAAAAAAAAAAAGTTTTCAGTTGCTTTCAAGATGACTTGTTTGAATGAATTTGGCTATTTCTAATGCAACTATTTTTAATAGCTAGTTTTTTTTTTTTTCTAGATAGATTTACTATCGGGAAGGAAGAAACTAAGCAAGCAATCTTTGAGGAACGAGTATAAATTAGCCTATAAATTAAATACTTGTGTGCAAACTATTTCCAATCCAAATTCTGTATCTTTTGGTTCAAATAACCAGCAGTCAGTACAAATAGAATTTTGGAAGATTTCAAGGGACCCAATTTGAGCTTAAGGCATCAGGGGAGTTATTTATCAGAACACAAGGATATCTTTTTTTTTTTTTTTTAATGTTTTATTGTGAATTATGTAGGAGTTTACATGAGAGAACCTTAGCTTTACATTCATCCTATCTTATATTGTTTCATTGCCATGGTTACAATCCTCTCCAAGCATCATCAACCAACCAAAGGGTATACCCCATAAGCCTGCCCCTCGGTAATCAGCACACAGCCCCTCTCTCTCTCTGGGTCTAGAGTTCCTAGCCGCTCCATTTCTCCATGTCATCATCTATGCCTCCATCTCTGGTGTCACTGCTTCTCTGGGTAGGGTCCCACTCTCTGCTCTTCTCCCTTGATGGTCCCAGGGACCTTCGCTCCTGGACTGCAAAGTCAATCACTCCCCTCCTTTTACTACAAAACATCTACCTTTACATTTCCAACCCTCACAGTCAGTCCTGGTAGCAATTATTCACTATTGTACCACAAGAGTCCTATCCCCATCTCCTTTCAGATTGGATACTACTCAGTAGAGATTCCACCTTCCTCCACACCCTCTGTATCTAGGCTCCCTCTTGAAAGCTTGTAAGCCAGTCACTTCTTGCCTTTGTAACCTCCCTATTTTGGGTAGTCAATGTCCAAGTTGCTCATCCTTGTTTACCCTATGTACTAAGGGGGTGGGAATGATCCAATCCTCACTGTAAAGATTTGTTCCCTCTTTTGAGCTACTGTATCCATAGGTGTAGGTCAAGTTCATCAAATTGTATCAGATTACCCTTTTTTTCCCCTCTTCTTTCTTCTTCTAGTTGAGTTCTGATCATCTAGCCATTGAAGCCTGGTCAAGTGGGTATTATCTGCAAGTGTGGGTGTTCTTGTGCATATCCCCTAACTTCTTATCAGCTGGACACTTCACTCTCCACTCTAGTCCTCTGTGGCCATGTCTCTGTCTCTAGGTCCAGGAGTCCCCAGGTCTTGCCATTCTGCTGGCCAATGAGGTCTCCACCTGGGTTCACAGGAGTCTATTGAACATGGTCAGACTTTGCTCACAGCTTCATTGCTGTTTTTCCCTCACTTCCCCTTATCGGCGACCAATGTGATCACCAGTCAGACCGTGTGCCTGCTCGCGTATTTCCCTTTAGTCTTAGTCTTGGAAAGGGGTTTGCCCTGAGGGGACCCAACCACTTGCCTTGATGTCTCCTGGGTGAGCAACTTGCTAGTTCTTGTAATAGTCAGTCAGACTGCCATTATTGGTTTTTTAAAAATCTTTTCTGTCAGTCTTTCTTTCAAGAAATATCTTCTGTTCTTCTAGCCGCTCCAGGATGGTCTGCTTGTCCTTTCAAGTGGAGATTTCCCACTTCAGAAGATTCTGGATGGGGTTCAGGAGTCCACCTATGGTCTTAGGCAATGCAAAGGCTCTGCAGGAAGCCTCCTTCACTGAGCAAGTTGTACCCCCATTGTAGGTATTCCAATCAGTTATAGGTAAAAGACGGACTTACAAGCTTTCTATGGTGATATTTCTGGCTATTCCTTTCTCTCCCCCTCGTGTCTATTTTACAATGGTATGCAAGGGAACCCAAGATTCAAAAGACAGCCAAGCATCTTAACATTATTTCCCCTCTTTTACCCATTCAAACTATGTCTCAATCCCTGTTTCCCAGAACTCTGTTGTTCCAAGGTTGTGCATACATCATTCTTTACCTCTGTCCCACTTAGCCCATGCAAACCTGCCTAACTGTTTCCCCATCAGCCTTGTTTTCCCATTCCCCTCACCTCCCCAGCACCCAAACTCTCTTAAACACAAGGATATCTTGCAGAAGGTATGAATGACTTAATGAAAGGCAGGAGTTTGAATGCTGCTCCAGGGCTCTTTTCAAGCTGCCGTCTTCCATTTCTGCAGCCCCTGTGGTGGTAAACCATCCAGTAACAATTCCTCAATACTACATGTTACAGTTGTTGTGGTTGTTAAGTACTGTCAAGTCAGTTCTGACCCATAGCAACCCTGTATAGGGTTCCCGAGGAGCAGCTGGTGAGCTTGAACTGCCGACCTTGCAGTTCAAATGGCTTTGCAGTCTGGCTCATTAACCCACAGTGCCACACCAGGACTTAGACACATAAAAATATCCTGAACCAATGTTCTAATATTCCCCAGTCCACCGAACTCTGTGGGAAGAGACTCAGAGGTGAAAGCGTTGGTTCCTATCATAGCCTGGTTGCTCCCATAACAGGCATATAGGTGGAGAAGTGGAGCAGCAGTTCCCAGAAGAGGGGCTGCTGGATTCACAAAGTAATTGGTATCCAAAATTGCAGCCGCAAAAATCATGGTCTAACAATGTCTTTGATCACTGGTTTACTTGATTCAGCTGCTAGCCAAAAGGTTGGTGCTTTGAACCTAGTGACTTTGTGGGAGAAAGGCATGGTTATCAGCTCCCATAAAAGCTTAGAAAATTGTATGGCCAGTTCTGTGCCAACATATGAGGTTGCTATGAATAGAAATGGACTTAATGACACCTAACAAATACACAGAGAGTGAAAGCACACTAACTGCAAGGTCAGGAGTTCAAACCCACCCGCTGCTCCTAGGAAACCCTATACAGGGTTGTTATGAGTTGGAATAGACTCAACAGCACTTAACAACACACACATATGTTGTTGTTGTTGTTAAGTACTGTCGAGTTGGTTCCAATCCATCTTTCTCCTGTATATATGTGTGTGTTGTTGTTAAACACCATTGAGCCAGTTCCAACTCATAGTGACCCTGTATAGAGTTTCTGAGAAATGGCTGGTGGGTTTGAAGCGCTGACCTTGCAGTTCAAAGCAACTTTGCAGACAGGTGTTAGTACTTGTAGACGAAGATCGCTCAGAACATCAAGGGTGTTTTATTGAGCTTGGTAGAATAGTGGGAGATATAAACTGCGTGATCTTCATTCAGGCCTTTAGTCAATTCCAATCCAAGGTAAAAAAAAAAAAAGAGAGAGAGAGAGAGAAAAAAAACTTTTGTAATAGTCACATCTGTGCAGTAGGTAGGCTAAATTCAATAGGGAATAGAAGATTAAACCTACTCAGGTTAGTGTTGGGAAACTTAGAGAACTTGGGTTTTCAACTGATATGATTGTGTGCCAGTATGTAAATCCTCTTGACACCTTGGTGGCAAATAAACTATGCATGTTCTGCCACATTGAACCCGAACAAGTCCTCTGTGTTCCTGATGTCTCATCTATCTACCAAATCCCCTTGTTATTAGAAGAGCAAAGGATTGCAGATTGTTTTCTTCAAAGACTTGCTCTCTATATTGAGAGACAACCACAAAAGATGCTGCAGTGGAAAGAGATGGTTGACAGATTTGTTGGTTTTATGGACACCTGCTCTTTTGCTCTCATGGACAAACACAACAAGTTCCCTTCAAAAACCTATGCCTCTGCCATTCAAACCCTGAAGCCCTCCGCACTGGCTGTCAACCACAAATTGGAAATCTAACACATACATTCCACATACCTGGAGGTAAGTACCTTACAAGAAGAGAATGTCTGGTACCAGGAAACTGTAGCGTGCCCATGGAGTGCTGGTCCAGGGGGGCTTGAGGTTCGAGAAATGGAAGGAAAAGTCCAAGGGATCAACTGAGCTCAAAACAGAAAAAGACTTTTTTGGGTGAACATTTAGGAATGAAGCTGTCAGCGGTTGAATTCTCAAGACATATGCTGGGATGTCAAGAAGCCAGCTCTACAGAGTTGGACCCTGACACGAGTCACCACGTATGGGTGAAACCAAGAGGTTAGACAAGAGGAGAAACTGGTTCCAGACCAAAACTCCATCCTGAGAACTGTATGGAGATCTGAATTCTTGGAGAAGAGGCACCCTCACAGCTTTGAGGCAAATCCAATGTTCAGAAAATATTGGAAAGAGCAAGCCAAGATATTGGAAGAGAGAGATTGTAAAGTTGGAAGATCATCCTTTTTTTGTTGTTGGAGTTCAGAACCATCCTGAGTTCTTGTCCAGACCTTTCAAATCCTCCCCTCCCTACCATGGTCTTCTCTTGGCTTTCATAGGGAGTCTCTCACATTACCTCCAGAAATGTTGCCAGCTTTTACCCAGAGTTCACTATAGAGACAGAAGTGGCATCAGCTCCCCTGATTCTGAAATCAGTGAACTGAAATTTCCACCAATGTATCAGGACTGAATCTGAGCACTTGCTGCCTGTTGACATCGTGCTATGCAGTTCTTGAGTTTCTGAGAAGAGCAGCAGCAGGTCTAGAAGAGAAATTATGAAAGACAGGATCTCCCCCTCAATCACAATGTTTTCCCAACTACCTCATGTCATTATGGACTCAAATGTTGCTTTTCCCTTGTATGCCTGGGTCATTATTAAAAATGTACTGTTGTTAGGTGCCATTAAGTCAATACTGACTCATAGC
>NW_006408752.1:2367410-2386707 GCF_000296735.1 Chrysochloris asiatica
ATGGATCTATTGGTTCTTTTGGCAGCCCATGGCACTTACAATATTCTCCTCCAACACCATAACTCTAAAGCATCAAGTCTTCTACAGTCTTCCTTATTCACTGTCCAGCTTTTGCATGTTGGATTTAAAGATGTGCTACGTGGACTTAAAGAATACTAATATATAGCAACTTACTTGTGTTAAGAGAGATATGCAGAAATTGGAGTAGTGAGACAGAGAAGATTGAGGAAAGAGGACAGGTGAAGTTTTAAAACAGAAATAGAGATGAGAACATTAGGGACTGCCCAAAGAAAGTAGTGTTTTGAACCCATTTCAAGAACTATTATCTAACTGTTGTATGTGCAGTTCAGTTGATTTCAACTCATGGCAACCCCATGTGACAGACTAGAATTGTGCTATCGAGTTTTCTAGCCTGTGGTATTACAGGAGCAAATTGCTAGGTCTTTTTCCCCAGAGAGCCACTGGGTGGATTCAAACTGCCAGTCTTTTGGTTAGCAGCTAAGCAAAGTCTCCAAAGTGTGGTGATGGGAAGAAAGAAGGAGAGATTAAGTGATCTGCTCAGACTATCACAATGAGTCAGAAACAAAGTCCAGATTAAAAAGGATTGTCTCTATACAGTCAGGTAAT
The DNA here is from genome assembly GCF_000296735.1 of Chrysochloris asiatica. Lineage (NCBI taxonomy): Eukaryota > Metazoa > Chordata > Mammalia > Afrosoricida > Chrysochloridae > Chrysochloris > Chrysochloris asiatica. The sequence continues at coordinate 2,368,038 of NW_006408752.1, forward strand.
CAATCCTTCTTCAAAGCCAACAACTCTGGAAATTAACCCACAAAATGACATTCTAGGTTTTAAAAATGTTAAACTAGCACAGTCCAAAGCAAGAGACACCTGCACATTAATAACTGTAAAGGAGGAGGTTGGGGGTGATTCGTGCTTGTGCAATGGTGTCCTTGACTTTGGAGTGACACTGTTGTCTCAACTCCCTTCAGGCTTACTCTAAAATATGCCATGACTAATATCTAGCCAGTGGATGATAATGAAATGCTGTTTACTATCCCTCAGTGCTACATCCGAAGGAAACGTACAGCTGGGTTCAGAAACATAGTATGTATGTCATTAGGTGACGGGGATGCACGTCAGCACGCAGCATCAACCTCTTCACTGACGAAAGAGAAATGAAGTATAAAGAGTTGTATTCTTCAATGCCTTAGAATAGATCTGAAGGAGAAAAGTCTGCACTGTGTGGAGGGACAGGAGCGGTTCTAAATAAGGAGAGTGACAGGGAAAAGCACAAGTTCGGCAGTGGTTAGCTATCTGTGGTGCATTCTTACTGCACATTTGTGTTGGGGCCAGCCTATTTCTCTCCTCTGCCAACATTTCCTCCCTCCCTTTCTTCCTTCTACAAGCTCTGAGCAACTAATTTAGCTTAGTAGTGCTTTATGTATACCCTTAAACAAAGTATATTATCATACTGTAATATAATATTTGATATGTTTTTCTTCAAACTTAAGTGGAATCTCAAAACTCAGTTCTGAAACTGATCCTAACCTGGCACTCTTGGGTAGTATCTAAGAGCAAATGGAACAAATGGACTTCTTTTTCCACCTAATAATAAGAAGGGTGTGTGGTGGTGTTCAGTGCTGTTCGAGTCAAATTCATAGAGACCCCATATGACAGAGCAGAATGGTTTCACAGGGTTTTCTAGCCTTTATGGGAGTAGGTCTTTCTCCTGTGGAGCTGCTGAATGAGTTTGAACCACTGACCTTTTAGTTAACAGCTGAGAGCTTAACCATTGCATCACATGTTGTTGCTGTTGTTAAGTGCCAACTCATAGCAACCCTGGATAGGGTTTCCAAGGAGCAGCTGGTGGATTTGAACTTCTGACCTTGTAGTTTGCTGTCCAATGCCGAACCTACAATGCCACACCAGGACTCCATTGCATCACATAGGCCCCTAAGAGAATAGACCAAATCAAACTGACTACCATTGAGTCGACCCGGATCCATTGCAACACTGCAGGACTGAGTAGAATTCCTCCACAGGGTTTCCAAGACTGCAAATCTTAACAAGAACAGATAGCCTCATCTTTCTCCTGGGGAGGACCTGGTAAGTTGGAACTGCCGACCTTGTGGTTAGCAACCCAGTGCTTAATCCATTGTAGCATTGTTGTTGTTGTTAGTGTCATCGAGTTAGTTCCGATTCATGGCGACCCTGCATAGGGTTTCCGAGGAGTGGCTGGTGAGTTTGAGCCTCTGACCTTATGGATATCAGCCCACTGCTTAATCCACTGTACCATTGTGGATTATTGTTAAGTGCCCTGGAGTTGGTTCCTACTCATAGGGACTCTGTATAGGGTTTCTGAGGAGTGGCTGGTGAGTTTGAACTGCCAACCTTGGGTTTAGTAGCCCAATGTTTAATCCACTGTACCAGTTGTTGTTGTTGTTGTTGTTGTTTTTGTTAGGTGCCATTGAGTTAGTACTGACTCATAGAGACCCTATGTACAACAGAACAAAACATTGCCTGGTCCTGGGCCAACCTCACGATCATTGCTACGCCTGAGCCAATTGCTGCCACCACTGTGCGAATCCATCTCGTTGGGGGTCTTCTTCTTTTTCTCTGACCATGCGCTTTACTAAACATGATAGCCTTCTCCAGTGACTGGTCCCTCCTGATAATATGTTCAAAGTGTGAGTGAAAAGTTTGGCCCTACTGGCTTCAAAGGAGCACTCTGGCTGCACTTTTCCCAACACAGACCTGTATGTTCTTTTGGCAGCCCATGGCACTTTCAAATATTCCCCTCTAACACCATAACTCAAAAGCATCAATTCTTCTATGGTCTTCCTTATTCACTGTCCAACTTTCACATGCATAGGAGATTATTGAAAATACCATGGCTTGGGTCAGACACACCTTAGTCCTCAAACTGACATCTTTGCTCTTCAGCACATTAAACAGGTATTGTGCAACAGATTTGTCTAATGTAATACATTGTTTGATTTCTTGACTGCTGCTTCCGTAAGTGTTGATGGTTGATATTAGTAAAATGAAGCCTTTGACAACTTCAGTCTTTTCTCCATTTATCATGATGTTATTTATTGGTCCAGTGGTGAGGATTTTTGTTTTTGTTTTTTACATTGATGGCTGCTTTCATGATTGTTGATGGTTGATACAAACAAAATGAAATCTTTGACAACTTCAAATCTTCTCTCCGTTTTAAATTAGAGAGGTGTTGTTGTTAAGTGCTGTCAAGTCGGTTCCGACTCTGACTCTCAGCAACCCTGTATAGGATTTCTGGGAGTCCTTGTGAGTTAATGTGTGGGACTGCAAAGTTAGTTTGAACCAGAAGGTCATCAGTTCAAGCTCACCAGTCACTCCTCGGACACCCTATACAGTGTTGCTATGGGTCAGTATCAACTCGATGACACTTAACAGCAACCTAAGGTTTCTGAGGGTGGCTGGTGGGTTCCAACCTTGTGGTTACCAGGCCAGTGCTTACTGTACAGCAGCACCACACCAGGACCCGAAAAGATTACTATTGTTGCTGTCATTGTTGTTGTTATTGTTGTAATTGTTATTGTCATGTGCCCTCAAGCCAGTTTCAACTCACAGTGACCCTGTATAGAGTTCCCAATAGTGGCTGATGGATTTGAACTGCTGACATTTTGGTTAGCAATCCAGTGTTTTTTCTACAGTGCTACATCAGTGCTCCTCAAAATTTAAGAATGTTGTTGTTAAGTGCTTTTGAGTCAGTTCCAACTCCAACTCAACGACAACTTCCAAATGCTGCATAGGGTTTCCAAGGAGCAGCTAGTGAGTTTGAACCACTGATCTAGCAGTTCAAACTATTGTTGCCATTGAGTGCTTATCCTATAGTGCCACACCAGTAAAATGTTAGCTGACTGCAACTGTAGGTAGGGCAACAGCCAAGCCAGGAGACTACAGGAAATTGTAAAACTTGAGGGAAGACAGAGAGGAGGTGCTAAGACTGTCCCTGCAGTCAGCTCAGTAGGGCAGCAGTGGGGTGAGGCCCGTGAGGCACTCACTTGGAGCACGAAGTTAAGGGGGTGCCAAAACATCCAGTGATCAAGATAAATATTTGTTTTTAGGTGCCATCGAGTCAGTACTGACTCATAGCGACCCTATGCACAACAGAACGAAACACTCCACAGTCCTGGGCCAACCTCACAATTGTTGCCACACTTGAGCCCATTGATGCTGCCACTTTGTCAATCCATCTCGCCGGGGGTCTTCCTCTTTTTCTCTGACCCTCCACCTTACCAAATATGATATCCTTCTCCAGCGACCAGTCCCTCCTGACAATATGTCCAAAGTATGAGAGACAAAGTTTGGCCATCCTGGCCTCCAAGGAGCACTCTGGCTGCACTTCTTCCAACACAGATCTGTTGGTTCTTTTGGCAGCCCATGGCACTTTCAATATTCTCCACCAACACCATAACTCAAAAGCATCAATTCTTCTACAGTCTTCCCTATTCACTGTCCAACTTTCACATGCATAATGTTAGAGTCCAGTATATAAACAATTTAGTGCAAAAAAATCCATGATGAGCAGAATATCAAAAAACGCAATGAAGTCATGACCAATAAGTACTAATGATTTTTTCCTTTCATCTCAGGGCCCATTATGACTCGGCACAGCATTGTGGAGGTAGCTTGTAGGCAACACTTCACAGCAGTGATCAAGAATTTTAGGGGTTACTTTCTGCTGTCCATTGCTACCTACGAGGGAAGAAACCAAAGAGACCTAGATTAGGTATCACAAACCTAGAGCACAGACTTTGAGCTTGGGCAAATCATTTGGTCTCATCTTTAAGATGAGGGAGGTGGGTATAACCTTTAAAATAGAGCAGGAGGCAGATGGCACTCTCAAAGTGGGTAATTTGAGGAGAGATTTATAAAAGAATTGTTTACAGAGTGTGGGTTGTGTGTAGGATAAGCACAAGGGGTCATACAGTATCCCAGGACTAATAGCAGTGAGATGTTATTACTTGGTCTTTTGGACCACAGAACAGGGCAGAGGAAGGCACAGAAAGGAATGGGAGAGGAGAAGGGAAGACATCCAGCCTAAGGAGGCTACTAGTTTTTTAAGGTTTTACAGTGGTTTTAAAAGATGTCTTCATTTTTTTTTTTTTTTTGATAATATATATAATATGATTTTTTTAAAGTGTGTTGAGTCCCAACCTCCAGTATCTGTGAGCATCACCCCGTTTGGAAGGGTTAGGGTTTTTTCAGTTGACAGTAGGGTATGTCCTAATCCAACATGAGTGTTGGCCTTATAAAATGAAAGACACAGACAAACCCAGAAGGTAGACAGCTGTATAAGGATGGAAGCAGAGTCCGAAGTGATTCAGCTACAAGCCAAGAATACCAAAGATCGTTAGGAACCACTGGAAGTTGGAAGAGACAAGGGAAACTTAGTCATTGGAAACTCTATGGAGCACAGAATCATCTGACAACATCTGGTACTGGGAAGCCATCTAATAGTGAAGGAATTCAATTCTAGCCAATACAATAGTTATACTGTAGGTCTTATTCTGTTTCTTGGTTTTAAATCTCATGCTATAAAATTTGAACAGAATACTAAACAATTTCAGGGGTTAAAAAAATAAAACACCCAGAAACCAACTGAAAGAGCTTTCAAAATCTGGAACAATTTGAATAGCAAAATAAAGTAGTATAAACATGATATATAATAAATATCCAACATATAATAAATATAAAACATGATTGGATAAATTTATGAATGAGAAGAAAAGACAAATTTCCTGTGAAGAATCATTCCAAATAATTCATGTAGATGCTTTGCCCTCAAAGAGAGAGAGGATAACTCCATAGGTATAGGCTGCATTTAGGACTCCCTTCCAAAGAGGACAGTTTGGAAAGGGGAGAGGGGCAGTTACTTTGCAGTGAAGAAACCTGACAAACACCACATCAACAGTCATAAATCACGTTAATAATATGATATGATGTGATATGATATGGTAAGAGTGACGCTTTACTTCTGTGAACTTCCTCCCCCAACTCCTTAACCCCAGCCTAGTGATGATAAAAAGAAAAAGAGATAAATTCCAAATAACTGGCACCCTACAATATAGGATTATACATATGCTAAATATTCTCTTAAAACCATCAAGGTCCTCAAGAACAAGGAAAGTCAGAGAAAGTGTCACAGCCAAGAGGAAGCTAAGCAAGTATAACAACTAAATGAGGGAATTTTCCTAGATAGAATTGTAGACAGAAAGGGCATTGGACCAGACATGAACATTGTTGTTGTTGTTATGTGCCATGGAGTCGGTCCCGACTCATAGCGACCCTGCACAGGGTTTCCAAGGCTGTTAATCTTTACGGGAGCAGAACGCCTCATTTTTCTCCCACAGAGCAGTTGGTAGTTTCGAACTGCTGACCTTGTGGTTCGCAGCCCAATTCGTAACCACTATACTACCAGAATACCAATATTCTCTATATAGGTTCATTAATTAGGACAAATGTAACATACTAATGTGAGGTGTTGGAGTCTGGTGTGGCACTGTTGGATGAGAGCTGAACCACAGGTCAGTGGCTCAACTCCAACTCTTTGGAAACCCTGTACAAGGTTGCTATGAGACGGAATAGACTCGACAGCACTTAACAACAACAACAACAATGTGAGGTGTTAATAATAGGGGGAACTGAGCGTGGGGTATATGTAAACTCTCTGTACTGTCTTCTCAATTTTTCTGTAAATAGAAAACTGAAAAGTAAAGTCTATTTTTTTTAAATGCCAGATATATACTACAGATAGACCTTGAAAACATTATGCTGAGTAAAATAAGTCAGTCAAAAAAGGACAAATATCATAAGATCCTACTTATAATGGAATATCTAAAATAAACAAGTTAATTAGTGGTTACCAGGGGCAGGTGGGAGGGGGAGAGAGAGATGACACATCGCTTCTATTAAAGATGATGGAAAAATTAAGGACTGGTGATGATTGAGCAACACAATGAACAGGTTTAATGTAAATGAACCGCACACACGAAGAGTGTAGAAATGGCAAATGTTTTGCCATTCAGGGGAAGGTGGAGACATTGTTTAAGAAGCAGTGATTTTCTGTATATGCTGATGAGGAATTTGGAAATGAGTTTGAGTGATAGCTTCATATTCATGTAACTGATTTCACTAAAATGTCCACCTGAAAAATGTTGAATGGCAGATGTTGTGTTGAGTTGCTATGATTCTGGATCATACCAGCAGGATCACCCATGGTGGACAGGTGAGCTTCCAGACTAAGGCAGACTATGAAGAAGGAGTGGCTAACGACTTCCAAAAATTTAGCCACTGAAAGCCTTATGAATAGCAGAGAAACACTGTCAGATATAGTGCCGGGAAATGAGCCCCTCAGGTTGGAAGGCACTGAAAATGCGACTGGGGAAGAGCTGCCTCCTCAAAGTAGAGTTGACCGTCATGATACAAATGGAGTAAAGCCCATGGGAAAAAAGCCCAAGGGATCTTTATTTGCTGATGGGGCACAACTCAAAGTGAAGAGAAACAGCTGTAAACAAACATCCATTGAAAATGTTGTTGTTGTTGTTGTCAGGTGCCATCGAGTTGGAACCAACTCATAGTGACCCCATGCACAGCAGAACGAATCAATGTCCAATCCTGGGCCAACCTCACTATCGCTGCCACACTTGACGCCATCAATGATGCCACCTGGCTGATCCATCTCGTTGGGGGTCTTCCTCTTTTTCTCTGACCCTCCATCTTACCCAGCATGACATCCTTCTCCAGCGACTGTTCCCTCCTGACAATATGTCCAAAGTATGAAAGACAAAGTTTAGCCATCTTAGCCTCCAAGGAGCACTCTGGCTACACCTCTTCCAAAACACATCTATTGGTTCTTTTGGCAGTCCATTGAATATAGGAACATGGAATGTACAAAGTATGAATCAAGGAAAATTGGAAATTGTCAAAAATGAAATGGAACGCATAAACATCGATGTCTTAGGCATTAGTGAGCTGAAATGAATTGGTATTGGCCATTTTGAATCTGATGACCACTTGGTTTACTATGCCGGAATGACAAAATGAAGAGGAATGGTGTTGCATTTATTGTCAAAAAGAACATATCCAGATCAGGCATGAGATACAATGCTGTCTGTGATAGGATAATATCCATGCATCTTCAGGGAAGCCCAGTTAATACCACTATTATTCAAATTTATGCACCAACTACTAAAGCTAGTGTGGCTGAAATTGAAGAATTTTACCAACTTCTTTAATCTGAAATTGATCAAACATGCAATCAAGATGTATTGATCATTACTAGTGATTAGAATGCAAAGGTTGGGAGAAAAGAAGAAGGATGAGTAGTTGGAAAATGATGTTGGAGATCGCATGATAGAATTCTGCAAAATCAATGATTTGTTCATTTCAAATACTTTCTTTAGACAGAATAAGAGATGATTTTAAATGGACCTCACCAGATGGACTACATAGAAATCAAATTTGACTACATCTGTAAAAAATAGATGATGGAAAAGCTCTATATCATCAGTGAAAACAAGGCCAGGGGCAGATTCTGAAACAGACCATCAACTGCTCATTAGCAAATTCAAACTGAAGCTGAGTAAAATGAAAACAAGTCCATACGAGCCAAAATATGACTTTGAATATACCCCACCTGAGTTTAGAGATCATCTGAGGAACAGATTTGACACATTAAACACTAAAGACTGAAGAGCAGAAGAGTTGTGGGATGACATCAAGAACATCATACATGAAGAAAGCAAAAAGTCATTAAGAAGACAAGAAAGAAGGAAAAGGTCAAAATGGATGTCAGAAGAGACACTGAAACTTGCTCTCCAGCGTAGAGATGCTAAAGCAAATGGAAAAAATGAGGAGATACAGAGCTGAACAGAAAATTTCAAAGGTCAACTCTGAAGAAGACAAAGTCAAATATTACATTGAAATGTGCAAAGATTTGGAGTCAGAAAACCAAAAAGGAAGAACACGCTCAGCATTGTTCAAGCTGAGGGAACTGAAGAAAAAATTTAAGCCTCAACTTTCATTATTGAAGGATTCTGTGGGCAAATTATTGAATGATGCACAAAGCATCAAGAGAAGATGGAAGGAATCCACAGAGTCACTGTACCAAAAGGAAATGGTTAATGTTCAACCATTTCTAGAGGTAGCATATAATCAAGAGCCAGTGATATTGAAGGAGGCAGTCCAAGGTGCATTGAAGGAATTGGCAAAGAACAAGACACCAGGAATTGATGGAATAAAAATTGAAATCTTTCAAGAAAATGAGGCTGCACAGGAGGCACTCACTCATCTCTGCCAAGAAATTGGAAGACAATTATCTGGCTGACTGGAAGAGATCCGTATTTGTGCCCATTCCAAAGAAAGGTGATCAAATGGAATGCGGAAATCATCGGACAATTTCTTTGATATCCCATACGAGTAAAGTTTTACTAAAGATAATAAAGCAATAGCTGCAAGCATACATTGACAGAGAACTTTCAGAGGTTCAAGCTGGATTCAGAAGAGGCAGTGGAAGAAGGGATATCATTGCTGATGTCCGATGGGTCTTGTCTGAAAGCAGAGAATACCAGAAAGATGTTTACCTGTGCTTTATTGACTACGCAAAGGCTTTCGACTGTGTGGATCATGACAAGCTATGGACAATATTGCGAAGTATGAGTATTTCTGAACACTTAATTGCATTCTTGAGGAATCAGTACATGGACCAAGAGGAAGTTGTTTGAACAGAACATGGGAACACTGAATGGTTTAAAATTAATAGAGGTGTGCTACAGGGTTGTATTCTTTCACCATACTTACTCAACCTGTATGCTGAGCAAATCATACAAGAAGCTGGGTTATATGAAGAAAATCGTGGCATCGGGATTGGAGGAAGACTCATTAAAAACCTGTGATTTGCAGATGGTAAAACCTTGTTGCTGAAAGTGAAGAGGACTTTAAATATTTACTGATGAAGATCAAAGAGCACAGTCTTCAGTATGGATTACATCTCAATGTAAAGAAAACAAAAATGAAAGAGTAACAAAAAAAATTTAATATCAATAGACAGAGATGAAAACCTAGAAATCACTTTAATCCTACCATGTAGCTATAACTAGATGGAAAGAATATGTAAAGTCATTGCACCAAAAAGAATTAGTTGATATTCAAACATTTCAAGAGGTAGCATATTATCAAGAGCCGATAATATTGAAGAAAGAAGTCCAAGCTTCACTCAAGACATTAGCACAAAACAACAAAAACCAAGGCTCCAGGAGTTCATGGAATATAAATTTAAATGTTCCAACAAATTGATGCAGCACTGGAGGTGCTCACTAGTCCATGTGCAGAAATGTAGAAGGTAGCTACCAGTTCAACCGACTGAAAGAGATGAATATTTGTATTCATTACAAAGAAAGGTGACCCAACAGAAAACAAAAATCCTCTCAACTAGACCATTAAGCAACATCTTGATAAATGGAGAAAAGATGTAAGTTGTCAAGGATTTCATCCACAATCAACACTCATGGAAGCAGCAGTCAAGAAATCAAACGAAATAGTGCATTAGGTAAATGTGATGCAAAAGACCACTTAAAGTATTCAAGAACAAAGATGTCACTTTAAGGACTATACCAAACCAGGGTCTTTTCAATAACTTCATATGCATGTGTAAGTTAGACAATGAATAAGAAACATGGTAGAAGAATTGACACATTTGAATTAGGGTTTTGGCAAGGAACACTGAAAGTAACCAGAAGAACAAATGAATCTGTGTTGGCTCCTTACAAACCAGGATGACGAGACTTTGTCTCTCATACTTCAGACATATTATCAGGAGGGGACAGTCCCTGGAGAAGGACATCATGCTTGGTAAAGATGAGAGTCAGTAAAAAGAGGGAGAGCCCCAGTGAGATAGATTGGCACAGTGGCAGCAGAAACAGGCTCAAGTGTAGCAACAATTGTGAGGATGGTACAGAACCGGGCCGTGTTTCGTTCTGTGGTGCATGGAGTCGCTGTTAGTCGGAACCAACTCTATGGTAACTAACAATACCAACAGCAAGGCGTTGTATTAAGTATTTTTTCATGCATTATTTCATTCAGCATTCCCAACAACCTTGTTTTTGTTAGTTGCTGTCAAGTTGGCTCTAATTCATGATGACTTCATGTAAAAGAAAAAGAAATGTCTAGTCTTGCACGACCATTGTTGAAGCCACTGTGCATTTTGAGTGCCTAGAGTGCTCATCTTCCAACACTACATCAAATAATAATCATCTGTTGTGATTCATAAAGCTGCCGTTAGTTAATTTTCAGAAGTAGCTTGCCAAGACTTTCTTCTTAGTTTGGAAACACTACTGAAGCCTGTCCACCATGGGTAAATCTCTTGGTATTTCAAATACTGGTAACAGCTTCCAAAATCATAGCAACATGCAAGCCACTGACAGATGGGTGATGGACAACCACTTAGATCAAAAAACAAACTGAACAACAATAGCTATAACAATGATTTTGGCATTAATCTTTCCAGATAGTTAAAAATATAGCTTTTCTAAAAAAAAAAAAGAGTAACAAAAAACCAGCTTTTCCTTATAAAAATGAAATTGTAGTAGTTGTTGTTATTGTTAAGTGCTGTTGAGTCAGTTCTGACTCATAGACACATTTATAGGGTTTCCAAGGAGTGGCTGGTGGGTTTGAACCACCAACTGTTTGGGTAGCCGTCCAGTGCTTATCCTACCGCACACATCAGGACAATAGACATATTATATTGTAATCTGCTTTCTTCATGTTGTATACCATAAATTATTAAATATACTTTTCTGACATCATTCAATTGATCTCATAGCATTTTATTGACACAATACATCATTTTATTTCACCAATCCTGTGCTGAAGACATTGTTTCCCATAATTTGCTATTGTAATCAAACTGATGTGTAATTGAAAATCCCTTATTTTGATTTTGTCCTGATGTGGCACTATGGGTTCATACACTGGATTGCAAGGTCGATTTGAACCACAAGGCAATTGGTTCAAGCTCACCAGCTGCTTCTTGGAAACCCTATACAGGGTCGCTGTGAGTTGGAACTGGCTCAACAGTACTTACCAACAACAGCTTTTTAAGCTAAAGTTGTGGGGCATTCTATAGATTGTCAAATGTGATATCTCTTTGTTTCTTAAATCAAGAATAAATGAATAGATGAGGGAGAAGTCAGTACCATGTATGGTATCATAGGGCAGATGGAGCAATTATTTTACATGAAATCATGGATACTCTGAAGGCAATATGTCCCCCAATAGCCAGTTATTGCCTTCTATTCAATTTAGAAGAGTTTGAAACGAAAGTAGGAACATACAGGCAGACTGAGCAAAATAGTTGCTTTATTTATGAATTTCATAGCGTAGATTTTAGATTCTACATACAGCCTTTCATGCCACACTATTCCCATCCGTAAAGACCTCTGGGTATTCTGAGATCCAGAGAGGTCAAATTAATCTCAGTGATGTGTCAAATTAGTAATCACATTAATTCCATATTGTCACCTGCTCTTTGGCAGGTTTGAGAAACCATATGTTAAATTGATTATGCAAATTATCTTAGGTAAATTAAAACATCTGTTCCACCCATCACCAGATTTCAAGGTGAAAATCTTCCTGAAGGTGAGTTTTCGGTCTAACGCTAAATATGACACGTCTTTTGGTTACACTGTATGTTAGTTTGCCAGCATCTCAACTCACTACTCCTATCTTTCCTTTCTTATGGCCCATGTCAGGACACTAACTTTTGGCAGTATTGGGTGATACACTAGTTTGCTTTTTTCATACACAATTCAGGATTACATGAACCATAAAAATGGGAATGAAAATTTGGCCTTTTTATATAAGAGATTTGTCTTTCACTTCACAAGAGGATAAGTCATGAGGTCAGAGAGGAGATAAGAGGTGGACAGACTAGAAGTCGTTCAAGAGTCCAAAAGAATACACAGACTTAGACATCTCCTGGAGTCTTGTTTATTAATTTTGCCCTTCAGGAGTTAACTCTTGAGTTTGTTGTTATCTGTTCATTTTCTCAGTTGCATTTTCAATAGAGAATAATGAAGCAATTCTCAAACTTTAGTTTTACATAAGAATCAACTGGGCAAGTTGTTAAAAGGGTACGCCAAAAGATTAACATCATAGTAGGCCTGGAGTGAAACCCAGGAACACACGTTTTTTTAGGCACTCAAGGTGTGGTACTGTGGGTTAATGCACTGGTTAATGCCAAGTTCGTTTGAACCTCAAGGTCAGTGGTTCAAGCTCACCAGCCACTTCTAGGAAACCTTATACAGGGTTGCTATGGGTCAGAACAGACTTGATGGCACACAACAACAACAACCAGGTGATTCAGATGTAGTGGCCTGCATTTGGAGAAACACTTGGGAGAAACATGTTGGTTAAGAGCATGGGCTTTGAAATGTGACATCCTTGGATCTGAATTCTTCCTCAGTTACTTATTCATTGGATGACAAGTTATTTTATGTAAGTCTCCGCTTCCTTGTCTGTGAAATGGAAATAATAATCTTGTTCACTACTGTGAACCACAAGGTTGGCAGTTCAAACCACCAGCTGCTTCTTGGAAACCCTATTCAGGGTCACAATGAGTCAGAACTGATTCGACGTCACTTAATAACAAAGTCGTTGTGTTAGAATGGGATTGGGAAATTTCTTTATGCCAAGGGCCATTTGGATATGTTGTTATGTGCCGTGGAGTCAGTTTCAACTCATAGCGACCCTGCACAGGGTTTCCAAGGCGGTAAATCTTTACCGGAACAAAAAGCCTCATCTTTCTCCTGCAGAACAGCTGGTAGTTTCAAACTGCTGACCTTGAGGTTCACAGCCCGATTCGTAACCACTATGCTACCAGAGCACTATTTAAATAAATTTAGGAGTCCTGGTGTGGCACTGTGCGCTAATGCGTCATACTGCAAAATCATTTGAACTACAAGATTGGTAGTTCAAGCTCACAAGTTTCTCCTTGGAAACCCTATACAGGGTCACTATGGGTCAGCATCGACTTGACGGCACTTAACAACAACAACAAATACATTTATGATGTTATGAGAAAAGCTCCTAGATTTATTGAACTTTGAGTCCTGCCTGCCATTGCCTTGGCAGGGAGGGACCAAATGATTTCATGGCCTTATATGGCCTGTGGGCCAGATGTTCCCCCGCCCTTGTGCTGGAAGAACAAACAAATCTGAGATGGAAGAAGTACAGCCAGAATGTTCCTAAGAAGCCAGGATGACGAGACTTCCTCACTCTTACTTTGGACATGTTATCAGGAGTGACCAGTTCTTGGAGAAGGACATTATGCTTGGTAAAGTGGAGGGTTCATGAAAAAGAGGAACTCCAAACCCCCCCCCAACGAGATGGATTGGGGTATATAAAGCCAGAATGACAATCACCTTAAACCCAAACCCAATGCTTTTAAATCGATTCTGATGCATAGTGACCTATAGAAATACTATATGACAACAATCTTGCTACTATTGTTAGGTGCTATTGAGTTGGTTCCAATTCATAGCGACCCCTGTGCACAATAGAACAAAACACTGCCTGGTCCTGCGCCATCCTCCTAATTGTTGCTTCGTTTGAGCCCATAACTGCTGCCACTGTGCCAATCTGTCTTGTGATCTGACATGCTGCTTGTAGGTTCTTCAGCCCCTGCAATCACATGAGTCAAAAGAGGCCTTCAGCCTGACAGCTGATCAATGAATTTGGGACTTGCCAGCCTCCATAACTACATGAGCCATTTCCTAGAACTAAATAGCTCTACATAGATCTCTTAGGTGCTGTCAAGTCATTTCAAACTCATATTGACCCTCTCTAACTCAGAATACAACATTGCCCGGTCCTGTGTCATGCTCACAATCATTGCTTGGTTTGAGCCCATTGTTGTAACCACTGTGTCAATTCATCTTATTGAGGGGCTTCCTCTTTTTCACTGATTTTCTGCTTTCCCAAGCATGATGTTCTTCCCCAGGGAGTGGTCCCACCAGATAACATATTCCAAAATATGTGAGATGAAGTCTCACTATCCCAGATTCTAAAGATCATTCTGTCTGTACTTCTTCCAACAGAGATTTGTTCATTCTTCTGGTTGTTGTTTGGTGCCACCATGTCAATTTTGACTCAAAGCAACCCTATACACAATGGAATGAAACACTGCCTAGTCCTACACCATCCACACAATTGTTATGTTTGGGCCATTGCTGTTGTCACTGTGTCAACCCATCTTATTGAGAGTCTTCTTCTTTGACACTGACCAACCACTTTACCAAGCATGATGTCTTTCTCCAGGGATTGGTCCTTCCTGACCACACATTCATGTATGAGAGGCAAAGTCTCAACATCATCAATTCCAAAAAGCAATCCAGCTGTATTTCTTCTAAAACAGATTTGTTGGTTCTGCTGACATTCCATGGTATGTTCAATATTTTTTTACCAACACCATAATCCAAATGCATCAATTCTTCTGTCTTCCTTTTTCACTGTCCAGCTTTTGTATGCATATGAGGTGATTGAAAAAACTATGGCTTGTGTCAATCCCACCTTAGTCCTCAAAGTGGCACCTTTGCTCTGTAACACTTTAAAGGGTCTTGCCAAATACAATATTTTGTGTGTTTTTTTCTTTACTGCTGCTTCCAGGGGCATTCATTGGGGATCCAAATAAAATGAAATCTTGTACAACTTCAATGCTTTATCCACTTATCATGATGTTATTTATTGGTCCAGTTGTAGGAATTTTTGCAGTTCATACTGAAGGCTGTGTGGTTTTTGATCTTCATTACTAAGTACTTAAATTCTTTTCACTTCCAACAAGCAAAGTTGTGTCATCTGTATATTATAAGTTGTTGATGAGTCTTCCTCCATGTTCTTCTTCATATGATCTAGCTTCTTGGATTATTTGCTCAGGATTCAGATTGAATAAGTAATGTGAAAGGAATTCCCATTCTTCACAATGTTATCCATAGTTTGTTATGATCCACACAATTGAAAACTTTTGCACAATCAATAAAAGACAAGTAAACATCTTTCTGATATTTTCTGTTTTCTTACAAGATCTATTTTATGCCAGCAATGATAGCTCTAGTTTTATATCCTCTTCTGAATCTGGCTTGATTTCTGGCAGCTCCCTGTCCATGTACTGTTACAATCACTTTGAAATTATCTTCAGCAAAATTTTACTTGTATATGACTAATGATTTTCACATTCCATTTTGTTATCTCTCTTGGGAATGGGCAAAAATATGAATATCTTCCAATCAGTTGGCCAGGTATTTCTTGGCAGAGATGAATGAGGCCCTCCAGTGCTGCATCTGCTTGTTGAAGCATATCAATTTTATTCCATCAATTCCTAGAGCCTTGTATTTTGCTAATGTCTTCAGTGCAGACTGGATTTCTTTTAATACCACCAGTTCTTGATCATATTGTACCTCTTGAAATGGCTGGATATCAAACTGTTCTTTTTGGTACAGTGACTTTGTGTATTCTATCCATCTTCTTGTGATGCTTCCAGAATCACTGACTATTATTACCCAGAATCTTTCAGTATTTCAAGTCGAGAAATAAATTTTTTCTTCAGCTTGAAAAATGCTGAGCATGTTCTTCCCTTTTAGTTTCCTAACTTCAGGTCTTTGCATGTTGTTGTTTTTGTTGTTACGTGCCATCAAGTCGATACCGACTCATATCAACCCTACGTACAACAGAATGAAACACTGCCCGATCCTGGCCCAACCTCACAATTGTTGCCACACTTGAACCTGTTGATGCTGCCACTTGGCCAATCCATCTCGCTGGAGGTCTTCCTCTTTTTCTCTGACCCTTCACCTTTCCAAACATGGTATCCTTCTCCAGTGACTGGTCCCTCCTGACAATACGTCTGAAGCATGAGAGACAAAGTTTGGCCATCCTGGCCTCCAAGGAGGACTCTGGCTACACTTCTTGCAACACAGATCTGTTTGTTCTTTTGGCAGCCCATGGCACTTTCAATATTCTCTTCCAACCTCATAATTCAAAAGCATCAATTCTTCTATGGTCTTCCTTATTCACTGTCCAGCTTTCGCATGCATATGAGGTTATTGAAAATACCATGGCTTGGGTCAGGTGCACCTTAGTCAATCAAGCTGACATCTTTGCTCTTCAACACTTTCAAAAGTTGTTGTGCAGCAGATTTGCCTAATTCTAGGTCTTTGCATATTCTAATTTTTTAGTTTGTTTTCTTGAGCTATTCTTTATAATTTTCTGTTTAGATTTTTTGTTTCATCATTTCTTTCCATTGGCTCTTTTGGTTCTCTGTGTTCAGGAGCAAGTTTCAGAATCTCTTTTAACATTCACTTTGGTCTATTCTTTCTTTTCTTTTGAATGACTTTATGCTTTCTTCATGTATGATGTTCTTGATGTCATCTCACAGCTCCTCTGGTCTTCAGTCATTAATATCTAATGCATCAAATTTGTTCTTGAAAGCTCTAAATTCAGGTGGGATATACTCTTATGGAAGGAGCTCTGGTAGTGTAGTGGTCACGAATCGGGCTGTGAACCTCAGGGTCACATGTGTTATACATTTTTGTTATGATGCACACAGCTGAATGCCTTTGAACAGTCAATAAAATACAGGTTAAAAACTTTTCTGATGTTCTCTGCTTTCAACAATATACATCAAACGTCAACAATGATAACCTTCATTCCACATCCTCTTCTGAATCCAATTTGAATTTCTGCTGCAGTCAGTTTTGAGTTATCTTCAGCAAAATTTTACTTGGGTGTGATATGAATAATACTGTGCCATAATTTCTTTATTTTGTTGGATCACTATTCTTTGGAATGGATATGGATATGGATCTCTTACAGCTGGTTGTCTAGGTATCTGCCTTTCAAACTTCTTGGCATAGGCCAATGAACGCTTTCAGCATTGCATCCATTTATTGGAACCTCTCAATTAGTATCTGTCAGTTCCTGGAGTTTTGTTTTCCCCCAGTGCGTTCAGTGCAGCTTGGATTTCTTCCTTTAACATTATCAATTCTTGACCATGTACTCACTCCAGAAATGGTTGAATGTCAACTAATTATTTTTGATACAGTGATTGTGTAATTCTTTCATCTTCTTGGAACGTTTTCCATGTCATGCCATATTTTGCCTATAGAGGTCAGAGACATCTGCTTCTGGGACCTCAACCATCACCTTCCCTGGCTCTGCAGACCAGCTAGGGTTTATGCAGGCCCAGATCCCCACCCCGCTCATTCTGAGTCACTCCTGTTCTCACCCCCACGCCAACTACCTGAGCTCCGTGCCTGTTGCAGGCAGTCACATTGGAGCATCTGGGCTCACTTCCCACTCATCTCGATTAGGGTCAGAAGGTATTTGAACAGATGTTTCAGGGTATTTATTATTCGTCTTTCTGCAATAGTTAGATTTTTCTATGGATACATGTCTAAATAGTTTGGATGGACTGTCCATAAATTTATAGCTGGATTTGTTTTTTTGTGTGTGTTGGCTGACACTTCCTTTCATGGCCAATTTATTGCCAGCACCTCCTCAAGTGATTTACTTGTTCAAGATTCAGGAACAGAAGACAAGAAACCAGGGGACAGAAAAATTAAGAGGCATGATAAAAATAATGGATTGGGGGTTTTGTGGTTCGTTTTTACTATGTTGTTATTGTTGTTGCTAATGCCATCAAGTTGGTTCTGACCCATAGCAATCCTGTATAGGTTTTCCAAGGAGCAGCTGGTGAGCTTGAACCTCTGACCTTGCAGTTCAAATGGCTTTGCAATCTGGTACATTAACCCACAGCGCCACATTACTATAGCACCTGTTTTTGTCCAATTTGAAGGATTTAAATTGCTTTCCTACCCAAAATATGAGTTAAAAGCCATCTATTTTCTTAAGATACAGCTATGTGTAGATGAGCTCTCTTTATATTTCATTTCTAACCCAGCTGGGTTTTGATTTGCAAAACTTTAGGCCTTCTCTTCATAATCTTGCTCTGAAATAGAAAATAGAAAACAAGTATGCAAGTTTCTTTTCAGGTCTACATACATTTGAAGAAAAATGCCTCATAAATGATAGTACAACTATTAAACTTTTATAATTAGTTGAGAAAATAGTGTACTGTATTCAATTAAAATTCATAGCCCTAGGGGGCAAAATATTTTGCCCATAGAATTCTTCAATGTTGCAACTCGAGGCTTGATTTTTTTCATCAGCTTGAGAAATGCTGAGCATGTTCTTCCCTTTTGGTTTCCTAATTCCAGACCTTTGCACATTTCATTATAATATGACTTTGTCATCTAGAGCTGCCCTTTGAAATTTTTGGTTCAACTCGTTTACTTTATCATTTCTTCCAGATTTTTTAGCTTCTCTATGCTCAAAATCAAGTTTCAGAGTCTCTTTTGACATCCAC
>NW_006408752.1:2386912-2388134 GCF_000296735.1 Chrysochloris asiatica
GGTCTTTTCTTTTTTTCTTGTCTTTTTAATCATCTTTTGCTTTATTCCTGTTATGATGATCTTGCTGTCATCCCACAACTCTTATGGTCTTCTGTCATTAGTGTCTAATGCATCAAATCTGTTCTTGAGATGGGCTCTAAATTCAGTTAGGATATAGTCAAGGTCATATTTTAGCTCTTGTGGACTTGTTTTCATTTTCTTCACCTTCAGTCTGAACTCGCATATGAGCCATTGATGATCTGTTCCACAGTTTGCCCCTGGCCTTGTTTTGGCTGATGATATTTAGTTTCTCCACCATCTCTCCCACAGATGTAGTCAATTTGGTTCCTGTGTATTCTATCTCGTGAGGTCTGTCTATATGTGTAGTCACCATTTATATTGTTGAAAAAAGGTATTTGCAATAAATAAGTCACTGTTGTTGTTTTTAAATGCTCTTAACAATGAAACTGAGTCCATTTCGACTCATAGTGACCCTCTATAGGGTTTTGGAGGAATGACTGGTGGGTTTGAAACATCAACCTTGCAGTTCAAACCAATCTTGTGGTCCAGTGCCTATCCTACAGTACCATACCAGGACTCCAAAATAATTCATCAGCTTTGCAAAATTCTATCATGCAATCTACAGCATCATTTATCTGTACTGTTGTTGTTGTTGTTAAGTGCCATCAAGTTGGTTCTGACTGATAGTGACCCTGTACAGGGTTGTTGAGGAGAGGCTGGTGGGTTTGAATTGCCAACCTCACAGTTTGCTTATTCTACAGTGCCACAAATCAGTATATATATAAGATATATTTGTTTTCCTATACAATATAAATGGTAGTGCATTTAGGTTGTATGCATGCTAGTTTTATTGTGTTAGACTCAAGTAATTTTCTGTACTTAGAGATTATGTATGTTTTAAGGAGAGGTAGTCCTGGTGTGACACTGTGGGTTAATGTGCCAGACTGCAAAGCCATTTGAAATGCAAAGTTGGTGGTTTAAGCTCACCAACTTCTCCTTGGAAACCCTATACAGGGTCACTATGGGTTGGAATCGACTCGACGGCACTTAACAGCAACAACAACATACAGGTACCAAGTTGACAAGGCATGAACTATAATGGTTAATATTGTGTTGCATCTTGGCTAGGCCATGATTTCCAGAATTCTGTAAGTATCTGCTTCCATTTTGTGATATTATGTAACTATCTGTCATTTGCTGTGTTGTAAATCCTAACCTCTCT
>NW_006408752.1:2389088-2395087 GCF_000296735.1 Chrysochloris asiatica
TGACTCTAGAAAATTGGAATTTGTCAACAATGAAACTGGCAATATCCTAGACATTAGTGAGCTGAAACCGACTGGTATTGGGCATTTTGACTTGAACACTCAGACTGTTTACTATGCCAAGAATGACAAATTTAAGAGGAATGGCATTACATTCATTGTCAAAAAGAACATTTCAAGATCTCTCTTGGAGTGCAATGCTCTCTGTAATAGAATAATATTGATATGCTAACAGGACCACTATTCAAATTTATATAACAACCACTGAAGCCAATGATGATGAAAATAAAAAATTCTACCACCTTCGTCAATTAGAAATTGATGAAGCATGCAATCAAGATGCACTTAGGATTACTGGTGATTGGAATGCGAAAGTTGGAAACAAGGAGGAAGGATCTATAGTTGGAAAATAAAGCGTTTGTAATTAAAAGAATGCTGCAGATCACAAGTCAGAATTTTGCAAGACCAATGACTTATCCATTGTAAATACGTTTTTCACCAACATAAAAGGCAACTACACACCTAGACCTCACCAGATAGAATACACAGGAACCAAATTGATTAAATTTGTGGGAGGAGATGAAGGAGAAGCTCAATATCATCAGACAAAACAAGACCAGGGGAAGACTGTGGAACAGACCATCAATGGCTCATATGCAAGTTCAGACTGAAGCTGAAGAAAATTAAAACAAGTCCATGAGAGCCAAAATGTGACCTTGAGTATATCCTATCTGAATTTACAGCCTGTCGCAAGAACAGATTTGATGCATTAGACACTAATGGCAGAAGGGCAGAAGAGTAGAAGAGTTGTGGGATGATATCAAGAACATTGTACAGGAAGAAAGCAAAAGGTGATTAAGAAGACAGGACAAAATGAAAAGACCAATGTGGATGTCAAAAGAGACTCTGAAATGTAACCTTTGAGCATAGAGAAGCTAAAAAATTTTGGAAAAAATAATAAAAGGAACTTAACAGAAAATTTCAAAGTGCAGCTCTAGAAGACAAAGTCATATTATAATGAAATGTGCAAAGACCCCTGGATTTATAAAACTAAAAGGGAATGATCAATAATTCAAAATCAAAAGGACAACGTTTACCTAAGGACAAAAGTGATAAGGGAAATAGGATGGAAAGGAAATCAGAACCACAGGGAGGAAGCAGGATTAACTATTGTTGTGTGGAGGGGATTGCAATCATTGAGACAAAATAAAGCGTATGATTCATTGAATGTAAAGCTGATGATCTTGCTTGTAAACTTTCACTCAATTCACAAAATCTTTTTTTTTTAAGTGACAAACATGCTTAGCATTTCTCAAACTAAAAGATCTGAAGAAAAAATTCAGGCCTCAGGTTGCAATATTGCAGAATTCTATGAGCAAAATATTGAACGACACTGAATACATCAAAAGAAGATAGAATGAACACACAGAGTCACTGTACCAAAAAGAAGTGGTTGATGTTCAATCATTTCAAGAGGTACCATATAATTAAGAACGAATGGTCTTGAAGGGAAAAGTTCAAGCAGCCCTGTAGGCATTGGAGAAAAACAAGGTTCCAGGAATGGATGGAATACAAATTGAAATGTTTCAACAAACTGATGTACCACCGGAGGCACTCACATATCTATGTCAAGAAATTTGGAACACAGCTACCTGGCCAGCCAACTGGGAGAGATCCATATTTGGAAGGCCCATGCCAAAGAAAGGTGACCAAACAGAATGGGGACATCATCAAACAATATCATTAATATCACGTGCAACTAAACTTTTGCTGAAGATAATGAAAAAAAAAAACAAAAAAAACAAAACACTGCAATAATACATCAACAGGGAACTGCCAGAAATTCAAGTGGGATTCAGAAGAGGATGTTGAACAAGGCATGTAATTGCTGATATCAGATGGATCCAAGGAGCTCTGGTAGCGTAGTGGTTACGAACTGGGTTGCGAACTTCAGGGACAGCAGTTCAAAACTACCAGCTGTTCCACGGGAAAAAGATGAGGCTTTCTGCTCCCATAAAGATTTATAGCCTTGGAAACCCTGTACAGGGTCACTATGATTTGTAACTGACTCCACGGCACATAACAACAGATGGATCTTGGTTGAAAGTAGAGAATACCAGAAAAATCTTTACTTGTACTTTATTGACATTGCAAAGGCATTTGACTGTGTGGATCATAACATACTATGGATAACAACTGTGAAGAATGGGCAATCTAGAACACTTAATTGTACTCATGAAGAACCTGTACATAGATCAAGAAACACTTGTTAAATGGAGCAAGGGGATGCTGACTGGTTTAAAATTAGGACAGTTTTGTACCAAGATGTAGCCTTTCATCATACCTATACAATCTGTATGTTGTTTTTGTTAAGTGTCGTCAAATCAGATACAACTCATAGCAACCACTAAGCAAATAATCCAAGGAGCTGGATTTTATGAAGACTGGTGTGGCTTCAGCATTGGAGGAAGACTCACTAATAATCTGAGATACACAGATGACACAACCTTGCTTGCTAAAAACAAAGTGGACTTGAAATACTCACTGATGAAGATCAAAGGTGAAACACTTCAGTGTGTATTGTACCTCAGTGTAAAGAAAACAAAAAACTTCACAACTGAATCAGTAAATAAAATTTTGATAAATGGAGAAAACACTGAAGTTATCAAAGACTTTAATTTGCTTGGATCCACAATTAATGCCCTATGGAAGCAGCAGTCAAGAAATCAAACAATGTATTGCATTGGACCAATCTGCTGCACAAGACCTCTTTAAAGTGTTCAAGAGTAAAGAAATGACTTCGATGACTAAGGTACACTTGGCCCAAGTCATAGTATTTTCAGTAGCATCTTATGCATGTGAGAGTTGGAAAATGAATAAAGAAGAACATAGAAGAATCCATGCATTGGAATTCAAGTTTGGGGGAAAATATTGAAAGTGCCATGGACTGCCAGAAGAATAAACACATCTGTCTTGGAAGAAAAGTAGCCAGTATGCTCCTTAGAAGCAAGCATGGAAAGACTTTGTTACGCATATTTTGGACATATTATCAGGAATGACAAGTCCTTGGAGAAGGACATCATTCTCAGAAATGTGGAGGGTCAACAAAAAAAGAGGAAGACCCCCAACATGATGTTTTAACATAGTGACAGCAACGATGGGCTCAAACATCACAACTGTGAGGATTGCGCAGGACTGGGCTGTGTTTCATTCTGTTGTGTACAGGGTCACTCTGCTTTGGAATGGACTTGACAATGCCTAACAACAATGGTATATCTCTAGCGTCTCTGTTGCTGTTGTTGAGTGCTATCCAGTAGGTAATGACTCATAGTGCCCCTATGCAGGTTTTCCAAGTTTGTCAGTCTTTATTGGAGCAGAAATCCTCCTATCTCTCCAGTGGTGGCGCTGCAGCATACGCTCCACCATCAGATTTACAGTCTCTGAAACCCTACCTAGGGTGGCTATCAGTTGGAATTGACTCAATGGCAGCAGGTTAGTGTGTGGTTGTTATTGTTTTGCTTTTGGGTGTCGCTTGCTTGTTTTATTGATTTATTTATTTTGTATGTATGTAGGTGTGGTGCTATAGGGTAAGCACTGGACTGCAAACCACAAAGGTCAGCAGCTCAAACCCACCAGCCACTCCTTGGAAACTCTAAATAGGGTCATGATTGACAGTTACATGGTGAGAGAAAGGGATTAGGGTAGGAATTGGGCACTTAGCCCATCGAGAACCAACAACCAATCTGTTAGCATGAATAAAGAGGAAATGGCAAAACTACAAAAATACAAACACACCTAGTGACATCTGCAGTGAAGGGCAGCATCAGTCTCACCCCTAGGGGATGCTGTAGTTAAGCGCCATCTAGTTGGTTCCAACTCATAGTGACTTTGTATAGGGTTTCTGAGGAGCAGATGGTGAGCTAGAACTGCCAACCTTACAGTTCAAATAGACTTTGCAGGCCAGTGCATTAATCCACAGAGCCACACCAGGACTCCAGAACCAGAAAGAGAATCACCGTACTTACTGTTCAAACCCCTGACTCTACCCATCTATCCACACTTGTGAGGTAGACCTGTTCCCATTCTTCTGAAGCTGTTCTATGCTATAACAACTTATAGTGTTTTGCTGAGGATTTTGTTCTCCTGGTCTTAGTCTCACTTCACAAGCAAGATAGGGCTTGCTACTCCTGTCCCTTTTGCAACACTGAACTAGGTCCCAGGTCCGGGGCATCCAGCCCTGTAAACATGACAGCTTTGGGTCGGAACCAACTCAACAGTACTTAACAATAACATACATATACATAAAGATGAGGAAACTTCAAAAAGTTCATGGAAAATGTAATTTAAAGATAATGGAGTTTTTCCACCAAGTTTTTTAAACCTCTTTGTGTATGTTGTTGTTGTTGTCAGGTGCCATCGAGTCGGAACCGACTCATAGTGACCCCATGCACAGCAGAACGAAACAATGCTCGATCCTGGGCCAACCTCACCACCGCTGCCACCCCCGAGTCCATCAATGATGCCACCTGGCCGATCCATCTCGTTGGAGGTCTTCCTCTTTTTCTCTGACCCTCCACCCTACCCAGCATGACATCCTTCTCCAACGATTGTTTCCTCCGGACAATATGTCCAAAGTAGGAGAGACGAAGCTTAGCCATCCTGGCCTCCAAGGAGCACTCTGGCTGCACTTCTTCCAAAACAGATCTATTGGTTCTTTTGGCAGTCCATGGCACCCTCAGTATTCTCCTCCAACACCACAACTCAAAGGCATCAATTCTTCTATGATCCTCTTAATTCACTGTCCAGCTTTCGCAACCATATGAGGCTATTGAAAACACAATGGAATGGGTCAGGCGCACCCTAGTCCTCAAGCTGACATCTCTGCTCTTCAATACTTTAAAAAGTTCCTGTGCAGCAGATTTGCCCAGTGCAATACGTCGTCTGATCTCTTGACTGCTACTTCCGCGAGTGTTGATAGTTGATCCAAGAAGAATGAAGTCCTTGACAACTTCAACCCTTTCTCCATTGATAAGAATGTTGTTTATTGGTCCAGTGGTGAGGATTTATACACAGGTATATGTGTATGTGTATATATATGTGTGTGGAGTCCTGATGTGGCGCTGTGAGTTAATGTGCCAGATTACAAAGCCATTTGAACTGCAAGGTCAGTGGTTCAAGCTCACCAGCTGCTCCTCGGAAACCTAACACAGAGTAACTAACTATGGGTCGGAGCTGACTCGATGGCACTTCACAACAACAACAATATATATGTGTATCTATGTGAGTACAAATGCATATGTGTGTATATATACATTTGTATACGTGTGGGTGTACACATATAGAGCTGTAAGATCAGCACTGGACTGCAAACCATAAGGTCAGCAGTTCAAACCCACCAGCTGCTCCTTGAAAACCCTATACAGGGTTGCTATGAGTTGGAACCAACTCAATGATACTTGGTACTTGCAACAACAATATACACATATTCCGACTCATAGTATATATATATATTTATGTGCATCACTGGTTTTTGCTTCTCTTGAGAACTCAGGTTAAGACAGAAGATGAGTGGTTATACACAAAGATTAGTCAGATCAGGCAGGGACTTTGTCAGATCAGCGTCTACTCAGTTTTCTGAGGTGTGTTCAAACTGTCTGGGGATAACCCCATGATTCTAGAACTCTTTCTGGAAGAGGCTGTCTCACTCCACGGGATTCTCCCCTTTTGCATCTGTACCTGGTCAAGGAAAGCCACCAAGACATTTTCTTCTCCATGCTGTCGCTTGAGTGAGGTGAGAGCTCCACCTAGCAAGACAATAGAGAATAGGAAAGGGACACCTCACTCTGGGGACCCAGCCTGATGTCAGGCTCCCTGCCTGGCTTCTCTGCAGCTCTGAGTCATCCCACCAACAACGCAGATGGTTGACCTGAAGTCTGAGCCACTGGTTTTATCTGGCGTCACCCATCTGTCCTGATGTCCGATGCCATCACCTTTCTCTCTCT
>NW_006408752.1:2395627-2410077 GCF_000296735.1 Chrysochloris asiatica
CTACCTTTACATTTCCGACCCTAGAAGTGAATATAATTTTGATTTCTAATTAGTTTTAGCTCCCACTGGTGCTAAGCTGTTTTGTTTTGTTCTTAAATGTTACAAAGCATCATTAAAAGCTTTTCTTAGAAAAAAAATTAAAAACTTTCTTCCCAAACCTCACTAGCAAAAAATAAACCTAGTTTTATTTAGTTTTTGTTTTTTTAAAGTTAATGAATAAATAAATGCCTTTTCTTTGAAAAGGGTAATGATGAAGTCATCCATCTGTGGGCTGGGGATGGGTGGGCAGCTGAGTGGGCTTAATTTTTCTAACTGGAGTTTCATAAGTGGTCTTAGTTATGTCTTATCACAATAAGATCATAAAAATAAATAAATAAAACATGTTATTGAAAGCCTACAGGAAAGCTCAGAAAAATAGTTACTTTTCAAGTTAACTTATATTACTTAGCATATTCTTGTTATGTGCCATGGAGTCGGTTCCGACTCATAGCGACCCTGCACAGGGTTTCGGAGGCTGTAAATCTTTACGGGAGCAGAAAGCCTCATCTTTCTCCCGCGGAACAGCTTCTAGTTTCAAACTGCTGACCTTAAGGTTCTCAGCCCGATTCGTAACCACTATGCTACCAGAGCTCCTTAGCATATACTTAAAGGATACCAAAATAACTAGTCATTCCTGCACAAACACCTCGAAATGAATAGCAACCGCTAAAAATCTCCATTGATTTGGTGTAAAACAATTACAACAATGAAGAGTGAACATTAAATGCTTGGATTTACAACCTACTGTTCTGAAATATGTAGACACGGTACAAGTGACCTTTGAAAAAATTAAAGATAAGTGAAAAAGATATTGGGGGGACTGGAGTCCTGGTGTGGCTCTTTGGGTTAGACTGCAAAGCCATTTGAACTGCAAGGTCGGCAGTTCAAGCTCATTAGCTGCTCCTCGGAAACCCTATACAGGGTCGCTATAGGTTGGAACCAACTCAACGGCATTTCACAACAACAACAACAACATAGAAATACTATGGGGCACAAGTCTACTCTGACACACACGGGGTCATCATGAGTTAGAATTGTTTCCCCAGTAACTGGTACCATGTATGGGCCTATATATCTATATAGATATAGATATATACATATATATGGAGTCCTGGTAATATATACATACACATATATGGTTGTACTGCTGGTAAACGCACTGACTGCAAGGTTAGTTTGAACCGCCAGGTTGGCGGGTCAAGCTTACCAGTCACTCCTTGGAAATCGTGTTTAGAGTCGCTATGAGTCATAACCAACTCAACAGCACTTAACAATAACATACGTATATATTGGGAGTGCTATGGAGCTCTGGTAGCGTAGTGGTTACGAATTGGGCTGCGAACCGCAAGGTAAGCAGTTCAAAACTACCAGCTGCTCTGCTGGAGAAAGATGAGGCTTTCTGCTCCCGTATAGATTTACAGCCTCGGAAACCCTGTTCAGGGTCGCTGTGGGTTGGAATCGACTCAGCGGCAGTTAACAACAACAACAACATGGCTTCATACAATAAGCCCTGAACTGTGAACCACAAAGTCCAAAGTTTGAGCCTGCCGGCTGCTACACACACAAACACACACACACACACACACAAAGGGGCTTTCTGTTCCCACAAAGTTTTAAAGCCTTAGAATCCCTATGTGGGGTTGTTATGAGTAGGATCTGACTCGACATCACTTAAGGAAATATATATATGGAGTTCTAGTGTGGCACTGTAGGATAAGTATTGGACCATAAGGTCAATTTGAACCTCAAGACCCAGCAATTCAAACTCACCAGCCACTCCTTGGAAATCCTATACAGGGTTGTTATGAGTTGTCCTGACTTGAAGGCACTTGAAAACAACATATATGTATATAATTAGCTTGTCTATAAATAAATTTATACATATAAACTGGCTTATTTTAGAAAGAATCAAACTACAGATTAATATAAAGATAACTGGCAATTTTTCCACTCAGAAATCACTACCTTTATAGAGTCTAATCCTATTCTGTTCTTTTGTATATCTTTCTTTGAGTGTGTGTGTACATAGTAGAATCAAAGTTTACACGCTATGACTTAAATAGATAAAAGAAGGAAGGAAGAGAGTAAAATGTTCTTTCCTATAAGTAATCTCATTTTGCTCTCAAGACTGTACTTTGCCTCTAGTCATTGGTGGTGGTAGTGTGCTGTGGAGTCGGTTCTGACTCATAGCAACTTTGCACAGGGTTTCTGAGACTGTAAATCTTTATGGGGGCTGAAAGCCTTATCTTTCTCCCACAGAACACCTGGCAGTTTCAAACTGCTGACCTTGAAGATATCAGGCACACTCGTAACTTATTTAGGCTTTCATCATCAGTGGCTTCCTAATACTAACTCGATGTTCTTAGATTTTCTACCCATCTGACAGTTTCTACAATACTTCTCCATCTTTGCTAATCTTCAATGACACAAATAGCCAGGAAGTAAGGGTACTTCTATTTTTCTAACTGTACAATTTCAAGCAATTTATTCACCTCTCTGTGTCTGGGTTTCTTCGTTATAAAATGAGGATCATCTTACACACTTTTTCCGTTGTTGGAAGGATTCACTGAGATGAACCCAGAGGCTTTATATCACTGCTAGGTGCAAAATGGAGTCCCTGAGTGATGCATGGCTAATGAACTCAGCTGCTGACTGAAAAGTTGGAGGTTCCAGACCACCTAGAGGCACCCAAAAGAAAGGCCTGTCAGTTTACTTCCAAAAGCATCATCCATTGAAAACTCATAGTGCAGTTCTACCTTGACACACACATGGGTCACATGGTGTCAGGTGGAACCAACTCTATGGCTACTGGTATTTGGACAGTATATAGGCAGATGGCTAATTTTTAAGATGTCAGTTAATCAAATGCCAGGTATAAAATGTACTGTTGTGTTGTTAACATTTGCATTTGTTGTGGGGGCAATTTTGGATAATGGGGGAACACTCTCTATAGAGAATGGCATCTTCATTTCAGGGCTTTTTTTTTGTTCATTGGGAAGAGTTTAAATGACTTCCCCATGTGTGTCAGACTGTGTGCTCCATAGGGCTGTCTTTTCTTGTATTTTGTTTTTTTTTGGGGGGGGAACATCTGTGTTTTAGGTGAAAGTTTGCACAGCAAGTTAATTTTCCATTTAACAAGGCATACATAATTTGTCCCATGATATTTGTTGCTATGCCTACAATGTGTCAACACTCTGCCCCCCATTTCTACTCTGCCTGACCCATTTCCATCCCTCCAGGTTCCCTACCCCTCCTTGGCCTCTCATCTTTAGCTTTGGGGCAAACACTGCCAATTTGGTCTTGTATAGTTGATTGTTTTCATCCACATTTGTTTTTGTTTTTTGCAGGGGGGGTGGCGGAGTTTGAGCATTTTTGCAAGGATGAGATGGTATCTCATTTTAGTTTTGATTTGCATCTCTCTGACTGAACTGCAAACCACAAGGTCAGAAGTTCAAATCCACCAGCTGCTCCTCGGAAACCCTATACAGGGTCGTTATGAGTCAGAATCAATTGGATGATGGCGCTTAACAACAGCAATGGCTAATGACTGTGAATTAAAAGTATCTCTTCCTAACATTTGTCTTCTTTGATGAAGTGTCTATTCATTCAATGGGGTTTTCAAGGACTTCTTTTTCAGAAGTAGGTTGCCAGACCTTTCTTTCACAGTACCTGTGGTTGGACTTGAACCATTAAACCTTCCGTTTCAGCAAATGCTAGTTTCGACCTCTGCTCTTTCCCTGTCTAGAGGAAACAGTCCCCATGTCAACTATTATTGTGTGCTCTTGAGTTGGTTCTGGCTCATAGTAACCCTAGAAATCTCATAGGGTGTTCTAAGGTATACATCTTCATGGGAGCAGATTGCAAAGTCTTTTTGAACCACGGACCTTACAGTTAGCAGCTGAATGCTTAACCATGATGTCACCAGCGGTTCTTTGATGCACTAGCCTTGGTGGAGTCATGGTTAAGCATTCAGCTGCTAATTG
The DNA here is from genome assembly GCF_000296735.1 of Chrysochloris asiatica. Lineage (NCBI taxonomy): Eukaryota > Metazoa > Chordata > Mammalia > Afrosoricida > Chrysochloridae > Chrysochloris > Chrysochloris asiatica. Next base: position 2,399,650 of record NW_006408752.1, read on the forward strand.
AAATGTCTGTGGTTCAAAAAGATTGTGGGATAAAGCACTAGACCACAAGGTCAGTTTGAACCATGAAGCCAGTGGTTCAAACTCATCAGTTGCACCTTGGAAACCCTCTACACTGATGCTCTGAGTAGAAGTGACTCTGTGGCACATAAATGGCTGAAAACAAAGTTCACATAAATGGCTGAAAACAGGAGTTACTTCTCATAGGAATGAATGAACTTGCAAAGGAAGATTTCAGAGTGCTTAACTTTTAGTTCATGGTTATCAGTATTGCTAGGGGGGCTTTCCAGCACTCAAATCACTTCTCTGAAGTGCCATTGTCCCTGCAAAAAACAAAAGTACCCTGAAAACTGGAGTCTACAGATGTCAAACCCAGATAGATAAAAAGAGAAAAAATGCTCTTTTATTTCAGAACATTCTCTTGATCCCAGCCCCAAATCACAAATGACATAAATCTATGTACAAAAACATAAGTACACATTGAATTTTGCAAGTTTGTGGAATTGTTTATGATTCTATTTAGGATAAACCCAGAAACCAGACATTTGTACCTGAATTTAAAAGGGATTAAATGTGTCTATGTCCTGCTGTGGTGCTGTGGGCTAATGTGCTAGACTGCAAAGCCATTTGAATTGCAAGGTCGACAGTTCAAGCTCACCAGCTGCTCCTTGGAAACCCTATAGTGGGTGGCTATGGGTCAGAATTGACTCGATGGCACTTCACAACAACACCTTAAATTAACACTTTAGGCAGAAAATATATTTATAGGACTTCTTGCTCACAAATTACAAATGATCTTTCAGAGGACCCAAACGGGACCCCTCTGATGTTAGATTAGCCTTTGTTGTTGTTGTTTTGGGGGGAGCTTTTTTTATTTTTTTAAACTGTTTTATTTTGATTTATGTGACAGTTTACATACGAACATTAGCTTTACATTCATCCTATCTTTACATTGCCATGGTTACAATCCCTTCCCTGCATCATCAACCAACCAAAGGGCACACCCCTCAACTCAAGCCTGCTCCCTAGTCTCAGGCATGGAAGCTTTTGACTTTGCAAACCCCAGGTTAGTTCTTCTGAACTGTTGTTAAGTATCACAGAGTCCATTTGGATACACGGTGACGCTATGCACTATGACACAGCCCAGTCCTGCACTATCCTCACAATCTTTATGTTTGTGTCCACTGTTGCAACTACTGTGTTAATCTGTCTCATTGGGGGGCCTTCGATTTTTCAATGATCCCCACTTTACCAAGCATGTCCTTCTCCAGGGACTGGTCCCTCCTGATAACATGTCCTAAGTATGAGAGACAAAGTTTTGCCATCTTGATTTCTAAGGAGCATTCTGGCTATATTTCTTTCAGCACAGATTTGTCTGTTATTTTGGCAGTCCAAAGCTGATGTCATTTATCAACCATGATGTCCTTCTCTGGGGACTGGTCCTTCCTGACATGTCCCAAGTACATGAGATGAAGGCTTGCCATCCTGCTTCTAAGGAGCACTCTGACTGTACTACTTCCAACACAGGTTTGTTTGTTTTTCTGACAGCCTATGGTACTTTAATTTTCCTCACCAACACCATAATTCAAATGCACAAATCCTTCTATGGCCTTCCTTGTTCATTGTCCAGCTTTCACATGCATATGAAGCGATTGAAAATACCATGGCTCACCTTGGTCTTTAAACTGTTACCTTCGCTTTTTAACATAACACTTTAAAGTAGTCTTTTGCATATTTGCCTAACGCAAATTGTTGTTTTCTTAGGTGCCATGGAGTCTGTACCAACTCATAGCAACCCTATGAACAACCGAACAAAACACTGCCTGATCCTGGGCCAACCTCACAATTTGCTTGAGCTCAGTGATGTCGCCATTTTGCCAATCCATCTCGCTGAGGATCTTCCTTTTTTTCTCTGACCCTCCACCTTACCAAACATGATATCCTTCTCCTGCGACTGATCCCTAATGTAATTCATTGTTTAATTTTTTGACTGCTGCTTCATGGGAGTTGATTGTCTATCCAAGTAAAATGAAATCCTTGACCATTTCAGTCTTTTCTCCATTTATCATAGTAAATGCTGATTGATGCAGTTGTGAGAATTTTTGTTTTCTTTATATTGAAAAGCAATAGTCTTTGAACTTTACCAGTAAGTGCCTCAAGTCCTCTTCTCTTAGAATTTCAGGAAGCAAGGTTGTATCATCTATATATCACAGTTTGTTAATGGGTCTTCCTCCAACCCTGATGCTGTGTTCTTCTTCATACAGTCCAGCTCCTCAGACTATTTGCTCAGCCCGAATCATAAAACCAAGAGATTAAATTAGAGCTGGTTTTATGTGTTGCACTGGAGAAAGGTGTGATAGTCAATGCCTGTAAAGATTATTGTTGTTGTTAAGTGCCATTGAGTAGGTTCCGACTCATAGCGCCCTGTTATAGGGTTTCCAATGAGTGGCTGATGAGTTAGATCGCCAACCTTGCGCTCCAGTGCCTTATCCCACAATGCCACACAGCCTTGGAAACCCTAGGGGGAAGTTTTACTGTGCCCGTTTTGGTCATTATGAGTCCGAATCAACTTGAGGACAAAAGGCTTTGGTTTATTTACTTGAGACCCAAGTTGAGACTTGGTTCTGCTGTGACCAGAATGGCCTTGGGTGTGTCACTTCTGTGGACCTCAGTTCCCTCATTTGTAAAAGGCAGTCTTGTAGTAGTCATGTTACTGTTATATGCTGTCAAGTCAGTTCCAACTCACAATGAATCTGTATAGGATTTCTAAGAGCAGCTGTTGAGTTTGAACTGCCAACTTGGCCATTAGCAATCTTGCCCAAGTGTGAGAATGAAGCACATAAACCAAACAACAATAGCAGAAAAGAAAATATTGCCATCCAGTCAGTTTCAATTCATCCAGTCAGTTCACTAGACCTCCGTTGTATTTCTGGAGATTCTGATCCAGTCCAAGGTGGAATCTAGGAATTTGTGTATATAACAAACATCACAGATGCTTTTTAGGAAATACTGGACTTGGAGCTTGCTGAGATCTTGTCTAACTCTCAGCCTTCTTTTTGTTAAAAAATGAAAAACTACTCTAAGTGAGAATAGAAGACGTCTTTACTACAGCATCTTTTCACGGTATAGGAACATCAGGCTAGTAACTGGAGGTGCAAGGTATTTTCAATAGCAGTTGTCTCTTCACTTGAAGGTTTACATGCATATTAATTAGTCACATACCTATTGCTTTTCTGTCACCTGTTTCTGGTTGTTGTTAGGTGCCATGGAGTTGATTACAACTCATAGCGACCCTATTTAGGATTCCTGAGGAGCAGCTTGATGAATTTAAACCACCCACCTTGCAGTTCAAACAGACCTTATGGTCCACTGCTTTATCCTATAGTAACACACCAGGACTCCTATTCATTGAGCCTCCTTCCTTTAGTGAGGATCCCTGGGTGGTGCCCATGGTTGAGCACTTGGCTGTTTCCAGAAAGATTGGATGTTGGAGTCCACCCAAAAGTGTTTCAAAATAAAGGTCACAGTCATGGCACATCCTATGGAGCACAGTTCTACTCTTGAATCGCATGGGGTTACCGGGAGTTGGAATCGAGTCAACAGTAACTGGTTTGACTTTTGGTTTTCCTGGAGTGGGAGGGAGTTGACATCCCTTTTGTTGAATGGTCACGGGAGTTCCAGGTAAAGCGAACACACACAAGTCAAAGCCTCACAAACTTTTTTACAGCCCCAAAGTACAATGTGCATGTACTTTTTTCTGCCATGTAAACGTCAGGGGTTGAATATATAACTCGAAGACCAAACATTTTCTGTGTGTGTGTTTTTTTCCACTTGTTGGGAGTGTTGTTAAGCCAGCAACTTTCATTCCACATTTGATGCCCTGTGATTTTGTTTTCTTCACCAAGATGGATTATTAAGTGACTCCTACTGTGACTCAGGGAGTCCTGGAGTGGCACTGTGGGCTAATGCATCAGACTGAAAAGCTGTTTGAACTGCAAGGCCGGTGGTTCAAGCTCATCAGCTGCTCCTTGGAAGCCCTATACAGGGTCTCTATGGGTTGGAATCGACTAGATGGCATTAACCAACAACAACTGTGACTCAGAATCATGAAGCCAACATAGGAGCCAGACAAATCATCCTTCTAACCCACTGACACTAAGTACTGGCAGAGGATTATAGAGCCCATCTGAATATGAAAAAAGCTCCTGTTTTCTCCTGAGCTGGAGATGCTACTGCCTTCCACTAATCTTCTATCATTTTGAAAAGGGAAAGGGAAGCTATGTGTGACTTTGACAGTTTTGCTACTTTCTGCACCATAATTTGGAGAGCAGAGCTACTTTACATAGCTTCCCCCTCCTGGATCCCCTGTTTCTCATTCAGGTTTCTCTTATTAGTATGTAAACTATATCAAGGGGACAAAGGATTTTCTCTCCCACCTTGAAGATACATTAATCGCATTTTCAAAATAGGCTCTGAAGCCACAAGCACAACACCATTTCCACTTAATCCTGTAATAGAAGTAATAAGGACTCAGGAAGCAATCAAATTCTAAAATTTCAGGCATTTTGTCGCTGCTAAAATGTTCACCTCTTCTGCCCTGGGGAAGATTATTGATGGTCCAGTTACAGTCCTTGTTTCTTTTGCAATTGGAATAGGGAAAAGCTATCATTTATAGATGTTTGTATTGCGTACAAATGGCAGTGAATTAGACTCTTTGTCTCCAAACAGAGGAGGCAGTTCAGACTCAGGGGCTTCTATAAGATAATTGAAATCAATATAGATACAAAGTATGGATGGTGTTCTTTGTCCTAATTCCTGTGGGTCCTTTAACACTTCTAATGTCAGCATCAGATTCCTGATATGGCACCGCTGTAAGATCAGCACTGGACTGCTAACCACAAGGTTGGCAATTCAAACCCACCAGCTATTCCTCAGAAATCCTATACAGGTTTCTATGCATTGGAACCAACTTGACGGCACTTAACAACACGTCAGCAACCCCCCCCCCCCCACACACACACACACACTCCCACATATTCTGAGCAGAAAGGGCAGAGTTGTGGGATCAGAAACACATAAACACAGAATCACATACACATTGAGCTTGGGTTCAATCAGACCTTCACCTGGTTTGCCAAGATTAGCTGCATGAACCTGAGATATTTACGTAACCATTTGAGCTCCTTATCTGTAAAATGGGAATGCTAATTCTAACCTCACAGACTCATTGAGACTATTCAATGTCACAGCATGGGTAAAACATAGGGACAAGGCGTGGAACTTAATGAATCTGCTCACTGTATGGCCTTCCTTCTACGCCTATCATCTCATATATTGAAATTCAAATCCTTGTTTCATTTCTTCCTTCACTGAAATGCTCCTTGGGTTTTCTTTGATAGCTTCCTGACAATTTTCTTCTGAGCCTAAGTCATTACTTGGAGAGTTGTTAAACTGCCCAGACCTTTGAGGTTAAATATTTTGTAACTTAATCTGGTTGTGTCTGAAAATAACAGTGGAGACCTTACTTGGTACCATGATGGGATTTCAGTGTAAAGAGAATGAATCAGCGTAACCTTTTGAGACTTGGGACTTCCCATCATTCACTGATGCTTCAACCAATCATTTTTGAGCATTTACTAGATGCTGGCAATATTCTCTGGGTGGTGCAAATGATAACTTGTTCACCTACTAACCAAAACGTTGCTGGTTTTGAGTTTACCCATAGGTGGGTTAATGTGCTGGACTGCAAGGTCACTTTGAACCACAAGGTTGGCAGTTCAAGCTCATCAGCCGCTCCTTGGAAATCCTACACAGGGTCACTATGAGTCAGTACTGACTCGATGACACTTAACAACAACAACATAGGTGCCTCAGAAGAAAAGTCCTAGTGTTCTACTTATAAAAGCCATTGGAAACCCTATGGATAGTAGTTCTTTCTACTTTGAATTATGTGCAGTCACCACGAGTTGAAAACCCTGTACTCCGGCTCTACTGTGTCCTAGAAACTCACTGTGAGTTGCAATCCACTTGACAGCAGTGAATTTTGCTCAGGAGCAGACTGCCTCATCTTTCTCCCATGGAGTGGCTTGTGGGTTTCAATAGCCGACCTTTCAACTAGCAGTTGAATGCTTAACCATTGTGCTACCTGGGCTCCTTGAGATCAACTCTAAAACTTGATATAGAACCTTTGTTATCTCTCCTACTGAAGGTTTATGCTAGGTCACTCTAGGAGGAGCTGGTCAGGTCTGAAAGATCCATCCTGTGACATCATCTGACCTCAGTGGGGTAGGGCTGGAAGTTGAGTTCAACCACTTGGGCAATGATTTAATCAATCAAGATGACACAGTGAGACATCCAATAAAAGTTCCAGACAGTGAACCTCCGTGAACTTCCTGCTTGGTGGTAGACTTAATGAGAGGGTGGCACGGATTTGGGTTCCTATAATGTCTCTATTAGGAACCGTCCTAAAACTTACCTTTTGTGTCTCTTCATTTGTATTCTCTTTGCTGTAATAAAACTGTCACCTTAAGTTAGAGTGCTTTCCTGAGTTCTGTGAATTGTTCTAGTGTAGTATCGAATTCAACAGAGGAATGGGAAGCCCCAAATTTGTAGCTAATAGGTTAGCAGTGAGGGTGTATGGGGGCATCCAAACCTGTGGCTAGCATCTGATGTCTTCAACTGACCAGGCAGTCTGGAGGACTGTACCTTTTAATTTGTGAGGCTGGACCTAACTCCGGATGGTTAGGGTCAGAGAAAGAAATGCTGACTGTGTAGTCAGAAAGGATATTTAGAGTTGGGCTTAGAGAAGGTGGAAAGAGAGAAATCTTTTGCACACGTTCTTACCACTATCTGTGTAAAACGAAAGGAAAGAAGAACACTTAGGGCCATGCTGTTGTTTTTTTAAATGCTGTCAAGTCCATTCTGACTCATAGCAACCTTGAATAAGGTTTCCAAGGAGTGGCTGGTGAGTTTGAACTGCTGATCTTGTGGTTCAAGTGACCTTTCGGTTCAGTACTTATCCTACATGCACACCTAAGATAATAGCAAGCAGACTGAAATAAATCAGGGCTGTGGCCAAGGCCATCGGGTTAAAGACAGTGTCAATAACGGAACTGTGCTAATGATAGACAACAGCCCAATATTGTTGTGACTGACAACAAAGTCAATAGCGAGACATTCAGAGGAACAACAAAAACAAGGAAATTAAAGGTAGGCTGCTGAAAGGAAGAAAAGTTAATACTTTATTTAAGGAGCCTTGGTTCAATGCTCGGTCCCTAACCAAAAGGAACCCACCAGTGACACTCCCTGGGAGAAAAAACTTGGCAACCCACTCCTGTAAAGATTAACTCAAAATGCCTGCTACCAAGTGGATTTAGACTCACAGCTACCCTGTATAGGGTTTCAGAGGCTGTAAATCTTGATGGGAGCAGAAAGCCTCATCTTTCGCCTATGGAGCACCTGGTGGGTTTGAACTGCTAACCTTGCAGTTAACAGCCCAAGGCTTATCATACAGTGCCATCAGAGCACCTTGTGTCAGTTCTACTCAGCCACACTGGGTGGTTATGAGTCAGAATCAACCCGAAAGTACTTTAACAACAACAATACTTTATTTACTATGGCTATTTCTAAGAAAATAAAATACATAAATCAAATTCTTCCAGGTAATGTTTTCCTTCTTATTTTGAAAATGGAACTCCATTGCTTTGGGCTAAAACCTCGTAATATCCTGGAGAACGAATTTCAGTCTGATTCTCACCAGCCTGTTCTTGCTCCAGAATCCCTCTTACTCAGCCCTTCCTCCATTTTCTTCCTCTTTCAGCTGCTCAAGGACCTGCTTTGCTCTTCTCCCATGTCTAGCATTTCATGTGTTCCTCAAGACCGGGTCTTAAGCTGTTTCTGTTTACTTTTCTCTGCAGCCTGTCTTCCAACTCCAGGATGCTGTTTTTGCAAGTTAGAAAGGGAAAGTCCACGGGCCCCCAGTAGCTCATCAGCAGAGCAGCCAGTGAAATAGGAACTCAGTATTAAGGATGACCACTTACTCCCTCAAGGAGCTCTGGTAGCATAGTGGTTATGAATTGGGCTGCGAACCGCAAGATCAGCAGTTCAAAACTACCAGCTTCTCCGTGGGAGAAAGATGAGGCTTTCTGCTCCCGTAAAGATGTACAGCCTTGGAAACCCTGTACAGGGTTGCTATGAGTCGGAACTGACTCCACGGCACATAACAACAACAAACTCCCTCCCTCAGATTTGAGGCAAGTCCACAATTGCAACATCACTACCAGTTTTTCCCAGAACACTGGGGAGAAAAATGAATTTGTTTTCTATTTCTTTATTGATGAAACATGTATTAAAATCAGTCTTCCTGAGTATTATCAACTTCTATTTGGCAGCCAGTCCTACAGCATCATGCTTTCCCAACCCTCGTGGCCATTAATCACTAACTCTGAGCTTGTCACTCAGCAGACTGGATAATTCTATTGCCTTAATATCTGCAATTAGGCAAGGCAGCAACGTAGAACAGCAGGTGAGAACTCATCATCACTCTTTTCAGAAAGAACAAGCTTCTCCAACGCCATGCATCTCAACCATCCCCTGCTATTCCAAATCACTTGCACCTCCGTGCTCCCCTCTAGAGCCCAGGTGCCACAGTGCACATGCTACAATTACATCGACAGCCCAGACGCCAAGAAGGGACACACTGAGAAACCTTTCAAAGTATTGCGCTCTTATGTGTTTAATATAACTTCTTACTGTCAGCCATTTAAGTTTTTCCTAAGAGCAATATAAAATGTCTAAAAGGTTACTAAAGAGGAAATCTGTAGCTTTTTTAATAGCACCTGTGAGAAATGGGAGATTGAGAACAAAGCATTCATATGCAATAGAAGCAAATGGCAGCTAGACTTAGGACAGGTGAGAAAGAAAGAGGAAGGGCCTGGAAATGGTCAGCCCATACCTATTGCTTCTGGGATGAACTGAACGAGTGTGGGTCTGACTGTTTTCAGGGGTAAGTCTCCTGTCTTCCTCACAACGAGGCAAAAGCTGTGGTAGTAAGCCTACTGCATGAGGCATTGGTGGTTCCTGGTAGAATTCTCACCTTCCACGGAGAGTCCCCGATCTGACTCCTAGCACAATTGGATTATATGCACAGTTACCTCCTGTCTGTGTGTGCAGGCTTGCATGTTGCTGTGATGCTGAGCAGGAGTCCTGGTGTGGCACTCTAGGATAAATACTAGACTATTAACTAAGGAACTCTGGTAGCGTAGTGGCTACAAGTTAGGCTGCTAACCTTAAGGTCAGAAGTTTGAAACTACCAGCTGTTCTGTAGGAAAAAGATGAGGCTTTCTGCTCCCAGGGTCATTATGAGTTGGAACCAACTCCACGGCACATACCCACCACCACAAATCAAACCCGTCAATCACTCCTGGGAAACTCTATATAGGATCACTATGATGACACATCTTTTCTGAGGGTCAGAAGTCCAGGAGTCATCTTAACAACTGAATCATCAACAGAGCTTCCTTCACCTACATCGGTTTACTCTAAAAGTGGGCAACCAGACATTGTAGACCTGCTAATGCATCTACACAGCACCACTGTGAAGTACTCATAACAAAGGAGTTCAATTTTCTGGAGCCATGGAAGATGGAATAACCCTGAAGCCAATGCCCAGAGATAATCTTTAAACCTTAAACAAAAATATCTCCATGAATCTTCTTAAAACCAAACAATAGTTTAACTAGTAAAAAATGCCTGCCTTTAACATTATGCTCTTTTAAGAACTATCAGTATGGGATCAAACTGATAACAGCAACTCAAAAGATTAGGCAGGAGCCTTACAGTGTAGTGGACTGGCGTGCCGCAGAGATAGTGCTGGGTTGCAGACCACAGCAACAAAGCATATAGCACAATAAAGAGAGTCACCTGAATTTTTTGGTTTCCTGGTGAATACAGAAGTTATGTTTACTGATATGGATGGGCGACTTAGACATTGGCTACCTAAAATGGGTGGGTGGGGGGATGGATTGTAGGGGGAGATATTAAGGCATGAAGCAGCTGGCTTACAAGTTTTCAAGAGGGAGTTTAGTTTCAGAGTGTGCGGGGGAAAGTAGAATCCCCACTGAATAGTTCTCATCTTGTCTAGATGGGTTTGGTGAAAGGAGATGGGGATAAGATTCTAATGATTCAATAGTGAGTAATTGTTGTCATGACTAATTGCGATCGTCACAATGGTAAAGGTAGAAGTTGTGTAACATAAAGAGGGGAGTAGTTAATCTTACATTTCAGAAACAGAGGACCCTAGGACCATCAAGGAAGAAAAGCACTAGTTGAATATGAGACCCTATCCAGAGAAGCAGCAACACCAGAGTTGGAGGCAGAGATGAGGAAATGGAGGGAGCAGTTGAGGACTCTCAAACTCTCAGTTTTTGTGTA
>NW_006408752.1:2410582-2412222 GCF_000296735.1 Chrysochloris asiatica
CAAAAGGTTGGTTTGAACTGCAAGTTTGGCGGTTCAAATTCAATGCCTGACCCACAGTGCCACCAGCTAGATAGATATTGATGACAAATTATGCTTTTCAATGTTATCTCATTTTTATAAACCACAGATGTCCATGGGAATATTTGGAAGAAGATGTTAGCAGTGATTATATCTGCATGATGAAATTAGACTTGATGTTTTTCCTTTGTTCTCTGGTGTCATCCGTCCCCCCACCCCCACAGCAATAAACCTGTATTACTTTTGTATTGAGAAATGGTACAAAATAAAAGCTTTGTTGTAGAAGTTGTGAATTTGGGGGTAATATCAGAGAATCCATTCCCCACAGCTCATTAGACATGTCTCAAGTGCTGAGGCTGGTGTAGACTCTTCCAGCTTACTTCCCAATTTATCAGTTTGAGAAGGTCTTAAGCAGCTGGTTCAAAAGTCCCCAGAATTCTAGCCACTACTTAAGGCATTCGGTACTATTCTAGGCAGACCTCCTCCCGAGAGTCATGCTTTTCAAGGATGCTTTCTTTAGCCCTTGATGAGTGCTCAGAAACTTCCTGGTGTCACAGAGCCACATGGTCTCTTGAAATCCAGCTAATGAATGAGTATTGTAGCTCTTGTTGATAAAACCAAATCCACTGCCATAAAATCAGTTCCGACTCCCAGCAACCCTGTATAGGGTTTCCAAGGCTGTACATCTTTACGGGAGCAGAAAGCCTCATCTTTCTCCTGCAGAATGGCTGGTGGGTTTGAACTGCTGACCTTGCAGTTAGCAATCAGCACCACCAGGGCTGATGAAAGTAGCATTTAAATTGGGTGCATGTGCTTGTATATATATATATACTCAGAGGTGTATCTAAGGTATGTGCCCTGGATATCACTTGATAGGGGACACCTCTTAACAATTTCTATTAACCTAGTGTGGCCCAATATCCTTCCTCAAGCATAAGGAGGACACAGAGGCATAGAAAAGGGGGCAGAGGAGAACACTGACCCCAGCTGAAAGTCCAAAGGGGACACCAGATAGGTGAGGAATGACGTTCCAAGAAGTCATGACAATGAAAGATGGCTGAGGCAGTCAGACAAGAGAGTGGAAGGTGATTATGCTAATGCAATACCATTATCAATGTCTGTTCACCCTGAAGTTGAGGTGGGTACAACTTAGACATCACCCCTGGTTTCTTACTACCCTCGCTAGTGCCCTGCAGAGGCACAATATCAGTTCTTGCCACGGGAGCTATTTTCTGTAGATACCTGTACTGCAGGTGTGTGTATATATCGCCCTGGATGACTATTTCTGCTCTGCATCGAGTAGAGTGGAGCATTCATTGTACGGAGCACAGGTATGTCACTGTTATTGTTGGCAGGTGCTGTGGAGTCAGTTCAGACTCACAGTGACCTTATGTATAATAGAAGAAAACTTTGCTGAGTCATGAGGCAGCCTCACAATTGAAGGTATGTTTGAGCCAGAACTTTGAGCTCATTCATTTCAGTTCTGCCTCCTGCTGAGAATTTGCATTTCCATCCATGATATACTGACACAAGGGGGCTTCAGAAAGTTTGGGGCGGGGAGTGAAATTAAAATAAAATGGAATTTATTCATGAGCCTTTTGAAGCCCCTTCTAGAGAGAGAG
>NW_006408752.1:2412752-2413737 GCF_000296735.1 Chrysochloris asiatica
GCCATCTTGGCTTTTAAGGAGAATTCTGGTTGTACTTCTTCCAACGCAGATACTGACAACAATGTGGATGAATTTCAAATCCATGTTCCTTAGTGGGAGAAGGCTATGTACTAGGTGATTCCATCTACATGATATTCTGGAAAAAGACAAAACAATAAAAACAAAAAGCTACTCAGTACCAGCCAGGGCCTGGAGGACACTGGAGGGGATGGATAAGGAAAAAGCATCAAGATTTTATTTTCTTTCCTCAAGAAAAATGTAAAGATGTTTTTGTTTGCTTGTTTGCTTTTAAATTATTTTTCTTTGAGAGGAAAAACGCTTCACTGCAACCTGGTGATTCAAATACTAATCAAGCCTCGACTTCCATTATTGAAATGTTCTCTGGGCAAATTATTGAATGATGCAGAAAGCATCAAGAGAAAATGTACAGTCACTGTACCAAAAGGAAATAGTTCATGTTCAACCATTTCTAGAGGTAGCATATGATCAAGAGCCAATGATATTGAAGGAGGAAGTCCAAGGTGCATTGAAGGAATTGGCAAAGAACAAGGCACCAGGAATTGATGGAATAAAAATTGAAATTTTTCAAGAAAGTGAGGCAACATAGGAAGCACTCACTCATCTCTGCCAAGAAATTTGGAAGACAATTATCTGGCCGACTGATTGGAAGAAATCCATATTTGTGCCCATTCCAAAGAGACATAACCCAAAGGAGTGTGGAAATCATCAGACAATCTCTTTGATATCTCATGCAAGTGAAGTTTTACTAAAGGTAATACAGAAATGACTACAAACATAAATTGACAGAAAACTTTCAGAGGCTCAAGCCAGATTCAGAAGAGGTCATGGAACGAGGGATATCATTGCTGAGGTCCGATTGATCTTAGTTGAAAGCAGAGAATATCAGAAAGATGTTTACCTGTGCTTTATTGACTATGCAAAGGCCTTTTATTGTGTAGATCATAACAAGCTATGGACAACATTG
>NW_006408752.1:2415627-2417480 GCF_000296735.1 Chrysochloris asiatica
TGCTTCTCAGAAACCCTATACAGTGAATATGAACTAAAACTGACTCCTCAGCACTTAACAACAACTCACAACTGTGATGAACACCTTCGTGAACTTTCTTCTCTTCTCTTCTCTGTGTATGTTAAAATTTTGGCTGAGATCTCAATACAGTAGATGCCATATTAAAGGGAAAATTTGACAGTACAATGCAAAATTTAAAAAACGAGAGGCCTGGTTGGTTGTTAATGTGCCTTGGAGTCAGTTCCAACTCATAGTGACCCTGTACAGGGTTTCCATGGCTGTAGATCTTTACGGGAGCAGAAAGCCTCATCTTTCTCCCCTGGAACAGCTGGTAGTTTCAAACGGCTGACCCTGTGGTTTGCAGCCCAATTTGTAACCACTATGTTACCAGAGGGTAGAATACCCAAATGCTTGCTTATCTGAGCAACCTCCCATCTGCAGTCTAATAGAAGATGGGGAGGCTGAGAAAACATTAGATGTTAGAAGAGGATTCTTAGAAGAGGTCACGTGAGTGCTGAGAAGCTTACCCTCCTCCCATGGAGACCCATAAGCCTCTCTTGTTTCCTCTGGGCTCAGGGAAAATCTCTTTTTACTCTCACAGGAAATCCTTCCCTCATGGGCATTCCTCTTGCAGGACTCGACATTTTCTTCCTTTGAGGCACCTATCATAATTGCCTCCAATGGCCCAGGCTCTTGAAAACAAAGTTAGAAAAGGAAGTGGTTTATTTTCCACCCTATCACAGACCTTCATATCAAGGAAGCCTGTTCTTTCTTAAGAACAGGAAAATTGTAAATAGAAACAGATTCCTTTAAAAATTATGCTGCAGTTGTTTTTTTTTACAGCAAGTTGGGACCATAGCAGATACTCTATTGTTTAAAGTTAATATTACATAGTAAGCATTTTCCATGACAGCAAATATTCTTTGAAGATGTGCTGCTTAATGACACAATATTCCTCTTAAAAAGGAGACCTTTGTGAATAAAGGAAAATAAAGGGAAAAAACAGCCACATGGGAGTATCCCACTTTTCCTATGGCAAGCAACTGGCAGACACATCTGGTAGAACAACTTAAGAGGGATAAGATTGAACCAGCCATATAATATAGAAACTAGACTAGGCCAGAGATGTTCACTCCCATCATTACCACCACAACCATCACCACAGTTAACCATTTATTGAGCACTTACTACGTTCCAAGGTTGCTATTTCACTTTGATCTAGCTCTCCAAATTTAGGGTACATAGAGATCACCGAGAGTACTTGCTATCAATGCAGATTCTTGCCTGCCCTTTCCCAATTCTGACTGATTTTTTTCTGAACTGGGGGCTGGGATTTCCAATTTTCAATAAATTCCCCTAGTTGATTCTGATGCAAAGGACCACAGTAGTTGAGACAATCAAGAAAAATGTGGCTTAAAGAGGTTAAATACCAATTTTTTTTTGTAGAAAACACAAACTTGCTTATTCTCAATTAGGAAATCACAGGGACCAGGTAATAGGGCTGTTGGTCTAGTGACCCCTCCTCACAGAGAGATTTGTCCTCCATTGCCAACTCTGGAAGATCAATAAATATTATTGTGTGTATTGTTATTTCTCAATATGGCAGAAATTTTCTCAAATGTTGATGCTTTTCCATCCTATAGTTACCATGATCTATAAGTAGATACTTTGAATTAGGAGGGGAAGGAGAGTAGAACTATACCTATAGACTTACATAGGCTTGACTGCTATAAATGTGGATTTACCTTTGCTGCAAAAATATATCCATGAGAAATGTAAAGGTAGACGTTTTATAGCAAGGAAGGGAGTGATTAACTTTCCAGTCTAGGAACGGAGGTCCCTAGGACCATCAA
>NW_006408752.1:2418025-2418658 GCF_000296735.1 Chrysochloris asiatica
AATGTGGTAAGTCATACAGGGGGTAAAGTTATGAAAAACTTTTTAGACATAACTAAACACCGTGAAGGAATTAGTTGCTGGGCATGGGGGCTCAGAACCATGATCTAGGGGACAACAAGGTCAATTGGTTTAACACAAAGATAATGTTCTATATTCTACTTGGGTGAGTAATGACTGGGGTCATTAAAAGCTTGTGAGTGGTCATCTAAGGTACAACTACTGGTCTTTCATTGTCCAGAGGGAAGAAAATCATAGATGCATGGAATACAGTGGACTAGTGGACTGTGTAAACATCAGTTTCCATGATCCTGAAAACAGAAGAAGTAGATGGTGCCCTACTACTATCAACTGTTCTGCAAGAGATCATATTAAAAGGTCTTGGGTAGAGTGGGAGAAAAATATGGGGCAAAACTCAAAATCATCAAAGAAAAAGACCAGGTTTACTTGTCATATCAAATCCACCAGTTGCTCCTTGGAAACCCTATACAGGGTTGTTATGAGTCAGAACTGACTCGAAAGCACTTAGCAGCAACAATAACTTGTCATATAGAGACTGGTAGAAGCCCCAATACTAAGGCCCTTAGTCACCCTTCAGATCTGAAAATGAACTCACCCCCATGACTCAATTTCAGT
>NW_006408752.1:2418993-2427500 GCF_000296735.1 Chrysochloris asiatica
TATATATATATATATATTTCACTGGTTTTGCTTCTCTACAAAACTGGCCTAAGACAAAGGCTTTCTCTCTTTGTTGACTTTGGACAAAAGTCCTTGTCTTCTTTCAGTATCTGTAAGTACAATATCCCTTAGAGATCTCCATGCATCTTGGAGAAAGACCCCCAGCAAGATGGACTGGCAAAGTGGCAACATCAATGGGCTCAAGCATGGCAACAATTGTGAGGTTGGCAACTTAGTCCTCAAACTGACATCTTTGCTCTTGAACACATTTTCCTAATAGACACATTAAGAAAATGTTAAACATCAGAATGTGCTACATTTAGGAATGATCCTTGAATGTTGTTTAATGTTTATTAGAACTCTAGCAGATGAAAAGGTCAGTGCCTCTAGGCATAAGGAATAATCAATTTTGCCACCTACACACTAATTGTGTGTACCTAAGACCAGAAAGAAAGCATCTCCTTTACCAGAAAAGAACTTTTTGTATACCATGTAATTTTTACTCATTTTAAATAGAATTTGAAACACAAATTTCTTTTCTCCACTTTTGACTGATTTCCTTAAAAACCCTATGAAATGAACATCATGTTTCCATTTATTTCTTTATGTTGAAAATGTCCTTCCTAGAACAGAGCATGATAATTTTTGGACTTACTTTTAGTGACCCATTTTTAGAATATGTAAACTCTTAACTGGAGTCCTGGTGTGGCACTGTGGGACAAAGCACTGGACTGCAAAGTCGGTTTGAACCACAAGGTTGGGGGGTTCAAACTCACCAGCCACTCCTTGGAAACCCTAAACAGGGTTGCTATGGGCCGGAACTGACTCAATGACAGTTAACAACAACAACAAACTCTTAACATAATAAAATTAAGAGTTTAACCTGAGAAACATTCAACTTTTCCCTTGAACAGAGGAACCTAAACACATATGAAATATGTGTTCAATTCTTTTGCCTTTTCCTAATTTTTTCTTCCAAACTTTTGAGTGATAAGTGTAAGTAAATACCAAGGACATCCATTTCTATCTTAATGCTCTGCCTTTTAAATACTTCCTGTCTTATCTGCTCAGAATTGGCTTGAGGGAGACAAAAAAAAAAAAAAAAGACTACTCTATTTGAAGAAAACATGGCAGGTCAATTGGCAAGTTCTTCTACTTGTGCACTGAATAAGTATGTATTGAGCACTTACCTGCCAGATAGGGAGAAAGACACTTTTATAAGCAAAATCAAACTCTCCTCAGAGTCTCAGAGGATCTCTACCTTGCCATATCCAATGTTCAACTTTTTTTCTTTTCTTTATAAAAACTTTATATTATGAATTGAGTGAAGGTTTACAGAGCAGATCATCAGTTTTACATCCAACACATCACACATTTGCATCGTCTTAATGATCAAAATCCCCTCCATGCAACAAATTATTCCACTTCCTCACTGCTGTTCCAATTTCCTCCGTGGTACCCGCCCTCCTGCCCCTTCCCAATTCCTCTGAAACATGTCCCCAGATAAATGTTGTCCTTTTGATTTTGAACAGTTGATCATTCCTTGATGAGTATACCTCACAGTATTGTTGTCCCCCTATATACCTACCCACTTGGATGGAAATTGGTCCACCCACAAAGACCAGTTCCTTTCCAGACCTAAAGGTCACAGACCAGTTGTTGTTGTTGTTAGGTGCCATCGAGTTGGTACCGACTCATAGCAACCCTATGCACAACAGAATGAAACACTGCCTGGTCCTGGGCCAACCTCACAATTGTTGCCACAATTGAGCCCATTGATACTGCCATTTTGCCAATCCATCTCGCTGGAGATCTTCCTCTTTTTCTCTGACCCTCTTTTTTTAAAAAAATAATTTTGACTTTTGTTCCACACTGTCTCCCACTCTATCCAGGACCTTCTAATGTGATCCCTTTCAGAACAGTTAGTAGTTGTAGCTGGACACCATCTACTTCTGTTCTTCTAGTCTCAGAGAAATGGACACTGATGTTCACAGGATCCATTAGTCATTGGATTAATTGATTCTAAGCATCTTCAATTTTCATGGCTCTTCTGTCTTCCACACATGAAGAGATATGAGAAGCACTTCAGATGGTCATTCATGACAATGCTCAATTTTTTATTCTTGTCTTAGTCTTCCTTTCAATAGACTCCAAGCTTCAAAAAAAAAAAGTTCTTCAAAAACTTTCTTCTCTAGATTTCTGAAGCACCATTAAAATTTTTTTTAATTAAATAAAAAACCCTGAATAGTTTTCATCTTGTCTTGAGGGGTCTGGTGAAAGGATATGGGGATAGGATTTTCATGATTCAATAGTGAATAATTCTTACCATGACTAATTGTGATTGTCACAACTGTAAAGGCATATGTTTTGTAACAAAAAGGGGGGAGTATTTAATCTTACATTTCAGGAACAGGGGACCCTAGGACCATCAAGGGAAAAGAGGATGAGCATTGGAATGTGGGACCCTATCAAGAGAAGCAGCACCACCAGAGATGGAGGCAGAGATGAGGATACGGACAGATAGAGCAGCTGAGGACTCTAGACTCATGGAAAGAGAAAAGCTGAGTGCTGGTGGCCAGGAGGCAGGCTTGCAGAATGTGCCCTTGGGTTGTTTGGATAATTATATATTCCTGAGTGTTGTTGTGTACATCAACAAAAAAAAAAGAAGAAAGAAAAGAAAATCCCAAGAACCACAAAAACAGAGGGAATGGAAGCAAATACTGTTGAATGGTAATGCACTGAGGGGATTGTAATCATTGTAATGATATGAAATATGATGGGATGAGTGCAAAACTGATGTTCTCCTATGTAAACTACCACTCAACACACAATAAAGGCTTTAAAAAATCAATAATAATAAAAAAAGAAACCTCCAAACCAGTCACTGTCTGACTCATGGTAACTCCATATGGGCAGAGTGGCCTTCTTGATTTCCTTTCTCACTCCTGACTCTAACCTAGTATCATTTGCTGGCTCCTCTTATTGAGAACTAACTCTTGGATTTTTCTTCTTTTCTACTTTCACATCAAAGGAGCTCTGGTAGTGTAGTGGTTACGAATCAGGCTGTAAACTTTAAGGTCAGCAGTTCGAAACTACCAGCTGCTCCATGGGAGAAAGATGAGGCTTTCTGCTCCCGTAAAGATTTACAGCCTCGGAAACCCTGTACAGGGTGGCTGTGGGTTGGAACCGACTCGATGGCACTTAACAACAACAACACTTTCACATTCTAAGTGATCTCTCTAGTTCCATGGCTAAAATGATATAGATGATGTTGTTGCTGTTGTTGTCAAGTGACGTCGAGTCGATTCCGACCCATAGTGACCCTGTATAGGATTTCCAAGGAGCAGCTGGTGAGCTTGAACCACTGACCTTGCAGTTCAAATGGCTTTGTAGTCTGGCACATTCATCCACAGCGCCACACCAGGACTCCAATATAGATGATAATGATAAAGACTCCTAAATCTCAATTGCCTGTCCCAAACACTGGAATCTAGACTACATCAGCTGCCTCCTGTAGGATCAGCAATGGACTGCCAGCCACAAAGTTGGCAGTTCAAACTCACCAGCTCCTCCTCAAAAGACCCCTATACAGAGTCACTATGAGTTGGAACCACTTGACAGCACTTAACAACAATATTTGCTATCTCTACTTGGATGTTCAGTAGGCATCTCAAACAGAACCATTGCTTTCCTCTCAAATCCCCATAACACATAACTGTCCCTCCCTCAGTCTTTCTCGTCTTAGTAAAATTGCATGACTTACTTAACCAGATGATTTTAAAGTTAGTGATTATGTTCCACTACTGTAACAGAAACCAACAGGAGAGTGATTAACTCCCACATGTAACCAGAGGACCAGAGGCAGGTATACCAGGACTGTGCAGTGGCTTCTCAGTAGCAACAAGGTCCCAGGCTTCTTCTACCTTCTCCATCATTGTCATAGTTACAAGATCAGTTCCACTTCCAACCTCAAATCCACATTCCAATGGAAAGAAAAGGGAGGCATTAACATAGTATAATAACTTTTAATAATACAGGAACTTTTCAAGTAGGGAATACAAGATTTATTTGAAAGAGTTGTTTGAAGTCAACATATTAAGGTATACATCATTTTATGTATAATATAATAACACTAGCAACAGATTATATGACTCATGGTGTGTTACTGTGGGCTCAGCACTGGACTACAAACCACAAGGCCAGCACTTCAAATGCACCAGCCGCTCCTTGGAAACCCTATACAGAGTCGCTATGAGTTGGAACTGCTTTGACGGCACTTAACAACAGCAACAACAATGCTAAGTCATTAAATAACATTACTGGGTCTATAAATCTGAAAAGTACCTATAGATGAATTAAATAACTTGCTTATAGCATTGCCTTTATATTAGCTTACTACTTATCTTTAGTTTCCTTTTTTCTTCAATTGTTCTACAAAGTAATCGTTACAAGCAACAGTCAGAGCGGCCACCATGACCACGAATTCATTAAAATCCACTTCATTGTCCTTATTGGCATCCAAGTCTTGCATTATCTTATCAACCAACTGGGGATCCTTTTGACACTAAAAGAAAAAAGAAAAACTCTAAGACCCATGCTTTGAGTCCCATGATAACAGTTGGAGTCGCATCTCCTTTTTATGTCCATTACAATTTTTGTCCCTATTTTGAGCACCTAACAACAATTTCTAAGAGTCTATTTGCTGGTAGTATGGGACCAGGCACATATTCTAAAAGGAGTCTAGCCTCTTCCCCAGTGCCATATAATCCTGGCTTAGATTTAAAGACAAAGAAGAACAAATAACTGTTGATCAAAATGAGTTACTGATGCTGAAAATGAATTTGCACATCATCAGAGGGTTGGGGACCAGGTTACTGGGAGGCAGGCAGCCAGATAATGTGGAAAGAGATAGGCTTTGGAGCCCAAAAGAACCACTCTACCATCTACCACCAATGGGACTTTCAGCAAATCACTTAACCTCTGTTTTCAAAATTTCCTATTTTGTAAAAAGATGAAAATCTCTACCTTTAAGTTTGGGGAATATTTCAACACAACTTTTGAAAAGTGCTTAGCACTAGGATTGCTAGATCTAGCAACTGAAACCAGAGGCCATCAGTTAAATTTGAAGTTCAGATAAACAATAAGTAAAGCTTTAGTATAAGCATACCCTAGCTATTGCATTCAGTAAACTGTAGCTCATATAAGGATGACTACATTTTATGGGCTTCAGAAAGGGTGGAGCTGTGAGCACCCACGTCGCCTATGATTAGTGGTTGATGAGTAATGCTTCCAAAAACTCGTTTCCTTCAGAAATTCCCCATTGCCCTCTCATTAGCTGCCAACCATTAAATGCTTGGAAAGTTACATTTCATTGATCTGCTACAACTTGATGGAAACGGATAAATTTAACTTGAATACATCAATGGCCAAGTCTGACCTACTGAGCCTTTTATGCTGAACGTTATATGATATAGGCACCTGAGTTTGGAAAAAAACAAAACAAAACAAAACAAAAAACCCCACAAATTTCCTGGGGACTTTTAAAATTACTAAGAAGGTACCATGAAGAGTTATTATATCTTTTTTTAAAGTTTTACTTTAAGCTTTTACCATAGAGAGTTGAGTGAGAGTATCATAATTAAATCACTGTGGTCTTAATACCAGGTTTAGAGAGCATAACATTATGCAAGATGACACAGGGTGCTAAAAGCCATTCAAGGAAACTCCGTAAACATCTCAGTGTAGTGTTTCCCTCAGCAGAGGCTCCAAACCCTACACTGTTAGGCTCATATATAAATTTGAGCCCTTTGCTATTTTAAGATGTGAATCTGGTTTTGCACTGGGTAGCATGCCAGACACATCTTTGCCATTGATCCCAATCAACTTTTGTTTGCCTGACTAAACTGTCTAAGCATGTGTCATTCACTAGAAAGTATGTCCCAGCATAAACTACCTTAGACCTAATTTCTAATCCAACACATAAAATTAATTTGCAGACATCTGGGCATAGCTGTTGGTACAACTAGCTCTGTCATTGACACACGGTGAGACTGAATCATTGATGGAAGGCATCAATATCAATTTTAGTATTTGGAAAACCTAACCAATATAACAGACAGCACATGACTCTACAAGAATGTCCAGGAAGCAAAGGTCTCTTGTGTTTGCTTCCCATGAACTTTGAACCTCAAAAGAAATGCAAGTTATACTTGTGACAGAATCCTGAGACTACGTATGAAAAGTCAGTCCTTGAAGTTGAGCATTGAAGAAAGCCTCAAATATAATTTTTAACATTTGAACCAATAGATCTTTGATCCTCAACATAAATCATTCTGTTCTAAAGTGCCCAAATCATAAGAAATTATGTATAGAACTGAGTCTCTGAAGCCGTACCTCAGCTGCCTTGTTCTGACTTGAGGCAGAAAAACCGTGACTCACCGAGAGGAAATCCGTGAGCTCTTGCTGCATGAGCATTTTCAGTTCCCCTTTGCTGAGCTTAAATTTATCCCCTTCCTTGCACGAGTACTGATGGAAGATTCTAATCATGCTATCCATGGCAACTTCCAGCTGCGTTGGCATAAGGGCAGCACACCACCACCAAATGTAGGGAGAAAGCACTTGTTCAAACTAAGCAAATGAAGAAACATCAACATTTTCATTAACACAGAATCATACCATCCATCCCCTGAGGCACACCACTATGCAAGTGATAGTGATTAGACTATAATAGTGGTGGTAGTGTGCTGTGGAGTCGGTTCCCACTTATAGTGACCCTGTATAGGGTTTCAGAATCTGTAAATCTTTACAGGAGCAGAAAGCCTCATCTTTCTCCCATGGAAGGACTAGTATAGACTATAATAAACTTAAGTTAAAGAAAGAGTTCTACCCACACCAGGAAAAACTGCAAATGAAACCCTTACAGGTGACTTTTTTCTCTTCCCCATCCCTACTTTCCCAAGATATAACAGGTTCAGTGTGCTCATGAGTTAACAGACAATTACAGAGTCATCTTAAAACACAAATTTTTAAAAGAGAAAGCAAAATGAGGAAGAAAAGAGCAACTTTGTACCTGTTCAGACAACGTGCAGCTCTGTCAACAGGTGTTTACAATTAGACTCTTATGTATTTATACCTCGGGTGCTACCCTAGCAACCTGGTCCCTGAGAAGACAAAAATTACCAGTGACAAGAGACTCACATACAGGTGCTTCTGTGTCTGTTTTTAATCACCTGGATGAACAGGTGTGATCTGCTGCCCCGTGGGACACCCAGGAAGTACAGGAGCCCAGGTGTGCATTAGGTGAGAAGACAACAGAGGAAAGAGGAAAGGCCTCCTGGTATCCCTTCATTATGTGAGCTCAGTTAGCAATGCAATTAGAATGCTAGGAAATTGATGATGTCAGAGCTCTAAAAATAAGTGAAGAAGCAATAATAATATTAATAGCATTATTAATATTAAAATGATATTTTCAGCAAGAATAGTTCAAACCTCAACAAAGGTTTGCAACTCCTCGACAAAGCCAATGCTAAAGTTAAGGGGATAAACACAGCAAACTAACACAATGGACCCCAACTCCTTGTCATAGAATAGATTCCAACTCATAGAGACCCTAAAGGACAGAATAGACCTGCCCCTCAGGGTTTCCAAGGCTGTGATCTTTACAAGAAACCAACTGTTTCTGCAAACACTCCTTCACAGTGTCTAGTAGGTTTGAACTTCTGATCTTTCAGTTAGCAGGCAAGTGCCTTAACCACTGTGCACTAAGGTTCTTTGGACAGTTGTGTGAAAAATGAGGAAGTGCTTCATGTGCTGACTCGTGTGGGTCAAGTCGATTCTAACTGAGAATGACCTTGTAGGACAGAATAGAACTGCCCCATAGAGTTTCCTAGACGGTAATCTTTCTGGGAGCACATCACATGGTCTTTTCTCCCACAGAGTTACCGGTGTGTTTGAACTACTAACTTTTCAGTCAGCAGCAAGCTCATAACCATCGTATCTTATGTACTGATTAACCAGGGCTGCTTATGTGCTGATTTAGAAAGATACACAACAGTGGTTCCAGTTGTAAGAAAGGAATGAAAATAAGACTACAGAAGTAGCGTTACTATAAGGTCCCAGTTCAAACGTGCATAGGCTTATTTAAACAACAACTAAAGTTGTGTTTAAACATTTGTCTATAACCAATGGATGGCGACAGACAACTTCTGTCCGTAATACATTTGTCTTAGTCTTGTTGTTACTGTTAGGTGCCATCAAGCAGGTTATAATAACCCTATTCAGAACACACTGAAACAGTGACTGATCCTGTGCCGTCCTCACAATTGTTGTTATGTTGGAGTTCATTGCCAATGTTATTTTATCAATGCATCAAGTCACCCAACCCATGGTATTTTCAATTGCCTCAAAAGCTGGACAATGAATAAGAAAAACTAAGGAAGAATGAATGAACTTGAATTTTCATGTCGGCAAAGAATATTAAATATACAATTGTTGTTGTTGTTGTTGTT
>NW_006408752.1:2428095-2436881 GCF_000296735.1 Chrysochloris asiatica
AAGTGGTTGAAAATGTGAAAAAAGAAATGCTTGTATTTTCTCTTGCAAAAATTATATATGATGAGGCTAGTGCTGAAATGAGATAAATTTGATTATAACCCGTTTTGAGAAAACTCCCCTATTCCTGGATTTGTGTTGCAATCCAGCCAAGACCCACCGAAACTAGTTCTTGGAGCACTTTCACCTCCCAGAGCAAAGACATTCCACACCTCCCCAGCCCCAAACTCTCTCCCTCCCAGAACCGTTCAAATTAACCAATCAGATAGGGACAAGACTGAGCGATCGAAACCCTCACCAATAGGGTGAGACACAGCCTTAACTTACAATTAGCCAATTGGGTAAAAAACAAGACTGTGCAGTCAAAACCCTAACCAATGGGGTAAGACACAACCCATCACATCATGGATAAAACCCAAGCAGGCTGCTCTCCCGGTGTGTTTGCTAGCCAGGCTTTGTGCTGCTGTGGTCCTTTCTGTAGAAGTGAAAGTTGCCTTGCGGAGATTCTTTGTTATATTGTGTCTTTGTTACGGCATCAAGTCACGTTTCTAACAAAGACTAGAGTGGGAGCAAGACTTCTCAATTTATACTTTTCAAACTGAGTTCAATTATAGGAATAGATTACTTTTTAAAATATTGAACTAGAATGAAGCCCAAAGCAGCATCTCATGCAGAAATCCATAGAGGGCATCTGCCGATGAGAATGATAAAGGAAAAGGATCCTTGGTGAAACAAAAGCCAAAGTTGGCCAGTGTGCTTTTTTTTTTTTTTTTCAAGTTTTTATTGTGAATTGAGTGATAGTTTACATAGGAGAACATGGGTTTTACACTCATCATTTCATTGCAATGATTACAATCTCCTCTGTGTATCATCATCCAACAGTAGTGGTTATGTGCCATGGAGTCGGTTTTGACCCATCGCGGCCCTGTACAGGGTTTCCCAAGCCGTAAATCTTTACAGGAGCTGAAAGCCTCATCTTTCTCCCCCAGAACAGCTGGTAGTTTCTAACTGCTGACCCTGAGGTTAGCAGCCCAATTCTATTCCCTCTGTATTTGTTTTTTTGGGGGGATGTACAGAAAAACCCTCAGAATATATAATAATTTAAACAATCAAAGAGCACATTCTGCAAGCTTGCCTCCTGGCTGTCAGCACACAGCCTTTCTCTTTCTATGAGTCCAAAGTCCTCAGCTGCTCTCTCTCCATGTCATCACCTCTGCCTCCATCTCTGGTGTCACTGCCTCTCTGGATAGGGTCCCACATTCCGCTGACCATTGTGCTTTTAAATGCTGCCTGTCCTTCTCTCAGGACTGAAATTTAATTGTTGAGAAAAAAGACTTTTCTTTATATTTTCTTTCAGCCAGTCTATTCTGCTTTCTCTTACCATCCTGGGCACTCTACTGAGACCAAAATAAAATTTCTCTCCTCTCCTTCAAACCTGTTCCCCCTCCTGTTTTGACCATCTCATCCAACCAGTTCCATCCTGGCTTCTAGCACTGTTTAAAAACATTAGTGCGAGGTCTTGTGAAAGGAGATGGGAGAGGGTAGGGATAGGATTCTTTTGGGTCAATAGTGAATAATTGTTATCATGACTAATTGAGATGATCACAACTGTAAAGGTAGAAAATGTGAAACAAAAAGGGCGGTTGGTTAATCTTACATTCCAGGAACAGTGGACCCTAGGACCATCAAGAAGGAAGAGCATGAGTGGAGTGTGGGATCCTAACCAGAGAAGGTGAGACGGCAGAGACAGAAGCCTGGAGACATAGAGCAGCTGAGGACTAGAGACCCATGGAATGAAAAAAGGCTGCAAGCTTGCAGGCAGGAGGCTGGCTTGCAAAATGTGCTCTTTGGTCACGCAAACAAATATATATTTTCTCTGTGTTTGGTGTACATTAAAAAAAAAAAAAAGAAGAAGGAGTAGAGGTAAAATAAATAAATACATCAATGGAATACATCCTTCTTTTCTTTTTTTTTTTAATGTTTTATTGTGAATTATGTGATAGTTTACATGGGAGAACATCAATCTTACATGGTTACAGTCCCCTCCATGCAATCCTTCCCCCCGTACCCCCTAGGTCTTCAGCACACAGTTGCTCTCCCTCTCTGGATCTAAAGTCTCCAGCTGCGCCATAGCTCCACGTCATCATATCTGGCTCCATTTCAGGCATCACTGCTTCTCTGGGTAGGGTCCCGCTCTCTGCTCTTCTCCCTTGATGGTCCTAGGGACCTCCGCTCCTAGACTGAAAAGTTAATCACTCCCCTCCTTGCTATAAAACAGCCACCTTTACATTTCCGACCCTCACAAACAGTCCTGATTTATTCACTACCATCCTTATTTTCCACTGTATACCACCTCCTTCAAGGCCTCTTCAGTTTTGGTTCCTGGGTGGTACAGTTTGTTCTCGACCTGGTGTAACACTGTAGGATAAGCACTGAACTGCTCCCTGTAAAGTCAGTGATTCCAACCCACCAGTCACTCCTCAGAAACAGAGTTACTATGAGTTGGAACCAGCTCAACAGCACTTAACAACAACAACTGAGCTAAAGGTTGTGGTTCAAACAAACTCAATACCATGGATGAAAGGTCTGGCTATTTGCTTTCATTCAGATTACAGCCCAAATCCCCTGTGAGCACAGTTCTAGTATGACACACATGAGGTTGTCATGAGTCTAAATCAACTCAATGGCAATGGATTTAGTTTTTGGTTTGTTCTTGCGATAGCTTCCTTACTCCATCTGACCTCCTCTATGCTGTCAGCATAGTTTACGTAAAGCACACATCAAAACCTAAAAACTCCCTGAGCTTTCAGAAGTCTGACCCTTCCTATTTTGGCAGGGCTTCAACTCTTATACCACATCTCAAGAGGCAGGTATGTTTAAAACAAGCTGACCAAAATGTGCTCTCACTCTTCCGTGACTTTGGAGTCTGGGTCTATGCCTGGAATGCCTTTTCTCCCTTCTGCTTGGCCAAGTCTGTCTAAATCCTTCAGCACCCCTCTTGGAAGTTTTCCTCCACTATGTCCAGCTCCCATCAACCACCCCCCACCCATCCCACCTTCCCAGAATTGGTGGCCATGCCTCTTCTCTCTTACCCCTAGTGTCCACAGTTAACTTTTTATTGTTGTGCTGATCACACATTCCTGTAATCATTTGTGTTTACATGCACTCCTCACTCCCAAATTTTGAAGAGTCCCTTAATGGCAGACTTGATATCTGGTTCATCTTTGTATTCCTCAGCATTTAGCACTGGATCAAGCATATGGAAGGTACTCAGAAATCTTTGTTGACATATGGGTTAATACATAAATGGATTACAGTGAAAACCTGTAAGATTATTAAAGACTTGAGCCCTGTCTAGTTTAACTGTGCAAAGAATTGTTTTATCATCTCTGCAGAACACACAAAAATTGCTTTATCAGAGAGTTTATTAAAGAACAGAAAGAGTTTGAATTTGGAATGAAATATTACCAAGCTAAGCTGCTGAAGTCATAAATACACTAAAATGGGCAAGTCTGATGGAGTTTGTGGATCTCAGCAGCTTTATAGGTAAATCATTTTTCACCACAAATTAATTTACTTGTATTCAATTGGCAGACAAAACACTTAACTGAATATTTAAAATTGCAATAGGAAGTATGTAGTTGTTAGAAAATCATTTGCATTCAAATTTTCTATGTTTAATAATAACATATTTTATATACTTCTGGGGTAAAATAAGGCTTTTAAATAGAAGTTTATTTCTAAGTTTCTTATGTAACTTAGGTTGGCATAATAAAACAACATTATTTATTTGGTTCCCCTCAAAATACAGTGTACTGCTGTCATTTGAATCAAAATGTGAAAATCTGATCACTTTTGGTATTTTTGAAAAATGAGTAACTCCTACCAAAGTGAGACAGATGGATTTGTTAAAAGAATCATGTAGCACCCCCACCCCCCTTTTTAACACTAAAAAAATTTAAAGGTATAAACAACTATTTGCTGTTGTTGTAAAGTGCCACCGAGGTGGTTCCGACTCATACCATCCATGTATAGGGTTTCCTAGGAGCAGCTAGTGAGCTTGATTCAAGCTGACTTTGCAGTCCAGCGCATAAACCCACAGCGTCACACCAGGACTCTATAAACAACTATGCATAGGGGAAAAAGGGTTTGGGAATTATTTAAACCAAAAGTTCACAGAAATAATTAATAATAATTGGATTGCAAGTAATTGTAAAAAAAAAAAAAATTGTTGCCTATTTTTTATTTTATAATTTATTCCAATAACCGGTATTTTGCTGTGAAGTGCCGTCGAGTCAGTTCTGACCCATAACGACACTGTATAGGGTTTCCAAGGAGCAGTTGGTGAGCTTGAACCACTGACTTTGCAGTTCAAACGGCTTTTCAGTCTGGCGCATAAACCTGCAACGCCACACCAGGACTCTAATAACCAGCATATGGTGTGCAATTATGTAACACGGAGATAAATAAATAAAATAATCACACCTCTGCACACTTTTTCTTACTTTCTTTTTTAAAAAAGCTTCTTCACAACTTTTAAAAAACTGATTTCGTGTCAGTCGTTTTGTCTCTACATCTTGTGCTCTTAAGGTTTAAAAGTCAGTACTTTGTACGGTTTCTGCTTGGGTTAAGCAGAGCTAGTTTCCCTTGGTGCATGCTGCCCCTTAGTGTCAGAGTCGGAGACTGCATCTAGTAACTCTAATTCCCAGAATGTGCGGGGGAAATTGTGTTTATGAAACACAAGTCTCTCTCCTTCAAGGGCTTATCTGTGATGTATGCCAGCCCCAGCCTCTGCCTTCCCGGAGCTTTTCAGAAACAATGATAAAAGACTCAATCAGGACAAAGCAGTTGCCTCCTATGCTACACAGTACAACTGTGCTCCATAGCATTTTCAATGGCTGATTTTCCAAAGATCTCCTGGTCTTTCTTCAGAGGCAAGTCTGGGTGAACTTGAACCTTCAAACTTTTGGTTAACAGCTGAGAGTGTTAAGCATTCGCATCTCCCCGGATTCCCTCAGACAGGCTAAGGATATGATTTACACGTGTCATGAAACCCCAGGATGGGTAGAGGAGACACACTTGCTGGTGACACAAATGAGTAGTCCAATGTCCCAGTGGCACCTTAATAATTACAGATTTACATTTGCATTTACAGCTAAATGGTACTACTTTGCATCCAAGGTAGATGAGGGACATCAAAAGGTAAAACTTGGAGGAATTTAAAAGTAATTTAGATGAAGAGGGAAAGCTGGTACAAATCCATGAAGGGGAAAGCAAAAAGAGTGAGACTTTGGAGTTAGGGCCTGCGAGAAAGGAGAAACATGGAAAACATGCCTTATTAATTGAGACAGAACAAATCCTCTCCTCAGGTTGAGGACACTCCCAGGGTATCTGACTCTGCCAAGAATTCCAGCAACAGGTCTCAGGACCACAGTATTAGGAGACACCATGGTACAGAGTCTACAAAGATAATGTTCTATCCCCGACTTTGGTGAGCAGAGTCTGTAATCTTAAAAGCTCATGAGCAGCCATCTAAGGTGTAGCTATTGGTCTCTCCATGTGTGGAGGAAAGAAGAGCGAAGAGAATTGAAGACGCTTAGAATCAATTAGTCCAATGGACTAATGCAACTCTGAGACCAGAAGAACTAGTTGGTGCTCAGCTACCAACTGCTCTGAAAGGGATCACATTAGAAGGTCCCAGATACGCTGGGATAAAATGTAAAATAAAACTCAAAATTATTGAAAAATAAACAATAAAGACCAGTCTTACTGATCAGAAAGAGACAGGAGGACTATGGCCCCTGATCATCCTTCAGGTCTGGAAAAGAAATCGCCCTAGTGGCCCAATTTTCATCCAAACCATGGATAGGCATATAGTAGGAACAAAAATACTAATAAGATGTGCTCACCATGGAACGGTCAATCATTCGAAATCAAAAGAGCAACCTTTTCCTAAGGACAAAGTTGAGATAGGAAGGGGGTTGGAAAGCATGTGAGAACCACAGGGAGGAAGTGGGATAAATGTTGCATGGAGGGGATTGCAATCATTCAGATGAAACAAAGTGTATGATTTGTTGAATGTAAAACTGACGCTCTTGTCTCTAAACCTTCACTCAATCCATAATAAAAAGAAGAAGGAAAAAAAAAAAGAATTCCCAGGAACGTTTGGTTTGTGACAAGGTCAAAATCATACATGAGACTAAGTTTCCAGCTTTTGTCCTTTTATATAACTTGATTTAACCGTGCTCTCAGTTTCATACCAGTGAAATAGATGACTCTCAGATAATTGCAGGGAGTGGGAGGAGGAGTTCCGGGAAGCTTGAGTGAAGGCCATCTTGTTATCTTCATGGTGATGGTAGTTCATGGCTATGTACATATGTCACAAGGTATCAAAGTACACATTTTAAATACTTGCATTTTCTTGTTTCTCTATTGTAACTCCATAAAACTGTTGTCATACATTTAATTATGTCATTCCAAAATTTATGCTGAAATCCTAGCCCCTGGTGTCTGTGAACCTGACCTTGTTTGGAAATAAGTTCTTTGAAGGTGCTATCAGTTGGGATATACAATTGTTCAGTGCCATTGAGTCGGTTCTGACTCATAGCAAGCCTGTATAGGGTTTCCAAGGAACGATTGGTGAGTTCAAACCACCGACCTTGCGGTTCAAATTGACCTTGCAGTCCAGTGCTTATCCTACAGTGCCACAACAGGTTATATAGGGTGGGTCCTAATTCTGGGTTGTTGTTGTTGAGTGCCATTGAGTTAGTTCCGACCCATAGCAACCCTGTATTGGGTTTCTGAGGAGTGACTGGTGAGCTTGAACCACCAACCTTGAGGTTCAAACTGGCTTTGCAGTCCAGCGCATTAACCCACAGTGCGACTCCAGAACTGGTGTCCTATGAAAAAGGAAAAGAGACTTACAGACAGATGAGGGAAGATGTCATGTGAAGAGTTGTGTTGCAGCTGCAAGCCACGGAATGTCTGAGGCTAGCACAAGCTAGGAGAGGCCTGAAAGACTCTTCCCTTATCACCCTGGAGAGAACATGGCCCTGCTCACATCTGAACTCAGACCACTAGCTTCCAGAACTGTGAGACAGTACATTTTGCTTCTTATAAGTCAATCTATTTGTGGTACTTTGTTATGGACATTTTAAAAATACACCTATTTAGAACCCAGTGTGGTGTTGCAGGATAAACACGGGTCTGCTAACCAGAAGGTTGGCAGTTAAAACCCACTAGAGCTCCTTAGAAATCCTATACAAAACTCTATGACTTAACTAATTTGGGTCCTGGTGTGGTGCTGTAGGATAAGCACAGGGCTGCTAACTGCAAGATTGGCCATTTAAACCTTCCAGCTATTCCCCTGAAGCCCTATACAGGGCCATAGCTATGAGTTGGAACTGACTCAATGACACATAACAACAAACAATGACATTTGAAAGAAAGAAGTGAGAAAGAAAAGGAAAAAAGAAGATTTTGTTTAGAATCACATAATTTGTTAGTGGTAGAGCTGGGGTTCAAGCCAATGTTCATCTGACAAAGAAATAAAATCATGTAGCCATTTAAAATTAGAATCATCAATAGTGAGTAATTATCATGATTAATCACGAGTGTCATAACTGTAAAGATAAAGGTTTTGTAGCAAAAAGGAGGGAGTAGTTGGTCTTGTATTCCAAGAACAGAGGACTCTAGGATCATCCAGGGAGAAGAGCAGGAGCAGAGTGTAGGACCCTATCCAGAGAAGCAGCAACACCAGAGATGGAGACAGAGATGAGGACATGGAGAGAGAGAGCAGCTGAGGACTCTAGCTTCATGGAAGGTGAGGGGCTATGTGCTGGCAGCCAGGGTGCAGGCATGCAGAGTGTGCCCTTTGGTTGTTTGGATGATTGTATATTCCTGAGTGTTTTGGTGTACATAAAAAAAGCAAACAAAAAAACAGGGAATAGAGGCAGATACTGTTGAATGATGATGCATAGAGGGTATTGCAGTCATTGTAATGAACCATAATACAATAGGATAAATGTAAAATTGATGTTCTCCCATGTAAATTATCACTCAATTCACAATAAAAATTAAAAAAAAATTTTAGAATCATAAAAATGATAGAAACAAAAAAAAAATGTCAACAAAAGGGTAAGGGAAAGTAGCAAAATAAAAATCCTATATATGTTGCTGATGGGACTGTAAAATGGTGCAAGCACTGTGGAAAATGGTATGGTGCTTCTTCAAAGAAATTAGAAATAGTATTATTTTATGACCCAGCAATCCTCTACTTGGTATGTATCCATAAGACATAGGAGCCATGACACAAGTAGATATATGCACACTCAATTTATTGCAGTACAATCACAATAGCAAAAAGATGGAGGCAGTCTAAGTGCCCGTCAATGGAAGAATAGATGAACAAAAACTTTGATACATACATACAATGTCCAAAATTTGTGCAGAACTCCTAGCCCCTGGTATCTGTGAACCTGACCTTGTTTGAAAATACCAAGCAACATTGAAGAATAATGATGAATCTGCAAAACCCCTCAAAAGGTTTTTGTGCTAAAAGAAACATTCTTTGATGGGTGCCAGGGTTGGGAGGAAAGAGAAAGTCATTTACTGGCTAGAAGGTAGACACATGCTAACTTGGGTGATGGGGAAGGCAATCTACAATAGGATGATTGTAGAAGGGTGACTACAACAAGAAGGAATGAAAGAGTTAAAGGAGTAGAGGTAAATACTGTTATATACACAACCCTGCAACAACAGTGCGCAGTAGATACAATGACAGATACTCA
>NW_006408752.1:2436981-2437603 GCF_000296735.1 Chrysochloris asiatica
TGATTGTAGCCATTTCTGTATTACCTTGAGCAAAAGTTTACTCGCTTGAGATATCAAAGAGATTGTCCGATGATTTCCGCATTCTGTTGGGTCACCTGATGGGACTGTAAAATGGTGCAAGCACTGTGGAAAATGGTATGGTGCTTCTTCAAAGAAATTAGAAATAGTATTATTTTATGACTCAGCAATCCTCTACTTGGTATGTATCCATAAGACATAGGAGCCATGACACAAATAGATATATGCACACTCAATTTATTGCAGTACTAATCACAATAGCAAAAAAGATGGAGGCAGTCTAAGTGCCCATCAATGGAAGAATACATGAACAAAAACTTTGATACATACATACAATGTCCAAAATTTGTGCAGAACTCCTAACCCCTGGTATCTGTGAACCTGACCTTGTTTGAAAATACCACTCAACATTGAAGAATAATGATGAATCTGCAAAACACCTCAAAAGGTTTTTGTGCTAAAAGAAACATTCTTTGATGGGTGCCAGGGTTGGGAGGAAAGAGAAAGTAATTTACTGGCTAGAAGGTAGACACATGCTAACTTGGGTGATGGGGAAGGCAATCTACAATAGGATGATTGTAGAAGAGTGACTACAAAACAAGAA
>NW_006408752.1:2437975-2438581 GCF_000296735.1 Chrysochloris asiatica
ATTGAAAATACCACAGCTTGGGTCAGGCGGATGTTAGTCTTCAACCTGACATCTTTGCTCTTCAACATTTAAAAAAGGTCTTCTGCAGCAGATTTGCCTAATGCAATGTTGTTGTGAGGTGCCATTAAGTTGGTACCGACTCATAGCAACCTTATGCACAGCAGAACAAAACACTGTCCAATCCTGGGTGAACCTCACTACTGTTGCCACGCTTGAGTCCATTGATACTGCCACTTGGCCAATCCATCTCATTGGGGGTCTTCCTCTTTTTTGCTGACCCTCCACCTTACCAAACATGACATCATTCTCCAGTGATTGGGCCATCCTGACAATATGTGCAAAGAATGGGAGACAAAGTTTGGCCATCTTGGCCTCCAAGGAGCACTATGGCTGAATTTCTTCCAAAACGGATCTATTGGATCTTTTGGCAGCCCATGGCACTGTCAATATTCTCCTCCAACACCATAACTCAAAAGCACCAATTCTTCTACAGTCTTCTTTATTAAATGTCCAGCTTTCGCATGCACATGAGATTATTGAAAATACCGTGACTTGAGTCAGGCGTACCTTAGTCCTCAAGCTGACATCTTTGCTCTTCAACACTTT
>NW_006408752.1:2443112-2447674 GCF_000296735.1 Chrysochloris asiatica
TTTTGAAAGAAGTGCAGCCAGAGTGCTCCTTGGAGGCCAAGATGGCTAAACTTCGTCTCTCATACTTTGGACATATTGTCAGGAGGGACCAGCCACTGGAGAAGGACATCATATTTGGCAAGGTGGAAGGTCAGAGAAAAAGAGGAAGACCCCCAATGAGATGGACTGGCCAAGTGGCAGCATCAATGGATTCAAGCGTGGCAACAGTAGTGAGGTTGGCCCAGGATCGGGCAGTGTTTCATTCAGCTGTGCATAAGGTCACTCACTATGCATCAGTACCAACTTGATGGCACCTAACAACAACAATGCCAATAGGCTAAAGCTGAAAGTCAAACAGAC
The DNA here is from genome assembly GCF_000296735.1 of Chrysochloris asiatica. Classification (NCBI taxonomy): domain Eukaryota; kingdom Metazoa; phylum Chordata; class Mammalia; order Afrosoricida; family Chrysochloridae; genus Chrysochloris; species Chrysochloris asiatica. The sequence continues at coordinate 2,443,452 of NW_006408752.1, forward strand.
GAGGAATTTTTAAAAGTGAGAGTTTGGATATTAATTTCCCTTTCCCAAATCAACATCCTATTACCTTGGATGAAATGAGATGATCTCTGTGATTTGCCTCAATATAGTCTGTTGAATGGGAGGTAGGTGGTGTGAGGGGAAGGGAATAGAAAAAAAAATTAACCCAGACGGGGCCTTGAGTCAGTAACTATTGAATCTAAGTGTTGGGTACACTGAGGTTCGTTAGACTCTTTTCTCTACTTTTGTACATGTTTGAAGCTTTCCGTTGTAAACGGTGTGTTTGTGTGTGTATGTGTCTCCACCCCTGTTCAGCATGAGGAAACATTAACAACAATGGAATGATTTCAAGCTCTTACAGAAGAGGGCGCTGTTTCCTGTTTTCTACAACCTCCTTCACCACAGAGCTGTAAGTGAAAACGTTAATGAAACAATGGTTCTTTGTCAGCGAGCTCCTTGAATATTATAATAGAATTAATATCGGGCTTTAAACAAAATCAGTGTAACCAAAAATCATTGTTTCTGATCCTAAAAGCATCACCTCACATCACAAAGCAATATTGCTTGGTCTTGCTCCCTCGGTGTCCATTAAACATAAACAATGTTCGCCTTGTTAGAGCTCCTCGGATTATTTCCACACTTCTTTGAATATCTTAGTACTTATTCCAATGAGTCTGTCTTTCATATATGCAACCCAGAATGCTAAGAGCCTTCCACAGTGCAGAGGTTAAGAGGGCAGTGCTCATCTGAGAAGTCAGCCAAGAAACTCCCTACTCTTGCTCAGCAAATTGTAACCCTGAAAGTTTTCTGGGTCTGAAATTTAAGCAATAGTATAAAGCCATTTTCCCCTCTGTTTCTGTCACAAATGAGTCTTGGTAACATCTTGAAAAGTATTATTAGAATTTTTTTATTGTTGTTAAGTGTCATCAAGTCAGTGGCAAACCATAGCATACCTGTATAGGGTTTCCAAAAAGCAGCTGGTGAGCTTGAACCACCAACCTTGCAGTTCAAAACAACTTTGCAGTCCAGCGCATTAACCCGCAGCACCACACCAGAACTTCACTGTTCCTTGGGTTGTTGTTGTTAAATGCCGTGGAATTGATTCCGACCCCTAGCCACCCTGTATGCGGTTTCTGAGGAATAGCTGGTGAGCTCGAACCGCCGACCTTGTAGTTCAAAGGGCTTTGCAGTCTGGCTCATTAACCCACAGCGCCACACCAGGACTCCTAGGGTAGGGGCTCCTAATACTATGGGGGATGTTGTAGTTAAGTGCCGGTCCAGTCAGTTCGGATTCAAGGCAACACTGTATAGGGTTTCCAAGGAGCAGCTGATGAAATGATGAGCGTGACTGCTAACCCTGTAGTTCAAACAGACCTTATAGTGTTTATCCTACAGTGCCACACCAGGACTAGAATCCTTATGCTCAAACATAATTTTCTTTTCAGGAAACATAAACCAGCCAAATGAATGTAAACAGAGCTGTTCTCTTAGAATTCTGCAAAGAGCAAAAGACCCTCTTCCTCACCCTGCCCCTTTTGTTGGGACTGGAGTGTGGGCAGGAAGGGTGAATGAAGGGTAGGGATTTGCATCCACTGAGGAAACCTGGTGTGCCACTGTAGTTAAAGCACTGGATCACAAGATCAGTGGTTCAAGCTCACCAGCCTCTCCTCGGAAACCCTATACAGGGTCACTATGAGTCGGAACTGACTCGATGGCACTTAACAACAATCATGAAGTCCTGCTGTGGTGCTACAGAATAAGCAATAGACTGCTAATCACAAGGCCAGTCGTTCAAACCCACCTTGTATACACTAACAGGGTTGCTATTAGTCAGAACCAACACCTCGATAAGTAACAACAATAAAACGTTTCTATTTTGTCCATTGAAACTAGGTTTTATTATATCTTAGTGCCGTTGTTAAGGGAACTTCAACCATAAACAAAAGTAGAGAGAAATTTAGAATAAATTCTTATGTACCCTGACACCCTACACCCCTGCTTTAACAATCTTGCTTCATCACACCCCACCCATTTTTCTCCTTTTGAATGATATGTTATTTCTATTTTTATTCCATTTCAATTATCCTTAGCATTATGTTTCTTTCCCCCTTTGTTTTTGTTTGCCTGCTTTTAAAATTTTTGATTTTATTATCTTTTTTTTTTTTAACTGTTTTAATAATGTCTCTTTCCATTTTGTTGTCAGTGGAGTGCCTTTGACTTTTTAAAAATTGGTTTTATTCTTGGCTTATGAGCAGCAAGCAAAACCTGGCCAGATTAGAGAAGTGTGAGTTTTAGCAGAGTCCACAGTTCCCTTCTGGGGAAACAACCCAAAGAAAGTGAAACTGGAAACTGCCTGTGGTAAAACTACCTGCCGCTCACCACAACTGAACAGAACAGACAACCACATTTGTCTCAACATAAATCAGAGAATCAAACATCCAAATATGCCTGGAAGCAGTCAGTTTATACCCCTGTTATCTTTGTGTCCTGCCTAGTAAGCAAAGTTTCCTGTTTTTGTTTTCCTACTTTCTCAGTTCCAGTTGCTATCGGGATCATTCCAACTCCTGGAGACGCATGTGCGTCAGAGTAGAACTGTGCCCCATAAGGGTGTCAGTGACTGCTTTTTCAGAAGTAGATCCCCAAGCCTTTCTTCAGAGGTTGGACTCGAATAACCAACCTTTTGGTTAGCAGCCAAGTGTGTCAATTACTTACACCTCCCGGGAACTCCTTTTATACTTTTAGTTGCATTAAAATAAACCAGTCTTGACTGGTAGGGTGTGAACTGCATGTTCCAGGAAGAGCTCTTACTTATTCTAACATGTGGTTGATCTGAAAAGCCATAATCCAATAATCCATCTCCCCTTCAAGGATAACATGCAAAGTGCTTGTTCTTAAAAACAAACTTTGCTCAGACAGGAGTGTTAGGGACAGCTAACTCTCTTTGTTATGGGGAGCAGAGGGAGAAGTAGTAGGTGCTACTATCTCAGGTGGTTGCCCTGATGTCCAAAGATTTGTCTCTGAGATGCAGTCTCCAGTGGAAACCTGCGGGAATTAGAGGTTGGGCAGGTCTGCTGTAGAGCAAGGAGAGTCATCTGAATGCTCTTGATTTGCTGTTTCTTGATGGACAAACCTTCAGCTATTTATTTTATTGTTTGGTCATGCATTTCTAGTTTGAAGTAAACCCTTTCAACAATAATGAACACCAAAAGAAAAAAATGTTTAATATAAAAATAAAGAACTAAATCTCCGTTTTGAAGAGTTGATGGTGAAAATATTACTTACACAAGATGTTTGACAATATTTACATTTACCATCTAGCTTAAGATCTGTAGACATACAAAGGAGTTTCAAAAAGTTCATGGAAAAATCTCACTATCATTTCATTCCAGTTTTCGAAAGACGCAAACACATCTACTATTACAGTTATTATTTAAGACTTTACCCAAAGGCCACCATTCGCCTGTCAGTTTGCCATACTATGGTGGATTGCATGTTGCTCTGATTCTGGCAACTATGCCGCCAGTATTTTAAATGCCAGCAGGGTCAACCATGGTGAACAGGTTTCAGATGAGCTTCCAGACTAAGACACACTAGAAAGAAGGAGAGATGGACTACATCAGAATATTCAGTCACTGAAAACCTTATGAATAACAGTGGAACACTGTCAAATAGCAACAGAATATTGACTATTGAAACATTATGAAGAACAGCAGAATATTGTCAAATATAGTGCTGGAAGATGAGCCCCTCAGGTTAGAAGCCACTCAAAATATGACTGGGGAAGAGCTACCTCCTCAAAGTAGAATTGACCATGACGACGCAAATGTAGTAAAGCCTTTGGGGCCTTCACTTTCTGATGGGACACAACTCAAAATGGAGAGAAACAGCTATATAAACATCCATTAATAATCAGAACATGGAATGTACAAAACATGAATCTAGGAATATTGTAAATTGTCAACAAGGAAATGGAACGCATAAACATTGATATCCGAGGCATTAGTGAGTTGAAATGGACTGGTATTGGCCATTTTGAATCTGACAATCACATGATTACTATGCCAGGAATGACAAATTGAAGAGGAACAGCATCACATTTATCATCAAAAAGAAGATCTGTCCTGAAGTAAAACACTGTGATAGGATAATATCCATACATCTATAAGGAAAACCAGTTAATACCATTATTAGTCAAATTTACACACCAACCACTAACTCTAGTGATG
>NW_006408752.1:2448614-2449857 GCF_000296735.1 Chrysochloris asiatica
TATTGGCAAAGAACAAGGCTCCAGGAAGTGATGGAATATAAATTGAAATCTTTCAACAAACTGATGCAGCACTGGGGTGCTCACTCATCTATGCCAAGAAAGCTGGAACTTTGCCAAGAAAACTTCCAACTGACTGGAAGAGTTCCATATTTGTGCCCATTCCAAAGAGAGGTGACCCAGTAGAATGTGGAAGTCATTTGACAGTATCACTAATACCTCATACAAGTAAAATTTTGCTAAAGATAATCTAAAAAAGTTTGTAAACATACATTGTTTACAAACAACAGGGGAACTGCCTGAGGTTCAAGCATATAGAGATTTCATTGTTGACATCAGATGGATCTTGGCTGAAAGCAGAGAACACCAGAAAGATGCTTCCTGTGCTTTGTTGACTATGCAAAGGCTTTTGATTGTATGGATCATGACAAGCTATGGACAACATTGCTGCGAATGACTATTCCAGAACACTTAATTGTGCTCATGAAGAACTTGTACTTAGACCAAGAGGCAGTTGTGTGATCGGAACAAGAGAACTCAATTGTTTAAAACTAGGAAAGGTATGTACCAGGGTTGTATTCTTTAACCATACTTATGCAATCCGTATGCTAAGAAAAACGAGAAGCTGGATTATATGAAGAGAAACGTGGCATCAGGATTGGAGGAAGGCTCATAACAACCTGCGATATGCAGATGAAACAACCTTGCTTGCTGAAAGCAAAGGGGACTTAAAATACTTACTAATGAAGATCAAAGACCAGAGCCTTTGATATGGGTTGCACCTCAATGTAAAGAAAGCAAAAATCCTCACTACTGGACCAATAATCAACATCCATATAAATGAAGAAAAGACTGAAGTTGTCAAAGACTTCATTTTGCTCAGATCAACAATCAACACTCACGGAAGCAGCAGTCAAGAAATGAAATGACGTATTGCATTAGGCAAATCTACTGCCCAAGACCTCTTAAAAGTGTTCAAGAGCAAAGATGTCAGTTTGAGGACCCAAGCCATGGTATTTTCAATAACCTCATATGCATGCGAAAGTTGGACAATTAATAAAGAAGATCATAGAATTGATGTATTTCAGCTGTGGTGTTGGAGGAGACTATTAAAAGTATCATAGGCTGCCCAAAGAACAAAGAGATCTGTGTTGGAAGAAGTACAGCCAAAGTGCTCCTTGGAAGCCAGGACGGCCAGATTTCATCTCTCATACTTTGAACATATTGTTAGGAGGAACTATTCCCT
>NW_006408752.1:2470716-2472084 GCF_000296735.1 Chrysochloris asiatica
GATGGAAATGTAAAGGTGGACATTTTACAGCAAGGAGGGGAGTGATTAACTTTTCAGTCTAGGAGTGGAGGGCCCTGGGACCAACAATGGAGAAGATCGGAGAGTGGGACCCTACCCAGAGAAGTTGTGATGCCTGAGATGGAGGCAGAGACAATGACGCGGAGAGATGGAGAGGCTGGGGACTTGAGATCCAGAGAGGGAAATGGGCTGTGAGCTGATGACCAGCGGGGGGGCAGGCTTGCAGGGTATACCCTTTGGTTGGTTGATGATACATGGACGGGATTGTAACTATGGCAATGAAACAATATATGGCAGAATGAATGTAAAATCCATGGTATCCCATGTAAACTATCACATAATTCACAATAAAACATTTATTAAAAAAAAACAAAAAAAGGAAAGGAAAGAACAAAATGACCAAAATGAATGTCAGAAGAGATTCTGAAATTTGCTCTCCAGTGTAGACATGCTAACATGAATGGAAAAATGATGAATTCAAAGAGCTGAACAGAAACTTCAAAAGGCAGCTTGGGAAGACAAAGTCAAGTATATAATGAAATGTGCAAAGACCAAAAGTTAGAAAACCAAAAGGGAAAAACATGCTCAATATTTCTCAAGCTGAAAGAACTGGAGAAAAAAAATGCAAGCCTTGACTTGCAATATTAAAAGTTTCTATGGATGAAATATTAAATTATCAGTAAGTATCAAAAGATGATGGAAGGGATACACAAAATCACTGTACCAAAAAGAAATGGTCAGTGCTCAACCATTTCAAGAGGTACCGTATTTTCAAGAGCCAATGGTACTGAAGGAGTCAAGGTTCACTGAAGGCATTGGCAAAGAACAAGTTTCCAGGAATTGATAGAATAAAAACTGAAAAATTTCAACAAACTGATTCAGCACTGGAGACACTCACTTATCTATGGCAAGAAATTTGGAAGAAAGCTACCTGGCCAATTGATTGGAAGAGATCCTATTTGTGTCTGTTCCAAAGAGAGGTGACCTAATGGAATGTGGAAATCATCAGAAAATATCACGGTCAGATGCAAGTAAAATTTTGCTAAAGATAATTCTAAAACAATGGCAACAGTACTTCAACAGGGAACTGTTGAATACAGAAATTCAGCCTGTATTCAGACGAGGACGTGGAATAAGAGATATATGATTGCTAACGTTAGATGAATCTTAAGTGAGAGCAAAGAATACCAGAAACATGTTTATTTGAACTTTCTGGGCTATGCTTCTGACTGTGAGGATCATGACAAGCTATGGACAACATTGTGAAGAATGGATATTCCAGAGTACTTAATTTTACTCATGAGGAACCTGTAAATAGAACAAGAGGCAGTAATTTGAACAAAACAAGGG
>NW_006408752.1:2472739-2473239 GCF_000296735.1 Chrysochloris asiatica
AAAAAAAAAAAAAAATGAAAATCCTCATCACTGAACCAATAAACAACATTCTTATCAACAGAGATCAATGGCCCAGGATCAAGCAGTGTTTCATTCTGCTGTACATAAGGTCGCTATGTGTTGGTACTAACTCAATGGCACCTAACAACAACAAACAGTATTTTTAAAGTGTCTTGCAGGAAATGATAACGTATGTGGTCATTCAGAGTCACTGTCTCTGAAGTGGCTTTGCCATAAAAGGCATTGGTAGAAAATAAAGAACTCATCCAGACAAATCTCCTTCTGGGAGGGGTTGAGAGACTTCTAGAATTACCAGTGAAATCTGAGCGATGATGATCTGTTGTCCTGAGTATGCTGTGAGGACTGCTGGCTCCGTGGATTTGGAAAACCCTAAGCTTCTTGCCGACTGATTGGAAGAGATCAATATTTATGCTCATTCCAAAGAGAGGTGACCCAACAGAATGCAGAAATCATTGGACAATCTCTTTGATATCTCAAAC
>NW_006408752.1:2474484-2505751 GCF_000296735.1 Chrysochloris asiatica
GATGGACTCAAGTGTGGCAGCGGTAGTGAGGTTGGCCCAGGATCGGACATTGTTTCGTTCTGCTGTGCATGGGGTCGCTATGAGTTGGTTCCGACTCGATGGCACCTGACAACAACAACAACAAGGTTCTGTTAAGAAGCCCTAGTGGTACAATGGGTCAAGTGTTGGGCTGCTAACTACAAGGTTGTTACTGCCCCTCAAAAACCCTATCAAAGGTCACTATGAGTCAGAACTGACTCAATGGCACTCAACAACAACAACAGATTACTTTAAAGCCTACAGAGTGTCAGTAAACCCACTACAGGGCACCTCCATCTAGATAAATCACAATTTCTCAAAACTCCGAATCACACCACACTGAACTTAAACATTTTCATTCCCTTCCTCCCCTCTCTCCTTTACTCCAGACCATCCTGCTTTACTGTCTCAGTCACACAGTTACATGACCCAGGAAGGTCAGTGTCCTGCTATTTCTGGTCCTTCCTCTTCTCATGTGCTCAGTGACCAGCTTTTTCCTCCTCTCCTTCCCTCTTCCACAGCTCTAACACGTCTTAGTTCAGGCCCTTGACATTTCTTGCCTGAGAGAGGCCCTAGCTCACTTCCTGCACTCACCTGGTTGTTGTCGTCCTTGGTAGGTGCCTTGGAGTTGCTTCTGACTCATAGTGACCCCGTGCCCAACAGTCCTGTGCCAATAACTGTTGCCATATTTGAGCCCACTGCTGTAGCCACTGTGTCAATCCATCGTGTTGAGGGGTCTTCCTCTTTTTCACTGTCCTCACTTTATCATCTTCAAAATCAGGTTCCCAGAGCTGGCAGAATGCACACCTGATTGTGATGCTCAAGTCCGTCTCATCTGCCCTTTCTATGCCTCACACTTAACATTTCACTACTGTGATACCCACGGACTCAGCTCAGGCATCATGACCTCCATGGGAGCCTCCCTGTTACCTGGGACACTCAATGAGCCCTCCTCTGCCTCCATATCACCTCAAGCTTTCCTCTATCCCAGCACAGGAATTCACTCTCCATGCTGGTGACTGTGGTTCCATTCCCGGCCAGTACATCTCATACATATTCACTACCTGTCCCCTCTCTGTGGAGGTTTCAGTTTTGCTATGATGCCTTCGGTATGGGTTGCATCACAATGTAAAATAACCAAAAATCTTCACCACTGGACCAATAAACAACATTCTTACCAACAGAAAAAAGATTGAAGTTGTCAAGGACTTCATTCTTCTTTGATCAAAACTATCAACACTCATGGAAGCAACAGTCAAGAAATCAAATGATGTATTGCATTAGGCAAATCTACGGCACAAGACCTTTTTGAAGTGTTGAAGAGCAAAGATGTCAGCTTGAGGACTAAGGTATGCCTGAATCGTGACTTGGTATTTTCAATAACCTCATATGCATGCGAAAGTTGGAATAAGGAAGACCGTAGAAAAATTGATGCTTTTGAGTTATGGTGTTGGAGGAGAATATTGAAAAGACCATGGACTGTCAAAAGAACCAACAGATCTGTTGGAAGAAGTGCAGCCAGAGTGCTCCTTGGAGGCCAGGATGGCCAAACTTCGTCTCTCATACTTCAGACATATTGTCAGGAGGGACCACTCACTGGAGAGGGATATCATGTTTGGTAAGTGGAGGGTCAGAGAAAAAGAAGACCCCAGTGAGATGGATTGACACAGTGGCAGCATCAGTGGACTCAAGCGTAGCAACGATTGTTATGTTGGCCCAGGACCAGACAGTGTTTCATTCTGTTGTGCATAAGGTCACTATGAGTCAGTATCAATTCGATGGCACCCAACAACAACAATGATGCTGAAATGGTTTCAGAAAAGCTTCCAGGCTGAGATGAACTTAAAAGAAAGGTCTGGTGATCTCCTTCTGAAATCATATGCACCACAGCAGTTAGATCCACACAGAGCAGGGTAGCACTGGATTGCTTTGTACATGGGGTTGTCATGAGTCGGGGGCCTACTCCACCACAGCTAACAATAACACTAGAACGCTTACTCTGTGGGGAACACGCTAATCATGTATTCATGTATTACCTCATTTCATCTTCAAAAATCCTATAAGGAATGATCAGCTCTATTATAAAAATCATTAAATGAAGTTAAAAAAAAGAAAAAAAGTTACATAACTTTCAGCAAGTTGAGGGGAGAGGACTTGAACCTAGGGACGCTGGCTCCAGAGAATATGCTCTGGTCCACCAGGAAGCGGGGGAGTTCTTGATTCAAAGTCATTTCTTGCTAGCCTCTGTGCCTTCTGGTTTTTGACTCAGAGATTTATGGGCTACAAGTCATAAATTAAAGCTCTTCCGGTTTCCCCGACCCATAGCAACCCTATATAGGCTTTCTGAAGAGTGACTGGTGAGCTTGAACCACTGACCTTGCAGTTCAAACGGCTTTGCAGTCTGGTGCATTCACCCACAGCACCACATCAGGACTCCGAAACTATGCACAAACACGCCTGCAATGCCCTGGTTCCAAACTGCACACAGTTACAGGGTGCTTTCTCAGACCTGTGCTATTCATAGCCAGGATTTCTTGTTTGGGGAGGGAAAGGATTACTAATCTCCACTCATGGAAATCAAGATAGCAAGATAAAATCATTCTCATGACCTCATCGCCCCAGAAAGCAGTTTTAAGAGATATATATTTTTTAAATCTTTTTGTAGCAGAATCTAAATTTGGTCGTGGAAGTTTCAGGAGGGAGTGCTCCAGGCCACAGGGAGGTTGGGGGAGGAAAAATGGCAAGGCAGGACCCCCACAGGGCTTCCTCTTGCTTGGCAAGGTGCCCTTTTCTTGGCTACAAAGGAAAGGGAGAAAGAGATAGTAGCTTGATAACAACAAAGCCTTAAGGTCTGGTAGGTCACGATGAGATTTCTTTCATTTACGCCACACAGTTTGATTCTGGCTTCTTGAGATCATCCTGCCTTCCTGTTCATTCTTTACTTCATCTTGAGAAACTCAAGTTTCATGTTCTTGTCTAGGCCTGGCCTAGGAGCTTCAAGCTCGGCCACCTTGGGTCTGCTCAGAGGATTTAACTTAATTTTGTTCAGTTCTTCCAGGTAGCAGTTTAAAATCATTCCCAAAAGGACACAGCAGCAACCGGTGCCCCTTCTTTTCCGACTGGACAAAACAGGGCATGCCTGGGCCAACAACCCTAGGGATGAAAATAAAGGCTGCTGCTATTGGCAAGCCAAGAAATGTCCCAAACAGGCAATATCTTGGAAGATCAGAAAGGCTGATAGATTCCAAAGACTAAAACATCTTTTTTCCGATCAACTACTCTGTCTTGCCTGCAAACAAAAACTAAGACGATCCCAGGTGCAGAATTATATAGAACGATGGTTGTTCTGAGGAGAAGAAAAGAGAATGAATCTGTAGGAGCAAAAAGTCCAAGTTAAATGTCAGCCTTCCCAGTTCCATGTGATAAATCCTTTCAGAGTGGACCTCCCAGGCACAGTGGGGACTCTTCAGTGGCCTGGGGTCCTATTCTTTCCTGCCTATTTCAGATCCCCATGAGGCAGCCACAGCCTAGATGAGTTGATGTTATGTGCCTTTGAATTGGTTCTAACTCATAGTACTGTATAGGATTTCCGAGGAGCAGCTGGTGGGTTTGAACTGCTGACCTTGTAGTCTGCAGTCCAGTGCTGATCCTACAGCACCACCCAAAGAGTGATAAGAATTCTAGTATTCTTGGTTGCACCACAAATTCTAAAGGGGCTTGTGGTGTATAATCAGGGTTCTTGGCTAGCATAGCCTTTTAATTACTGAAGTATGCTTTTTAAGGTTTCAGTTCTAGGTATAATCAACAAAATCCAGACTGGAAAAACATCTGCACTTTTTTCAATAAATTTCAAGAATAATATGATGAATTTAGAAACAAAAGGCATCAACCAATCTCAGTGTGTGAACCTTATTTAAATTCTGATTTAGCAAACAACTACAAAAAAAAAGAGAACCCACTTATGATATTTTATAAATCAATATTTGAACACTGACAGGGTGTTTGATAGTAAGGATTTTTTTTAAGGTCTGATTTTTTTAATTCCGACATAAACACATTTACATAAGAAATAATATCACTTCTGGAACTTGCTTCAGAATAAAAAGGGAATGTGGATATGGATGAGGTAGAACTGACGAAGGGATGGGTACTTGACAGTTCATTATACTGTTCTGTCTATGTCTCTGTGGCTTCAAAATTCTTCACAATAAAGTTCTTTAAAAGTAAAACAGAACACCCCGACCCCACCCCACCCCCCAAAAAAGCTAAAGAGGATAGAGAGAAACACTGTTAACTGATGATATATGGAGGGGATAATAATCAATGTAATGAAACAAGCTATATGAATGGTTGAATGTGAAGCTGATGATGTGCCCTGTAAACTTTCACTCAATCCAAAATGAAAACATTTAATAATAATAATAAAAAACTCTATGAAATATGAATTTGTTGGAGAATGGACTCAATAAAAAATTGATATCTAAAAAAAAAGTAAAACAGAAATTCCAGTTTTAATTAATGGGAACCATCATAAGACTATGAGGGAGCTCTGGTAGTGTACTGGGTTATGAGTTGGGCTGCTAATCACAAGGTCAGAAGTTTGAATCTACCAGGCGCTCCATGGGAGAAAGATGAGGCTTTCTGCTCCTGTAAAGATTTATAGCCTTGGAAACCCTGTGCAGGGTCGCTATGAGTCGGAACTGATTCCATGGCACACCACCACGACCACCACCACCACCACCAAACCTTATACAGAGTCCAGGTGTGGCATTGTGGGATAATGCACCAAACTGAAAGGTTGGTTGGAACTGCAAGGTTGGCGGTTCACCAGTCAATCCTCAGAAACCCTCTACAGGGTTGCTATGAATTGGAACCAACTCAACGGCACTTAACAACAAACCTTATACACAGTCACTGAGTCAGAATTGACTCCATGCACACAACCACCACCACTACCATCATGAGAATATGAGACGTCTTGGTGGTGCAGTGGGTTAAGTTGAGTTGCTAACCAAAAGGTAGGGGGTTCAAACCCACCAGCCTCTCCATGGGAACAAGATTAGGTTGTCTGTTCCCCTAAAGATGTATAGTCTCAGGAACCTGAAGGAGTTCTACTCTTTGTTCTATATGTTTGCTATAAATCAGAATCAGCTCATTGGCAGTCGGGAGTGGGTTATCATAGAAGCAAATACCATCATTTTCTCATTCTGAAATTTTTTTAGCCATAAATTCTGATAAAGCAGTTATAAATATTTGCAACAATGTTTTTGATCTTCATAAATCTCTAGTTAGAGGCAAAATCTGTCTTTCACTAATGAGAACTAAATAGTCCTCTAAAGTATCCTAAGGTGAGCGGTTCGAAACTACCAGCCGCTCCGCGGGAGAAAGATGAGGCTTTCTACTCCCGTAAAGATTTACACCCTTGGAAACCCTGTACAGGGTCGCTATGGGTCGGAACCGACTCGATGGCACTTAACAACAACAACAACAACAAAGTATCCCAGGTGGCTTCTGAATGAGCTCAGAAAATAAGGGTTGGCTAAAACTGCTTTCTCAGGATTAATTAAATCTTACCACTGCTGTATAGAAAAGATCATTAAAACCTCTCTCACAGACTTATTAGTCATTCACCCTAGGCTATATGATGAACCTGGGGCGAGGAACTCTGACCTGAGGCAAAACCCAGTAATGTTGAGAATTAATCCCTCAGCAGCCAGGTGAGCTAGCTGGGGCCCAGGGTCCAGACTTCAAGCTCTTCGGTACCAGCTATAGTGCTTCAGCCATACCCATATTCCCCACAAAGCAATAATAGAAAGTTCCCAGATCAAAGGATGTTCCAAATGGAACAGCAGCTTGTTGTTGTTGTTGTTAAGTGCCGTCGAATTGATTCTGACCCATAGCGACCCTGTATAGGGTTTCCAAGGAGCAGCTGGTGACCTCGAACCACCGATCTTTCCATTCAAACAGATTTGCAGTCTGAAGCATTAGCCCACAGTGTCACACCGAGCTCGCCCAAAAGAATCACTTCACTGCAATTATCTAGCCTCAGCCTACCTCTCCTACCTACTTGTCTCTTACTCTTCTCCCCACCCCTCACTCATTCCCATAACATCCTCGTATGGAGATTTTCCTGTATCTGGCTCTCCTCTGGTCTTTAGATCAGCACTGAAATTTTCCTTCTTTAGAAACCTTCCCTGACTCCCCCAGTTACTTTCAGATACCGTCTCTTAGCATTGATTAGGATCGGTTGTTTTCCAGTCTCTCTCAGAAAATAAACTGCATGATAAGAGGATTCTTGTCTATTTCATTCTCCACACTACTTCCCTGTGCATAGAACATCATTTGGCACACAGTGAATGGATACTGAATGAACACTTTCTAAAAGATGTTCACTCAAGTAGTGATGGTATGAGTACGTTGTTGTTAAGTGCCGTGGAGTCAGATCCGACCCATAGCGACCCTATACAGGGTTTCCGAAGAGCGACTGGTGAGCTTGAACCACTGACCTTGCAGTTCAAATGGCTTTGCAGTCTAGCGCATTAACCCATAGTGCCACACCAGGACTCCGAAACTAAAGGCAAGAGGAGTCCTTAGATCATGGTATAGCAACTATAATAGTTAGGGTTCTGTGTCAACTTGAGTTGACCAGCATTTCCAAAGGGTTAGCAGTTGTAAAGAGCTCTAGTAGCATAGTGGTTATGAGTTGGGCTGATAACAACCGACTTCACAGTACATCACCACCAGCAGTTGAGGTGTGCCTATTCCCATGGTGATGAAATCTAATGCAAGCTTAGTTAACTCTGTGATGAATGGCAATGGGCAACCAATCAATGATGCACAGCTGCGAACAGTCAAATTAAAGGGATGCTTCCCTTAGAGTGTGGCCACCAAGGACCCGGGACTCTGCAATTTTAAGCCATTTCCTTGATAATAAATAAACACCAATGAAACACGTATATGTTTCACTGGTTTTGTGTCTCTAGAAAACCCAGCCTAAGACAACAAATACATTTCAAATAGGGAGGTCGACCTATAAATGCTGATATGGAAATAGTGTCCAAGATGTATTTGGGACAGCCAGCCTCCAAGAGGGACCTTAATGACCCCCATCTCCTGGTTAGTTCTGCCCTTATATTGTCCTCTCACAAACTGAATTGAAGCTAGTCTGTGACCAACAAGCTCAGTGACGGTGACAGTGAATGCCTTCTGAGGCTTGGATCATTTGGGAAAAAATGGCTTCCGTGTTATTTAGTCCCTCAAGCAGTGTTGTTGTTGTTAAGTGCTGTCAAGTAGGTTCTGACCCATAGCGACCCTGTATAGAGTTTCCGAGAAGCAGCTGGTGAGCTTGAACCACCGACCTTGCAGTTCAAATGGCTTTGCGGTCTGGCGCATTTACCCACAGCACCACACCGCGACTCAAGCAGTGTGGAGACTTAAATGGAGAAAACCTGAGGTCTCCTGACAACAGCGGAGCACCAACTTGCTAGTCAAGTGACTGAGCCTTTGGAAGACGACCCTCCCTCCATCCCGCCAAGCCTTCAGGTAACAGCAACTCCAGCCAATATAGCTTTGTGTTGTAAAAAATACATATGAACACATTTGCCGGTTGAACTTTTTTTTTTTTTTTTTAACAAATACAATTTAGTGACACCACTCTGGTAGCGTAGTGGTTACGAATCGGGCTGCGAATCTTAAGGTCAGCGGTTCGAAACTACCAGCTGCTCCGCGGGAGAAAGATGAGGCTTTCTACTCCCGTAAAGATTTACACCCTCGGAAACCCTGTACAGGGTCGCTATGGGTCGGAACCGACTCGACGGCACTTAACAACAACAACAACAACAACAAATTACATTATTGTGTTGAACCATCACCAGTACCTGCTACCAGGTTTCCAACACCATGAACAAATATTCATCGTTTCCTAAACAACGACTTCCGCCTTTTCCTTCCTTTGGTTCCTGGAACCACTAATAAACTTTTGAGCCAATAGCTTTATTACCACTCCATGAGACTCCAAGTCAGAACCATCCAGACAGTTCTGGAATCCCTGAAGCACAGAAACTTATTGCTGCATTATGTGGATTTAACCAAAACCAATTGCCATCAAGTTGACCTGACTCACAGAAACCCCATGAGTGTCAGAGAAGACCTGTGCTTCACACTGTTTTCAACAGCTGATTTTGTTTTCCGCCAGAAAGATCACCAGGCCTTTTTTCCAAGGTGCTTCTGGGTAGATATGAGCCTCCAACCTTTCAGTTATCAGCCAAGCATATTGACTGTTTGTGCATTGTTTCAAACCACTAAATCTTGAGTTGGAGTTCTGATGTGGTATTGTAGGAAGAGCATTGGACTGCTAACCACAAGGTTGGCTGTTAGAACACTCCAGTTATTCCAAAGGAGAAAGATGAGGCTTTCGGCGCTCTCAAAGAATGACAGCCTCAAAAAACA
This sequence comes from Chrysochloris asiatica, assembly GCF_000296735.1. NCBI lineage: Eukaryota > Metazoa > Chordata > Mammalia > Afrosoricida > Chrysochloridae > Chrysochloris > Chrysochloris asiatica. The sequence goes on from NW_006408752.1 coordinate 2,482,951, forward strand.
TATACAGGAATAGACTTGATGACACTTAACACAACAAAACCATACATATATATATATAAAAGGCATAAAGGTACACATACTTGTTCATGAAAATATCTCAATGGACACACAAAAGAAATAACTGGGTTCTAGCATGGGCATATCTTTTTACATTTCTCTTGACTTGAACACTCAACAACTAGCTTTGCAATGGTCTTTCAAGAACCCCAGACACTGGAGAGTTTACCGATTTTAGTATTAATGTGTTTTACTGAGAAGATCAACCCTATTATCTGGCGGTCAGCTGCTCAAGGTAGGACTCCCAATTTACTTATTTGCATGTTACATCCCCAGTAAATGTTTGTGGGATAAATGAATGAACCACTCATGGTTGCTGGGTGCTGATGGCCTGGCTAGAGTTTGTGAGGGTGGACTCAGATTCAGGACTGTGGTTTCTACAGAAAGAGGCCCGTTACTCTGGTCATGCCTAATTTCTCACTAAAGACAGACTAGGCAAGAATCTCTAAGAATCAGTCTTCGTGGTTACATGATGTCAAATTTATTTCAACTCAGAGCAATCCTATAGGACAGAATAGAACTGCCCCATAGGCAGTCCTGGTGTGGCACTGTTGGATAAGCAATGGGCAACATCAAGGTTGGTGGTTCAAACCCACAGCTGCTCCTCAGGTACTTAATAACAATATAAGGTTTCCAAAGCTTTGTCTTTCAGGTAAATTGTTAGGTCTTTCTCCCACAAAGTTATCTGTTGGGCTTGAACAGCCTACCTTTTGGTTAGCAGTTGAGTGCTTCCTCCATTGAGCCACCAGTGTTCTTTGAATTCATCCTACTCTACTGCAATAAAGACATTTCCAAGTCATGGTCTGGGTGACCCCAAGTATTTACACTTACAAGCATAACAACCATCTTGCTTTGGCTTTACCATCTCAGCAAAGTTCCAAAGCTTAAATAAAATGTAGAGATTTGATTCCTCAGCGTTGTTTTTCTAATCAGAACTGAGGGGACAGGGAAGGGGCACATTTGCCTTTTAATGCTGTGGAATGTGAAACTTCTCATTTCAATAATACATCTAAACTCTGCAGAACAAAACCGTAACTTAATCCATGAGACTAGTTAGATTGTTCCTGTTGTTGGTTAGTGCCAAAAGTGGGTTTGACACATAGTGAATCTGTATAGGGTTTCCAAGGAGCAGCTGGTGAGTTTGAACCAGAAGATAGTAGTTATCAATTTAATCTTTGATTCAGTAATATAGTCCATTCCTCTCAAGGGCCTCCAGAAGGTTAACATTTCAGGAAGAAAGCTGTCATCATTAAACTATGCATACTGATCAGACTATAGCCCCAGGATTAATGAAATCTTGATAACCAGGAAATTGTACATGTGAAACCCCAGTACCCAGGGAGTTTAGTGTGTGTCCTACAAAGCAGGTCAGCAAATCTGCATTCACTTTCAAATTAAGAGCACCCTATTTTTAGAACACAGAGGCAGTGTAGTGCAAAGTATTTTAAGACTAAGCTTAGAAAACCTGACCACACTAAGACATGGAATACAAGAACAAAACACACACATCCCAGGTACACATATTCCTATTTTCCTGCTCTGGCCCACAGTTCCTCATATCTGGAATCAGAGGCCTACCTGAGATACAGGAAGGCTTTCACAAGCCACCTCTCCAAGGCAAGTAAAACAAAATTACTTGGAAAGCTTTTGCTTTCACCAAACATTCTTATGATATTATTTCTCAAATTTCCTTATGCTTTTTAATGCAGATTCAAAACTTGGTGAAAAAGAACCAAGAAAAGTACCTATTAATAGGCTATATTATTCAAGGAGTCCTGAGGTGCTCTGGTAGTGTAGTGGTTACAAATTGAGCTGTGAACTGCAAGGTCAGCCATTGGAAACTACCAGCTGTTCTGCAGGAGAAAGATGAGGCTTTCTGCTCCCGTAAAGATTTAGCCTCGGGAACCCTGTACAGGCTTGCTATGAGTCGGAACAGACTCCACAGCACATAACCACCACCACCATTCATGGAGTCCTAAAGGCACTCTGGTAGCGTAGTGGTTATGAGTCGGGCTGCTAATTTCAAGGTCAGCTAGTTGGAAACTACCAGAAGTCCTGTGGGAGAAAGATGAGGCTTTCTGTTCCTCTTAAGATTTATAGCCTCGAAACCCTGTACAGGGTCACTGAGTTGGAACTGACTCCACGGCATACCACCACCACCACCACCACCAAATTAGTCATCCATATATGTATATATGGCTAATTGCTCTTAAAAACATGAGGGAGATGCACATAAACTCATTTAGATGTTAATATACAAATGCACATGTGCCTGTAAGTATGTACATACATACATATTCATTTCCATTTCAAGAATATATTTTCTTAAAACACATTACTATAAAAATTAGTTTTATCTGGCAAATGAGAATGGATGTGTATAGCAATTAAGAATTTTTTTAAATGAAATCTTCCTATTCAGTTTGACCTGGGGAGTCCTGGTGTGGTGCTGTGGGTTAATGCACCAGACTGCAAAGCCGTTTGAACTGCCAGGTCGACGGTTCAAGCTCACCAGCTGCTCCTCGGAAAAACCTATACAGGGTCGCTATGGGTCGGGACCGACTCGATGGCACTTCACAATAACAACATTCCGTTTGACCTGGGTCTTTTAATTCCAGGAATTTATCCTAGAGAAATCCTCACAAGCATATCTGCACACAGATGTTCAATGCAACAATTTTAATAACAGAGAGCCAGGGATACAATTTAGGAAGTCATCATAGGGAAATGGCTAAATATATCATGTTGTTTCCAAAATAATAAATAGTCTGTATCCTTTGAAACTGGAGGTCATCCTAAAACTGGAGGCATGGAAAGAATTCTACATGTTTTTACAATGAAAAAACAATAGTCACAGACCAGTAGAGCCACATATGTAAAAATAAAAGTACAAGTAGCATGTTATTGCCTCTTAAAAACCTTAGGTAAGGCTGAGGTTTCCTTTTCCCTATCTGCCTTCCCCCAAAAAGTAAAGAAAGACACACTCAAAAATAAACTGTAAAAAAATCAGGTGTTATTTATAAATCAATCACTCTATAAAAGTTATTTTAAAAAGTCACAAATACAACAGTTGTGTAAGTTCAGCCTGGAGTCAAGAACTTTTAAACATGCTGCAAATCACATGTACAGACACGGGGACTTTAAATCCACAGGAGCCTTTTATAATGTCACAGTTAAAAACAAACAAAACTGACAATAAATATTCCAAAGAGTCATTTTTAAAAAAATACTAAGTGGTAAATGCTATTCTTAGTTACAGAACAATCTAATACTCAGACTAGCTGAAGATTTCCACTGAAGTCAGTAAAAAATTAAACAAAACTTTAATTTACAAGTTTGAAATCCTCATTGTATTTCTTGTGAAGTAAATAATGATACATGAAAAGTTATAAGAAATGAAAGTCCCAATAAGTCAGCAAACAGATTGAACTCAAAAACACAAATGAGGAGACGCAAAGCTTGCCTCTCTCTCCAACATTTACCAGGGCTCTTCATCAGTCAAAAGACACATTCAGCCTAGGGATTCTCACACCCTGGTGTGACAGAACCATCAGACAGAGGCTGGTTAAAATGCAAATCCCTGGCTTGTTCGCAGTGTATCAGTATCACTGAGAAAGAAGAGCCTTTGTGTTTTAACATGCTCCAAGATGCTGTAAAGGAGCTCCGGTTATCATACTGGTTTACGGTTGCTGACCTCGAGGTCTGCAGTTCCCATGTACCAACTGCTCTGCAGGAGAAAGGAGTGGCTTTCTGCTAGCCTCAGAAACCCTGTACAGACAGGCTTGCTATGAGTTGGAATGACTCCAAGGCACACCATGACCAGGACACAGTTGGGAATCCCGGGGCAGCATAAATCGTTCAGCACCTGACTACTAACAGAAAGGCTGCCAGTTCTAACTCATCCGAATGCATCTCTGAAGAAAGGGCTGTCAATCTGCTTCCAAAATGTCACAGCCCTGAAAATCTTACAGAGTAGTTCTACTCAGCACTCACTTGGTCACCAGAGTTGGAAATGACTCGACAGGAATTTTTTTTTTTTGGGGGGGAGAGGGGGTAGTGATGTCCATGGTGTTGCATGAACCACTGTGAACACTAGAAACCTCCTGTCCAACCCTGACTCACTGCTCTGGTTGGAAACTTGAATTCCGGCAGGTCACTGTTAAGTTTTCTCATCTGTAAAATCACTTAATTGGACTGATAATCTCTGATGGCTGGCCCTTGAACCCTAGTATGGCTAGATGTAGAAGATGAAAGAAATGTCATTTCAGCTAAGAAATGAAGTCTTCCAGCCAAGGGATTCTGTCTTCTGACTGTTCAGCTCCAGAAACACTGGAGTAGAGGAATTCTGAAACTGATAACATCTATGCTAATTCCAGGGCCTTTTCTCATGCAAACAAGGAAGTTTCTAGCACTTTTGAGGGATGTTCTGCATAACCAAGGTATGTGGCCATGTGACCAGACCCACTCTGTTAGGAAACATCAGAAACATCCCAGAATATAAAGCGGCATCCAAATTCTACTGAAAAACTTCCATTTTGAGAGCTGGAAGACTCAATAGGAAGTTTTAACGCTGGTTGAACTTGAAGAGTAAGAGCTGGATTTCCTGGAGAATTTCTTTGAGGAAAGGGATACCTTCATCCGCTTCACAGTGCGGACACTTCGACAGAGGAGGGCATTCTTTGCGTGATCTCGGAAATCTTTTGAAACAAAGTAATATACAAAGGGGTCGATGCAGCTGTTGAGAGTGGAGAGGCAGAGCGCAGTGATGTACAGGGCATAGACGTGGCTCTGGCCCTGGCTTTTAATCAAGAAATAATGGACCACCAGCAGAAGATTACTAGGAGTGAAGCAGACCAGGTACATAGCCAGGACAGTGACAATGAGTTTGATGGCTCTCTGCTTTTTCTTCCCTGAGTTTTCGTCAATGGCAGAAGATCGCAGCACTCTGATCATCAAAACATAGGTAGAGGCAGTGAGGAAGGCTGGGAAGAAAAAGACTCCAATGGCCAGTGAGAGGAAATAATTGAACATGTCGCCCACCAACACCTCCTCGGACAAAACATCATGGCAGGTTGTGATGTTGAGGGCTGGAAGGCGGACAGTCTGCTTCACAGTATACAAGGGGATGGTGACCAGCAGAATCAGTAGCCAGATTCCCAGGGACACACCGATGGCAATGTTTGTCTTCTTCCTGGTGTGCGCTAAGGGGTTCACAATGACCCAGTACCTCTGCACACTGAGGCAGGTCATGAAGAGAATGGAGCAGTACATGTTGCCGTAGAAAAAGCTAATCAGGACCTTGCAGAGAGCTTCCCCATAAACCCAGTTGTTGCCATGGATGTGATAGGCAATCTTCAAGGGGAACCAGATAACAGATAGGAGGTCTGCCAAGGCCAGATTGGCCATGTAAATCACAGCAGGATGTTTCTTTTGTGTACGGAAGAGAAATATCCACAGGGCCATGCAATTACTTGGCAAACCAATCACAAATACAATTGTGTAGACAACTGGGAGAAAAATAGTAGTCAGTTTTCCAGTGAGGACTGAGGCGGAAAAGGCATCCACAAAAAAGACAGGTTCCCCTGGAGTTCCTTTTCCAGTGCCTTGAGATGAGCCATTGCTCTTACCAATAAGACTTCTTCCTTTAGAGTTTTTACTGAGTCCTGGACAAGAAAGGCAAAGAAAGAAGACAAGGGTTACTACAGAAATAAACGTTTTAGCAGTAATGTTGGCTTGGCCAACTAAAAGCACTGTAGATTAAGGCAAAAACATACTATTGGAGGGTTACCCAAAGACTGATGGAGGCTTTCTCTGCATGGTGGGGTTGTTGTGCTTTCTAATGTCTGGTTTTGTTCTTGCTTTGTTCGATGAGTATTGTTCTTATTAATTGGGAGGGTTGTACGGTATATGCAGAATACACTGATGTCTGTAAACTTTGAAAATAACCTAAATCATATTTCAATACATAGGCCACAGCTTTTATTTTGAGCATTTGTTGTTGCGGTTCTGACTCACCGTGGCCCTGTATAGGGTTTCCAAGGCTGTGGATCTTTACGGGAGCAGTAAGCCTCATCTTTTTCCTGCAGAGCAGTTGGTGGACTCGAACCACAACCTATGGTTAGCAGTCCAGTGATTATCCTACCGAACATATATAAGTATAATGTGGGACGTAGACTTTGTACTCAGTGTCTTTATACGCTATCTCATCTAATTCTCCTACTAGACCCATAGGGTTAATATTTTTGCTACCCCATTTTAAAGATGAAGAAACAGAGGCACAAATATATTAAGAAAATTGTCCAACCAAAAGCCACTCAAGAAAGTAGATGGCAGAGGAAGGATTTAAACCTAGACAGTGTAACTTCAAGGAGGCCTGGTAGCATAGTGGGTTATGAGTTGGGCTGCTAACCACAAGGTCAGCAGTTCAAATCTATCAGCTGCTCCACTAGAGAAAGATGAGGATTTCTGCTCCCATAAAGGCTTACAGGATTGGAAACTGTATACAGGGTCACTGTGAGTTGGAATCGACTCCCTGGCAGATAACCACTATCATGTCTTCCCTAGGCTGCCACTGATAAACTGGCATGTTCACATGAACAGTTAGGTCCAGGTAAACATGTGGGTTAAGTTCAGAAATGAGTTGAACATTTGCTGAGTGTGGTATATATCTGAAGTATAACCTTCAGATCTTGCTTTTCTAAGACAGCACTGATCAGTCATCTTCAAAAATTCTGTCTGGTATCTCAGTAGTTCAGCAGTTCTACTTAATTGAATCCCTAGTGTACTCCAGAGGCATTTTGTTTGGCACTGTTGTTGTTGTTAAGTGCCGTCGAGTCGATTCCTACCAATAGCGACCCTGTATAGGGTTTCCGAGGAGCAACTGGTGAGTGTGAACTGCTGACCTTGCAGTTTCAACGGCTTAGCAGTCTGGTGCATTAACCCACAGCGCCACACTTGTTTGGCACTGGGACAGCTAAATGTATAAGACCTGCAGTCCAGTGCTTATCCCACATCACACCACCAGGTTAGCAGTTCAAACCCATTAGCTGCTGGGGTGGTGCCAGGTCGGTTTGAACCACAAGGCTGACAGTTCAAGCTTACCAGCCGCTGCTTGGAAATTCCATACAGCGTCGCTATGAGGCAGAATTGACTTGACAGCACTTAACAGCAACATCTGTTCCTCAGAACACCCCAGAATGAACTTGAGGACACTTCACAACATGTACCAAGTGATCAAATAAAGGTTAAAGTAAGCGATCACTATCTGTTGTCATATTTTGCTTTGCCAAGGCTTCTTAACTTATAAAGAATTACCCAGTTGGCACTTGAAGGAGAAGAAAAATAAAGGGGCCATCTAATGAAGACCCTGTGCTACTTCCTTATATATGCTATCTTATTAGTCCTTATGGTAAAACTAAAGGGGTGGCACTTCATCATCGCTTTTCCTATAAGGAAAGTGAGGCCAACTACAGTACCTAAGGACTGTTTCAAATTTCAACACTCCGTAGCAGATGCAGAATTGAAATCTAGGTTTGTCTGACTCCACAGCCCACATTGTGTTCACCAGCGAATCAGCCCACCAACCAAACTCAGTGCCATGAAGTTGATTCTACAGAGTAGAATGACTTCACAGGGTTTTCGTGCCTGTTATCTTTACAGAAGCACATCACTGGGTATCACTCACATGGTGGAGCTGGGTAGGTTTGAACCATTAACCTTTGGGTTAGCAGTCATGTGTAAACCATTTGCGCCACCCAGGGACTTTTTGTCTATCACACTTTCCAAAATAAGAAATAACTTGATCTTCAGATTCGGAAAGTTTACTCCCCTCATGCCTTTTACCTGGAATGCAAGACACATGCAATATGGAAACAGCTAAGAGAATACTGAAAGTGCCATGGGCTGCCAAAAGAACCAACAGATCTGTTTTGGAAGAAGTGCAGCCAGAGTGCTCCTTGGAGGCCAAGATGGCTAAACTTCGTCTCTCATACTTCGGACATATTGTCAGGAGGGAGCAGTCACTGGAAAAGGATATCATGGTTTGGTAAGGTGGAGGGTCAGAGAAAAAGAGGAAGACCCCCAAAGAGATGGATTGGCCATGTGGCAGCATCGATGGACTCAAGCATGGCAACTTTAGGGAGATTGGCCCAGGACTGGACACAGTTTCATTCTACTGTGCATAAGGTCGCATGAGTCAATACCGATTTGATGGCACCTAACAACAAGAGAAAAAGATTATTCTTTTAGAAAAGGGATTGTGTGTGTCATCTCAGAGGAAAAAGGTCTTATCAACCAGGAGAGAGAAGTCAGTATCAGAGCAAAGGTTGCTTCCTTTCTTTTCTGTTCCTTTGGGGGAACTGCTTCTCCCCAGACAAACCTGGTGGTTCTGGGGGCTGAGTCATAGTACCCTGGGGGGGTGGGGGGGTGGGTAGTGAGGATGGTGCAGGCCTGACCAATCATAGAATCCATCCCTCAGCTGATCTGAAAACCACAAAAGAATGAGCCAATGGCAAAGCCAATCAAGGAGTTTCCATGAATTCGACAGATGGGTGCTGAGAGAAAAAGAAACTCCCTCTGCCCTGTGGACATGAAGTCATGAAGACCTGACAATGAGGCAGTGTGTCCCTCAGATGTGGGTCTGCAGCAGGAAGTCTGAAAAACTGACACCTGGGAGACACACACAACAGTATGAGAGGAGAGATGAGGAGATCCCAGACCCCATTCATGCCTGTTTTCTGCTCATGTTGTTCTTGCGCGTTACCTTTGAGTCAACTATGACTCATGTTGACCGTGTGTATAACAGAACAGAATGTTACCTGTTTCTACTCCTTCTTCCCAATCATTCCTATGTTTGAGCCCATTGTTGCAGCCACTGGGTCAGTCCTTCTCATCCAAGGACTTCCTCTTTTTCACTGAGCCCTCTGCTTTACCAAACATACTGTCCTTGTCTAGCCATTGGTCTTTCCTGATGATATGTCCAAAGTAAGCAAGGCAATACCTAGCCATCCTCAGTCCTAAGGAGCATTCTGGTGGTTGTATTTTTTGTAAGAAATTTCTAATCATATGAGCTTCCCCCTCCCCTCCAAAAGAGTCCCCTTTTATCCTAAGCTGGACTGGGTTCAGTTTTTTCCACTTGCCAACTCAAGATTCCTAGTACAGCAAAAGACAGTCTGCATGCAATAAGCAAGCTCACAATATAATTTCAACAATTTCCTTAGAGTTTTAAAAGTCTGAGAATTCCAGGCACCTTCCACCCCCTTATTCAAACAAAACCACAAAAAGAAATGCAAAAAATAAAAAATAAAACCTTTTTTAAACTGGTATTTTATTTTTGCAAATGGTCTACACTCATTAGTTCCTAACTCCTGGTATGGTACTGTCAGATAAGCACTGGACTGCCAACCACAAGGTCAGTGGTTCAAACTCACCAGCTGCTCCTTGGAAACTCTGTACCGGGTCTCTATGAGTCGAATTCAACTTGATGGCACTTAACAACAATTCTTATCTATCAGTCCCTTGATGGGTCAGTTAGTGAAAACCAGTTCAGGATTGTGTAGTAATTCCTCTCCAAACCAAATTATTAAGTGTGAGAGATAAGAAGAAAAGGCTGGTCATCTTCTTCCAAAATATAAGCCAATGAAAGCCCTATGCATCACAATGGTTCAATCTTCAACCAATCATGGGAATGATGCAGGATCAGGCAGCTTTAGGTTCCAATGTGCCTGGTGTTTGTCGCCATGAGTGTGACTACTTCAATGGCAGCTAAAAACAAGCCAATGGCAGACAGTAGAACAGACCATGAATTGTTGTTCATATGCAAGTTCATGCTAAAGCTGAAGAAAATGAAAACAAGTCCACAAGAGTCAAAACATAATATAATACATATAATAACCAAAGTCCAGAAGAGTTGTGGGATGACAACAAGAATATCATACAAGAAGAGAGCAAAAGGTCATTAAGAAGACAGAAAGAAAGAAAAGACCAAAATGGATGTCAGAGGAGACACTGAAACTTGGTCACCAGTGTAGAGATGCTAAAGTAAATGGAAGAAATGAGGAGGTAAAAGAGCTGAATAGAATTTTTTATAGGTCAGCTCCAGAAGACAAAGTCAAATATTATATAATGAAATGTGCAAAGACCCGGGAACTAGAAAACCAAAAGGGAAGAGCACATTCTGCATTTCTTAAGCTGAGGAAACTGAAGAAAAAAATTCAAGCCTCAATTTGCAATACTGAAGGATTCTATGAATTAATGGGCTAGATTACAAAGCCGGTTTCAATCGTAGCATTTGTGGTTCAAGCTCATCAGCAGCTCCTTGCACACCTTATACGAAGGTCGCGCACTATGGGCCGGAACTGTCTGGGTGGCATTTCACAACAACATGGGCAAAATATTGAATGATGCAAGCATCAAAAGAAGATGGAGGAATACCTAGAGTAACTGTACCAAAAAGAAATGGTCAATGTTTAATGATTTCAGGAGGCAGCATATGATCAAGAGAAAATGATTCTGAAGAAAGAAGTCTAAGGTGCACTGAAGGCATTGGCAAAGAACGAGGAACCAGGAACTGATGGAATACAAATTGAAATCTTGCAGCAATGGAAGCACTCACTCATTTATGCCAAGAAATTTGGAAGACAGCTACCTGACCAACTGATTGGAAGAGATCCATATGTGTGCCCATTCCAAAGAGAGGTGACCCACCAGAATGCCAAAATCGGACAATATCACTACCATCACAAACTTCGCTAAAGATAATTTTTAAATGGCTGCAAGCATACATTGACAGAGAACTGCCAGCGGTTCAGACCAGATTTAGAGATTTAGATGAGGACATCGAGTGAGGGATATCACTGCTGACTTCAGATGGATCTTGACTGAATACAGAGAATACCAGAAAGATGTTTACCTGTGCTTTATTGACTACACACAGGCTTTCAATTGTATGGATCATGAAAAGCTATAGACAACATTACAAAATATGAGTATTCCTGAACAATTAATTGTGTTCATGAGGAACCTGTACATAGACCAAGAGACAGTTGTTCAAACAGAACAAGGGAATACTGAAAGGTTTAAAATTAGGAAAGGTGTGTGCCAGCGTTGTATTCTTTCACCCTATTTATTCAGTCTGTATGCTGGGCAAATAATCCGAGAAGCTGTATTGTCTGAATAAACTGGATTGTTTAGCATCAGGATTGGCGGAAGACTCATTAACAACCTATGATATGCAGAGGATACAACCTGCCTTGCTGAAAGCAAAGAGGACTTAAAATATTTACTGATGAAGATCAAAGAGCACAGCCTCTAGTATGGGTTGCACCTCAATGTAAAGAAAACAACAATCCTCACCACTGGAACAATAAATAACATCAAGATTGTTGTAAAGTGTCATCGAGTCGATTCCGACCCATAGCGACTCTGTAAGGGTTTCCAAGGAGCAGCTGGTAAGCTTGAACCACTAACCTTGCAGTTCAAACGGCTTTGCAGTCTGACACATTGACCTACAGCGCCACACCAGGACTCCATAACATCAAGTTAAGTGGAGATAAAAAAGAATGAAGTTGTCAAAGACTTCATTTTGCTCGAATAATTATCAACACTCATAGAAGCAGCAGTCAAGAAATCAAACGATGTATTGCATTAGGCAATTCTGCTGCACAAGACCTCTTTAAAGTGTTCAAGAGCAAAGCTGTCCTTTTGAAGACTAAGGTACGCTTGCCCCAAGCCATGGTATTTTCAATAACCTCATATGCCTATGAAAGATGGACAGTGAATATAGAAAACCATAGAAGAGTTGATGCATATGAGTTATGGTGTTAGAGAATATCAAAAGTACCACGGACTGCTAAAAGAACAAATAAACCTATGTTGGAAGAACTAGAAGCCGAAAGCTCCTCAGAAGCTAGGATGGACAGACTTCGTCTCTCATACTTTGGACTTATTATCAGGAGGGACCAGTCCCTGGAGAAGGATAGTAAATTTGGTAAAGTGGAGGGTCAGAGAAAAGAGGAAGACCCCAACGAGATGGACTGGCACAGTGGCAGTAGCATGGGTACAAGAGGAGCAGCGATTGTGAGGTTGGCACAGGAAAGGGCAGTGTTTTGTTCTGTTGTATATAAGGTCACTATGAGTCAGTACAGACTCAAGGGCACCTAACAACTTCTGTTTGGATTTTTTTTCCTCAGAGTGCAAATTGTTACAAATGTTTTGGAGGACAATATGGCAAAATGCAGCGAGATTTAAAACACGCTTGCCCTATGACCTAAGCAATTTGTTTCCAGGAATTTGTTTTGCGCATATAGTAGCAAAAGTGCACAAAAAACCTATAAGTATACAAAATATATTTGTTGCTATATGCCGTGGAGTCAATTCCGACTCATAGCGACCCTGTACAGGGTTTCCGAGGCTGTAAAAATCTTTACAGGAGCAGAAAGCCTCATCTTTCTCCTGTGGAACAGCTGGTAGTTTCGAACTGCTGACCTTACGGCTCGCAGCCTGATTCGTAACCACTACGCTACCAGAGCTCCTTACAGAATATATAGTAGAACATTATTTATTATGGTAAAAAACATATTAACAGCCTCAACGTCCATCAAAAAGGAAACTAACTAAATTGACATGCATACAATGAATAACATTCCTCCTATAAAAGAATAAACAGATTTCTACATACTGTTCATGAATACATTTATAAGATAATAAAACACATTATTATAGGGCAGCATGTACCATATGATCCTTCTAGTGTTATCAATATTGTTGTTGTTAGGTGCCATCGAGTCAATACGGACTCATAGTGACCCTATGTACAACAGAACGAAACACTGCTCAGTTCTGGGCCAACCTCACAATTGTTGCCACGCTTGAACCCATTGATGTTGCCACTTTGCCAATCCATCTCGCTGAGGGTCTTCCTCTTTTTTTCTGACCCGCCACCTTACCAAACATGATATCCTTCTCCAGAGACTGGTTCCTCCTGACAATATGTCCAAAGCATGAGAGACAAAGTTTGGCCATCCTGGCCTCCAAGGAGACCTCTGGCTTCACTTCTTCCAACACAGATATGCTTGTTCTTTTGGCAGCCCATGGCACTTTCAATATTCTCCTCCAATACCATAACTCAAAAGCATCGATTCTTCCACGGTCTTCCTTATTCACTGTCCAGCTTTCACATGCATAATAGGTTACTGAAAATACCATGGCTTGGGTCAGGTGCACTTTAGTCCTCAAGCTGACATCTTTGCTCTTCAACATTTTCAAACGGTCTTGTGCAGCAGATTTGCCCAATGCAAATTGTTGTTTGATTTCTTGACTGCTACTTACTTCCATGAATGTTATCAATACTAGCAGCCTTCATAAAGTTGGTGAAAAAGTTGTATTATATTTTAATTTCATTTTTCCATGAACTTTTTGGACAAGGAGAAGTCTGGTTGAGAGTGGAGATGTAAGAGAATGGGGTGTTTTCCCTTCTTTTTAGAGCCTTTTGATTTCTACAATTTCAAAAAAAAAAAAAAAAGGATATAAAACTTTTAATGTTATTTGAAGTATGTGTCCTCTGTGGCCCACTCTCCAAACCCAGTACAAAGCAAGTATTTTATTTTGAGCTAACTCTCTTCGCTTTCCTGCTTCTCTACTATGCCCTCCTCCCCTGAAATCAGCATTTGCCCTTCACCTCTCTCTAAGAGCACACAGGTGGAGAAAGACAAACCTTCACAGATATCTCCATAGATACTATCTAATAAATCGTCACAGTGTCCTTGCAGAATGCAGTGTTTTCCTTTTAGCACTTTCCCAGATAATAAAACCATAAGAAAGTCCAACACAAACTTCACTAAAACATCACCTATCCAGGTTAATTGGTAACTTACCAGGCAAGCTAGGGGATCAACCACACTTTTTAAAGTCCCATCTTCATTTTCACTGCCATGTTCTCTCTGTTTGCAAAGACTGAGCATACTGTATGATATGAGTCTTTCCAGAGTATTAATTTTTTAAAAGTAAACTCCAAGAGGTCACGGAGTCAAGTGTCTCTTATCACCATGGTTTAACACAGTCTCAGTCACCTAATGGACTTGAGTAAATATTGAATGAGGAGTCCCTGGTTGGTGAAAATGATTAACATACTTACCTGCTAACCAAAATGTTAGAGGTTTGGTGCTGTGGGTTAAGGCTGTGATACATCCTTTTGTAACATATTTTAGCATTGTATGAGATAAATAAATGTAAATCGTGTTAACTGATGATACTTGGAGAGGATTACAATGTAATGAAGCAAAGTATAAGATTTATTGAATGTAAAAATTGATGATCTGCTCTGTAAACTTCACTCAAATGACATTGTTGTTGTTAAATGCCATCAAGTCCGTTCCAACCCATAGCAACCCTCTAGAGGGTTTCCAATGAGCTACTGGTGAGCTTGAACCACCAACCTTGCATTTCAAACTGACTTTGCAGTCTTGCACATTAACCCACAGCGCCACACAAATGACATTAAGAAGTAAAAAGAAAAAAAAATTTTTTTTGAACATTTCATATTTGATGTTACTGATTAGTTTATATAACCAAACTTGTAACAACAACATTTCTGCCATATGTGGCTACATATCGTGTACCCCCATATGAGTGTGCATGTGTCTTTGAAAGGATATACAGCAAAATGTGAGCAGTGGTATTGAAGTTTAGGTTGGTTTAATTAACTTTTTCCTTTCTTTTTTTGTGTATTTTTTCCCTACCCAACTACTGCCATTGAGTTCACTGGGATGCTATAGAGCAAAGTAGAACTGCTCCGTAGGATTTCCAAGGCTTAAATCTTTATATAAACAGATTTATCCCCCAGAACAGCTGGAGGGTTCAAACTACGTAACTTTCTGTTGTCGTTGTTAAGTGCCATCCAGTCGGTTCTGGCTCATAGTGAGTGACCCTGTATAGGGTTTGCGAGGTGCAGTTGATGAGTTTAAACCGCCAACCTTCTGGTTCATAGCGGCCTTGCGGTTGAGTGCTTAACCTCTAGTGCCACACCATGACTCTTTATGTTAGCAGCCCGATAATTAACCAACTATGCTAGCAGGTTCCTTTTCCCTTAGTAGTTGTAGTGAAGTGCCATCGAGTCAGTTCCAACCCATAGTGACCCTGTATAGGGTTTCCGAGGAGCAGCTGGTGAGCTTGAACTGCTGACCTTGCAGTTCAAATAGCTTTGCAGTTTCGCGCATTAACCCACAGTGCCACACCAGGAATCCCTTTTCCCCTAGAGTGATCATATATTACCTGTATAATTAAGAACCACCAACAAAACAGTAATGAAGAGATTAGAAGTTCCAGTCTCCAAAACAGAAATGGAATTATGCATCACAGGGGACTTACCAGGCCAGGAACATGGTAAAAATAAGAAGTGCTTGAGATAAGCATCCTTAAATGAAGTGCTGTCATTGTCCAGCCAAAAAGCCCATATGTACTAGAGTAGGTCTGCACTCCATAATTTTCAATGGCTGATTTTTCAGAAGTAGATTATCAGTTTCTTCCAAGATGTCCTTGTTGTTGTTAAGAGCCATCAAGTTGGTTCTGACCCATAGCAAACCTGTATAGGGTTTCTGAGGAGTGGTTGATGAGCTTGAACCTTGTGGTTCAAACCAACTTGGCAGTCCAGTGCATTAACCCACAGCACCAAACCGCTAACATTTTGGTTAGCAGGTAAGTATGCTAATCATTTTCACCAACCAGGGACTCCTCATTCAATATTTACTCAAGTCCATTAGGTGACTGAGACTGTGTTAAACGTGATTAGAGATACTTGGCTCCCTGACCTCTTAGAGTTTATTATCTACCAGGGAGATAGATTAAATGTCCCAAATAATTATCTATGACTGTGACAGAAAATAAAGACAGGGTCTAATGGAATGGTCTCTTTTTTTTTCGTTCCCTGCTACCCCTATGGCACTGTGAGTTAATGCACTAGACTGAATAGTCTTTTTGAACCGCAAGGTTGGTGGTTCAACTTCACCAGTCACTCCTCGGAAACCCTATAAAGAGTCGCTATGGGTCAGAACCGACTTGATGGCACTTAACAACAACAACTCCCACCCACCCCCAACCAATTCCATGTTCTCGTCCTTAAAATGAAAAGGTTATACTCTAGGCTAAGTTCTGGGGTAAGATCTTTGGGAAGAAAACCCCAAAATCTGTCCCATTAACAAACCTGAGAACATGTTGAAGAGTAAAACTAAAAGCAGATGAACAAAGACTGAGGAGCAGCAAAGCTTTTGTGATACTGTATTCTTAATCAACACCAGTTTAAAGAGTTTCAAATTAGGAGGAAAGCTCCATCTATTGGAAACCTCAGTGTTAGGTAACAATCCTTCAGGAAAATTACCCTGCAGAGGAATAAAAGTATGCAGAGGAAAAAAGCCAAGTAGCTCTAGTTAACAAGTAACTTAGTTTTATTTTATTAAATCAAGCTCCCATTATTCTCCAGGGATCCCACCCACCTCCAGACCGCTCACTTTGCAAACAATTTTGTTGTTGTTAAGTGTCGTTTGTGGAGTCGGTTCCCACTCATAGCGACCCTGCACAAGGTTTCCGAGGCTGTAAATCTTTACGGGAACAGAACACCTCATCTTTCTCCCGCAGAACCGCTGGTAGTTTCGAACTGCTGACCTTGCGGTTCACAGCCGGATTCACTACCACATGACTACCCAAATACTGTATGCTTCCTACAGATTATTACTGCTTGAACCACAAGTGTTGCATCTTCTATAAGCACGGATTTTCTTGAAAATTTGCTACTGAATTTTAAGTATCCAACTTTAAAGGGCAAATGTAAATGGGAAACTGTTAATCTCAGTTTTTAGTACTTCCCACAAATACTTCACTAGCTGCTCCTCAGAAACCCTATACAGGGTTCTCTATGGATCAGAAATGACTCAACGGCTCTAACTCTGGTATTGACAGATAAAAATGTGTACATATGGTTTTCAAGCTTATACTACTACACCCTATTCTGTTAACAGCAGAGACAAAAGAATCACATTTTCCCATCGAATTCAATTTACTACAATTTGTTCTTTATGAAGAGGAAGATAAAAGTGAGAAACTGCCCTCAATGTTAATAAAGTCACCCTAAGTCAGTGTCTGGGGTCCTGATGTGGTACTGTAGGATAAGCACTGGATTACTGACCACAAAGTTAGCTGTTCAAGCTCACCCAGCTGCTCCTTGGAAACCCTACACAGGGCTGCTATGAGCTGGAAACAACTCAGCGGCACTTTAACAACAAGGTCAGTGTCTGGCAAAAATCTCAGTTTTTTGCATACCACCTTCATTTATTTTCCCATATGAAGCAGGTCTACACTGCCTTGTCCAAATTTTTGAGGCCAAATGTGTCTGACAGTTGAAAGTTTTTAAGATGTAAAAGGTAAATAAATCCTGCATATTCCATCTATAACACAGCTTCTCTATGCACACTGAGTAAAATACATGAAGATTTCTGCAGCAAAATGTTTGCGCCTTTACACAAAAGGAGATAAACACAGAACAAGAACAGGCTCCCAGGAGTTCAGATCAGGTTTTGTGCAAATGTGTTGCCAAACATTTATTTAAATACAAAGAAAACAAGACAAATCAACTACTTAAAAAAACCTTGCTTTTCGGAGTTTTTAAAAAATGTTTGAATTGTGGCTACGTTACATTACCTTTAATCCAACCATTTTTAATAAAAATCAGTGATCTTTTGTTTTGTTTTTATTTTTAAATAAAAGGGGGAACAAGTGACAAACTGCCTTTTACAACAGGAATACAAATTTCACAGGGAAATTAAAATCTTCCTTTAATTTTACCCAAGTAGTCCGCAAGGAGTCCTAGTGTGGAGCTATGGGTTAATGCACCAAACTGCAAGGTTGGTGGTTCAAGCTCACCTGCTGCTCCTCAAAACCCTATACAAGGTGGCTATGGGTCGGAACCGATAGCAACTAGTAGTCCCCAAACACCAAAAAGACTTTTAGCATCAGAATAACGATATGGGGGTGCAGTTTCCGGAAGTTAACACCGGCGGCCCGAGCTCCTCACCCCCGGCAGCCCCAGAGCACTGCGGCCATGCTCTTGGGCTGTTTCCTCCTTCTGTTCGGTTCCGGAGCGCTGACAGGCTCGGCCTACAGACCTCTGTGTCATTCTTTTTCTACTACACAAGCCACCCGGAGGCTCTGTAAGAGAAAGGCCGGCCAGTAAGTTCCTGTAAAGATGGTTGTTTTTGTTAAGTGCCATTGAGTCGGTTCCGACTCACTGCAACTCTGTACAAGGAGGAGTTAGTGGGTTTGAACAGCAGATCTTTTGCAGTCCGGTGCTCATCCTACAGCACCACACCAGAACTTCCTAGTAGACAATATGGGGCAATTATACTGTTACATGGAGTCGCTATGCATAGAAATCCACTCCACCACACCCAATAAATTAAACCCTAAAATTTTTGCGAATCCCAAACCAAACCAAATTCACTGCCATCGAGACGATTACAACTCAGGGTAATCCTAAATAGGGTTTCCGAGGCTGCAAATCTTTACCAAAGCAGAAAGTCTTTATCTTTTTCCCACGGAGTGGCTGATGGGTTTGAACTGCAGACCTTGTGGTTAGCAGTCTAGGGCTTATCCTACAGCGCTACGTGAAGGCCAGATGGCCTAAAACTAGATGTTCGTTACACCGACTTTCAGAATGTCCATGGATATTACGTGGCCACCCCGCTTAGCCCGGAGCTGCGGGCCCTGTGTGGGTCTTGAAGAGTGGCCACTAAGGGGTTAAAAAATGGGTAAAGACAGAAACCAGACAATTCCCTGCCAGCGCTACCAACTCCCTAAAGGCCTTGGAACCCCGCGGGGCAGAACGGAGGAAGTCGCCTGGGTGTGTGAAAGGCTCTTAATGACTTTTGTGTTTTCAGACACCAACCCAGCGGAGGGGAGGCGGAGCGCCCTGTGACGAGGCACTTAGCCCTGCCACCCTCCTCTGCCACCGAGAGCTGTAGGGACTGGGGTTCCCCAGAACCAAAACCTGTCGGGTCAGCGAGACGAGGCGTGATCATCTTTCTTTGGGGGAATCTCTGCCTCCTGCCGGGCTTTGTCGACCTTAGTTGTCCACTCCCACCACGCATCTCTGCAGGTGACTCCCCGGCGCAGGGATACCCCCCAGCCAAACCGCGGAGTGGAGATCGCGGGGTGCAGGGAGTTGGTGGCGGCGGAACACCTTCGCACACTTCAACCGCTTCCACCATCTACCCAGTGAGCCCAGGACCCCGCGCGGCCCAAGGGTTGTGCACCCCAAGGTCCCAGCAGTACGAGCCGTCCTTCCCCCAATTTCTCACCTTGGGTGGTGTGACTGCAAGAGGCAGCGGCCACCAGCAAGACTGCGGCCCCTAGCAGCCATGCCACGCTGGGGTACCGCATCCTTCCAGCAGCCCGACGCTGGTCGGGCACGGATCTCACCTCCTCTGACGGGGCACTCAGAGTCCCACTCGCTGCTCGGAGAGAAAGTTACCCCTACCTGGAGCCTCGGTGATTGTCTCCGCAGCTCCCAGTAAGTTTCAGTGAAACCGGAGCCGCTCGACTCACCTGCTGGAGGCCACGCCCCGAGGCCGGAACACACGGCTAGACCACGCCCACTCCGAACTTTCGGCGCCCCGGCCACACCCCCCATCGTCGGGTCTTGCCGACTCGCCACTCCTGCGCGAAGTGCACCAGCCAGCCCCTGTCTGCTAGGCTACGGGGCCGCCGTCAGGTGGGATTGGGCGGATGAGATGGCTCAATGGAATGCAAATATCCGGACGTGGGCTGTACCTTTAACCTTTCATTTCTCCTAGAGCCCTGATGGAGCAATTTACCTTCTGCAAGCTTTATGTATTTTACCTACAATATGGAGTTAATACTTTTTACTTTAGAATGTCTAAGTATACAATAAAGTAGCCTTGGTGGCGCAACGGTTAATGGCTCTGCTGCTAAGCAAAAAGTTGGCGATTCAACCCACCCAGTGACTCCTCAGGAGAAAGACCCTGGCGACCCTGGCATCTACTTCTAAAAAGATTGCAGTCTAGAAAGCTCTGTGGGGAACTTTTAGTCTGTCACATGGGGTCACTATGAATTCCAATCTGCTCTACGGCGCACAGCAACACGGATGAAATAAATTATGACTGTGTTTGGTGTGTCCTGGTGTGGAGCTGAGGGATAAAGCACTGGGCGGTAATGTTGGCTTGAACCAGAAGGTCAGAGGTTCAAACTCAACAGCCACTTGTTAAAAATCTGTATGAGTCCGAACCGACTCCACGGCATTTAACAACAAATAGTGGGTTACATGTTTGGCTGCTAACAGCAAGACAGGCAGTTCAAGCCCAGCAAATGCTCCATGGGGAAAAGATGTGGCTGTCCCAGAAGCCATAAAGAGCATTTCTACTCTGTCCTATGGAGTCACTGAGTTGTAATAGACTCAGTAGCAGCAGCTTTGATTATGATTTGGTAGGTGATTCTTTGAGTCTGGACAGCTCAAAATTTTCTATATAAATAAGTGACAATTGCTTCTTGATTTCATACCATTTCAGTTTAGGAAAGGTTTCATAAGAATGCTTTACTTTCATATAGCAGGGGAAAGTGTATCTTTCTTATAAGGTGGTTGTGAGGATTCAGTATACTAAACACCCAAAAAGCACTTGTTAGTACAGTTCCTGTTATATATACGCACTCAGGAGGTGGTAGCTACTGGAGAATGATTGCCTCCAAAGTTAAGAATCTTCATCCAAAGAAAAGTACATTAGGGCCCCGTTCCTTTCTTTGTAAAATTTCACTGGTGTTTTGTGGAACTGTACCTTGAATCCTAGAAATTTCATTGAATCATCCTAAGAATGCAGTTTTTCCCAGAAGACTAGCTAAATGAACTACATTCATTTGAGTCTTGGAGATGTTCAGAGTATTCTGTGACTATGTTGTTGTTGTTGTTGTTGTCAGGTGCCATCGAGTCGGAACCGACTCATAGCAACCCCATGCACAGCAGAACGAAACAATGTCCGATCCTGGGTCAACCTCACTACCGCCGCCACACTTGACGCCATCAATGATGCCACCTGGCCCATCCATCTCGTTGGGGGTCTTCCACTTTTTCTCTGACCCTCCACCCTACCCAGCATGACATCCTTCTCCAGCGACTGTTCCCTCCTGACTATAGGACTGCAGTGTTTGTGTTTTCGGTTTTTGAAGACCCCTTGCCCTGAAGGACTTAATATGTTGCATGTCTCTCATACTTTGGTACAATACAGGGAAATGACCTCACTTTCCTGCTTAAAATTCTGCCATCATTGCCACTTCCTTCTGAGTAAAAGCAGTCTATTAGAGGTTTACACAAACTCCACACCCACCCATACCCTTCTTTTCCTCATGCACAGTCTCTAAGTGCCATTGAGTTAGTTCCATTTCATACTAACCCTGTATAGGGTTTCCGAAGAGCGGCTGGGGTGTTTGAACCACTGACCTTGTAGTTAGGAGTCCAGTGCTTATCTGACACCTCCATACCAGGACTCGTGCCCTTGCTAATTCTGCTCATTATACACGAGTCCCTTGCTGGTCCTTTGTGCTTGCTATCATTTGCTTGAAATGCTTTCCCCAAAAATATCTGAATAGCTCAATTGCTCACCTCTTTCAAGTATTCCTTAAAATGTTAGTTTCTCAGTTTTTGTTTTTAAGTGCTATTGAGTTGGTTCCGACCCATAGCAATCCTGTATAGAGTTTCTAAGGAGCAGCTGGTGAGCTTGAACTGCTGACCTTAAGGTTCAAATCGACTTTGCAGTCCAGCGCATTCATTCACAGTGCCACAACAGCCACAGTTTCCAAGTTGTTGATGTTGATAAGTGCCGTCAAGTTGGTTCTGACCTATAGTGACCCTGTTGAGGGTTTCCGAGGAGCAGCTGGTGAGCTTGAACCACCGATCCTGTGGTTCAAACCGTCTTAGTTGTCCAGTGCATTAACCTGGAGTACCACAGTTTCTCAGTAGGACATTCTAAAACACCCTATTTAAAATTGCACCCACCCTATACTTCCTATCCTCCTTTGCAATCTTTTCCTCTGTGGCACATATCACCACTACCTGGCATTCTGCAGGCATTTATTTATTATCTACCTCCCCACCTGCAATGTGAGCTCCATGGAGGCAAATATTTCATTCTTGGTTTCTTTCAGACCATAGTATTTATTTATTTGTTTTCAAACCAAAGGTCTCACATATTTATTAGTCAACCTCTTTAAATGCAGAAGCATAAAAATAAAGGAAGAAACCAGAAGTTTTGCAAAACATGTTTAATTGATCAAATCTTGGCAAAATGGAACTTGCTATGGTAGGGTGCTAAGACCTGGGTCTATTATGTGCTTCGCCATCATGTGTGTGACTCCTTAGAGACCCAGCTTGGTTCTTCTCCAGTGCCTTCTCGGAGTTGTATCTGATTTTATTACCAGTTTTCATACGAATCCATTGGGGAATGGAACGATTCTGCTTTTGTTTCATGGCCAGGAATGTATTGCTCTTGAAAGTCTTATGAGAAGACATAGTGAAGATGGAACATAGCAGCACTCACACAATGGTGGAGAAAGGAACAGAAAGGGCAGAGGCAGGAAGTATCTCAGACCATAGTCTTTTAAAAAGTACTTATGGCAAACCCCAGAGACATTCAGCTGTTTTGCTTGTCGGGCGTGGGGAAGGGGGAGTTAATAGATGTTACTGATTTTGCAATCG
>NW_006408752.1:2507031-2514716 GCF_000296735.1 Chrysochloris asiatica
ACTGTCCAGCTTTCAAATGCATATGAGGTTATTGAAAATACTATGGCTTGGGTCAGGCAGACCTTAGTCCTCAAGCTGACATCTTTGCTCTTCAACACTTTAAAAAGGTCTTGTGCAGCAGATTTGCCTAATGCAATACGGTTGTTTGATTTTTTGACTGCTGCTTCCTTGAGTGTAGATAGTTGATCCAAGAAGAATGAAGTCTTTGACAACTTCAATCTTTTCTCCAGGGTCACTATGTGTCAGAACTGACTTGATGGCACTTAACAACAATAACAGCAAAATTTATACTGAAGTTCTACCCCCTGGTGCCTGTGAACATGACCTTGTTTGGAAATGAGATGCTTGAAGTTATTATCAGTTAACATGAGGTCATACCAGAGCAGGGTGGGTCCTGATTCCATCTGAGTGGTATGTTGTAAAAGAGGATAAGTGACAGAGAAAGACAGGAAGAGACAGAAAGACAGAGGCAGAGATTGCAGGAAACTGCCACAGTCAAGGAATGTCTGGGGTTACCAGAAGCTGGGAGAGACAAGAATCTTTCCTTAGAGCCTTTGGAGAGAATGTGAGTCTCCAGACATCCTGAAGTTGTACTACTAGCCTCCTGAACTGAGACCAATTCCTGTCCTTATTGTTGTTGTTAGGTGCCATCAAGTCGGTACCAACTCATAGC
Source organism: Chrysochloris asiatica (assembly GCF_000296735.1). Lineage (NCBI taxonomy): Eukaryota > Metazoa > Chordata > Mammalia > Afrosoricida > Chrysochloridae > Chrysochloris > Chrysochloris asiatica. The sequence continues at coordinate 2,507,705 of NW_006408752.1, forward strand.
GACCCTATGTACACCACTCGTCTGTCTGTCTTATAAGCCAACTAATGGCTGGTTCTTTGTTAAGGCAGCCCTATTATCTGTCATTATGCCGGAAGCTGGGGTTGCAAAGGTCAGCACCTCTGCCTCCAGCTTCCCAATCAGTAAGAGGCTCTTCTCCAAGCACTGACTCATGACCCAGACTCCTCCCATCTTGTGACTGCCATCTTCAACTGAAGACTTCCTTTTTCTACAGGTGGAAAGTGTGTTGAGAGAAACTGAGTCAGTAAATAATATTAATCCATTAGATGAAGTTTATTTGGGCAAAAGATTCTCAAATCGGATAGCACCAAATTACATATAGAAAGGTACTCCCCAGAGCATCAACAGAGATGGATTTAAACTGACAAAACACAGAAGTCAAAGCTAATTTGTTTTTTTTAATGTTTTATTGTGTTTTAGGTATAAGTTTACACAGAAAATTGATTTGCCATTCAACAATTTATACACAATGTTCCGTGATATTGGGTGCTATCCCTGCAATGCATTATCACTACCCTCGCTCCCCACCCCCCACTTCCACCCTGACTTCTTCATTTGCATCCCTCCAATTTCCCTGCCCCTACTTGCCTTCTCCTAGGAACTCTGGTAGCGTAGTGGTTATGAATGGGGCTGCTAACCTCAAGGTTAGCAGTTTGAAACTACTAGCTATTCCACTGGAGAAAGATGAGGCTTTCTCCTCCTGTAAAGATTTACAGCCTTGGAAACCTTGTTGCAGGGTCGCTATGAGTTGGAACTGACTCCACGGCACATAACAACAACAACAACAACTTGCCTTCTCCACCACTCATCTGTCAGTTTGTTGTACTGTGGTGGCTTGTGAGTTGCTGGGATTCTGGAAGCTATGCCACAGGTATTTTAAATACCAGCAGGGTCACCCATGGTGGACAGGTTTCAGATGAGCTTCCAGACGAAGACAGACTAGGAAGAAGGAGAGATGGACTACTTCAAATACTTAGTCACTGAAAACATTATGAATAGCAGAGAAACACTGTCAGATATAGCTCCAGAAAAAGAGCCCCTCAGGTTAGAAGGCTCTCAAAATGTGACTCGAGAAGAGCTGCCTCCTCAAAGTAGAGTTGACCATGATGACATGAATGGAGTAAGCCCATGGGTGATGGGACACAACTCAAAATGAAGAGAAACAGCTGTAAACATCCATTAAGAGGAAGACCCCCAGAGAGAAGGTTTGGCAAAGTGGCAGCATCAATGGGCTCAAGCGTGGCAACAATTGTGAGGTTGGCCCAGGACTGGGCAGTGTTTTGTTCTGTTGTGCATAGGGTTGCTATGAGTTGGTACCAACTCAATGGCACCTAACAACAACAACAGCTTGCTTTTGGACAAATGTTACCCATTTGGTCTTGATTAGTTGATAGTTCAAGGAGCACATTCCTTATAGGGGTTATTGTCTATTTTTTAGACTAATCTATTATTTGACTAAAAGGGGACCTCCAGGGATGGCTTCAGTTCCAGTTAAAAAGGGACCTTTGGGTTTCTCCAGTCTCTATCAGTCCAGTAAATCTGGTCTTTTTTAAGAATTTGAAGTTTTGTGCTGTATTTTTCTCTTGTTTTCTCCTGGATTTTCTCTTTTGTGCCTGGTCAGAGCAATCGAAGGTGGTAGACCGTACTATCTGGTTCTTCTTGTCTCAAGTCAGAGGAGCCTGTGGTTCCTATGGACCATCAGTCCTGTGGACTAATTGCTTCTTTGAATCCTTGGTTTCCATTATTCTCCTTCGTTCCAGACAGGAAAAGACCAATGGCTTTTAAGACCTCAGAGGATACTCAACAAACTAGGATGTAGAACATTATCTTTATGAACTATGTTATGCCAATTGACCTAGATGTCCTCCGAAACTATGGTCCTGAGACTTCAACACAGTAGCTTAGTCCCATGAGTTGTTTGGGTATGTTTAAGAAGTTTTCTTAAATGTGTTCCCTGTGTGCTTTATTACATATATGAATATGTGCATATAGCACATATACATGCATATGTGTAGTGCTGTTGGGTTCATATGCAAAGTCGGTTTCAACTGCAAGGTTGGCAGTTCAAGCTCATGAGCCACTCCTCAGAAACCCTATACAGGGTCGCTATGGGTCGGTAGCAACTCGATGGTACACAACAACAACAACATAACACAAATGGCAATAATACATTCACTCCTAGTCCTGGTATGGCCATGTGGGTTCATGCGCTGGACTACAAAGTCAGTTTTAACCACAAGGTCAGAGGTTCAAGCTCATCAGCTGCTCCTCGGAAACCCTCTACAGAACTGCTATAGGTCAGGACTGACTTGACAGCACTCAGCAGCAACAACATACACTCACTTACACACACACACACACACACACACACACATACACATATATACATATCATACATATCTACCTACGTGACCACTCACAAGTTTTTGTTATTATTGTTGTTGCAGAATTGGATATTTTATGACATTTCCCATGCTGTATTGTGGTTAGGTGCTATTGAGTTGGTTCTGACTCATAATGGCTCTATGTACAACAGAACAAAACACTACCGAGTCCTATGCCATCTTCACAATTGTTGTTATGGTTAGGCACATTGTTGTAGCATTATATCAATCCATCTCATTGAGGGTTTACATCTTATTCTCAGACCCTCCACTTTACCAAGCATAATGTCCTTCTTCAGTAATAGCCTACCCAATAACATGTCAATAGTATAAGAGAAGAAACCTCACTATCCAGGCTTCTAAGGAACAGTGTACTTCTTCCAAAACTGATCTGCTCTTTCTTCATGTTGTTGTTGTTAAGTGCCATCGAGTCAGTTCTGACTCATAGTGGCCTTGTATAGGGTTTCCAAGGAGTAGCTGGTGAGTTTGAACAAACAACCTTGCAGTTCAAACCAACCTTGAGGTCGAGTGCTTATACTATGGTGCCATATACCTGGACTCCGTTCTTCATGCTGTGGTTGTTAGGTGACACGGAGTCAGTACCAACTCATAGTGACCCTATGCACAACAGAACAAACACTACATTTGAGCCCACTGATGCTGACACTGTGCCAATCCATCTCATTGGGGGTCTTCCTCTTTTTCTCCAGCCCTTCACTTTACCAAACATGGTATCTTTCTGCAGTGACTGGTCCCTCTTGACAATATATCCTAAGTATTTCCCCTCTGCTGTAAATTACCTTTCCCTTTACCAGAATAGAAGCCCTGGTGGTGCAGTGGTTAAGTGCTCAGCTACTAACAGAAAGGTCGGTGATACAAACTTATCAACATTTCTGTGGCAAAAGATTTGGCAGTCTGCCTCTGTAAAGATTTACAGTCTTAGAAATTGTATGGAGCAGTTCAACTTTGTTTCAATGGGTCACTGTGAGTCAGAATGATCTCAGTCATTTTGGGTTTTGGTCACCAGAGTTAAAACATGTTTACTAACTAGTAAGTAATGCTTCCTTCTTCCTCTGCCTCCTACCACTGGTAACCATCAAAGAATGTCACTTTCTGTGTGTAACGTATTCTTGACTTTTTAGGAAAATGGTGTCATACAATGTGTATCCTATTGTGTCTGACTTATTTCATTTAGCATAATGTCCTCCAGATTTGTTCATGTTCTAAGCGGTTTCATGGGCACATCATTATTTTTGACTGTTGTGTAGTATTCCATTGTATGTATCACAGTTTGTTTATCCAACCATCCACTGGTGGACACTGAGGTTGTTTCATCTTTTTGCAACTGTGAATAATGCTGCAATGAACATGCATATGGCTGTTTATTTCACTGCTCTTATTCCTCTAAGATATGTCCCTAGCAGTGGGATTGTTGGATCAATCAATGCATTTGAATTATGGTATTGGGGAAGGATACAGACTATAGCATGGACTGCCAGAAGAACAAGCAAATCTGCTTCAACAAGCATGATTGTTTCTTGGAAGTGACAATGGCAAGATGTCATCTCTCATATTTTGGGCATGTTACCAGAAAGGACCAGTCCTTGGAGAAGAACTTCATGCATGGTAAAGTGGACGATCGGTGAAAAAGAGGAAGATCCTCAATGAGATGGATTGGCACAGTGGCAATAACCATCAGTTCAAGCATAACAATTATAAGGATGCTGCAGGACTGGACAGTGTTTCGTTCTATTGCATATAGGGTCGCTATGTGTTGGAACTGACTTGACAGTGCCTAACAACAACAACAACAACATGGTACTTCTAGCTTTTTAAAATATTCTATTGTGAATTGTGTGATAGTTTACATGGGAGAACATTAGTTTTACATTCATCCTATCGTATATCATTGCCATGGTTACAATCCCCTCCATGCATCATCAGCCAACTAAAGGGTATATCCTACAAACCTGCCCCCCGCTCCGCCCCCGGTCGTCAGCACACAGCCCCTCTCCCTCTCTGCGTCTAAAGTCCCCAGCTGCTCCATACTTCTAGCTTTTTGAGGAAGTACCATACCATTTTCCATAATAGTTGTGCCATTTTCCAATTCCCACAGCAGAGGGTGAGTCTTCCTACAACCTCACCATATTTGTTGTTTTCTGTTGTTTTGATCAGTATCATTTTTCCAGAGGTGAGATACCAATGGTATCTCATTGTGATCTTGATTTGGATCCTTCAGTCTCTAGAGAAGGATATCATGTTTGATAAGGTGGAGGATCAGAGAAAAAGAGGAAGACCCCTAGCGAGATGGATGGCAAAAGTGGAAGCATCAGTGGGCTCAAGTGTGGCAACAATTGTGAGGTTGGCCCAGGACCAAACAGTGTTTCATTCTGTTGTGCATAGGGTCACTGTGAGTCATACCAACTCAATGACACCTAACAACAACAATGGCTAATGGGGACCCTAGAGGCACAGTAGCAAATTACTTAGCTGCTAATGAAAGGGTCAGTGGTTTGAACACATCAGTCACTCAGTGGGAGAAAGATGTACTTCTGTAAAGATTTACAGCCTTGTAAACCCTGTGGAGCAGTTCTACTTCTCTATAGTCACTATGAGTAACAATAGACACAGTGGCAGTGGGTTTTGTTGGTTTAGAATGCCTAAAGGTTACAAGCATCTCTTCACATGTTTATTAGCCACTAGAATGTCTTCTTTGGTGATGTACCTATTCATGTCCTTTGCCCTTTTTTTTTTTTTTTTTTTTAATTGGATTAAGTGTCTTTTTGTGGTTAAGTATACAAGTTTTCTATATATTTAGAGAATAGCCCCTTGTTATGTATATCTTTGCCAAATTTTTTTTTTACCAATTTGTAGATTACCCTTTCACTCTTTGGTACAGTCTTTGATGAACCTATGTTTTTAATTTTCAGGAGATCCCAGTTATCTAGTTTATCTTCTGTTATGTATTTTTAGTTATGTCATAAATTTGGACTCCTTGGTTATGTTGGAGCCCTAATGGCATGTAGGATAAGCACTGGACTGCTAACCACAGTGTCAGAAGTTCAAACCCAGCAGTCATTGCTTTGAAGAAAGATGAGGTTTCCTGCTCACATAAAGATTTTCAGCTTTGTAAACCCTATACAGGTTGTCATATCAAGTAGATAGCTATAGGTTTTTGTTTGTTTATTTGTTTTGGTTGTTGGGGGGTTTAGATTATGTTACCTTCCAGGAACTTTATAGTTTTAGGCTCAGTATTTAGGCTTGCAGTGCAGTGAGGTATTTAACGTCTCTTCTAGTCATAGTCTTTATAAACTCGCACCAAAAAAACTTGTCCCTGATGGGTCTGGGTAAAAGAAGGTAAGGATTATATGATTTGCTTGTTAACAGGGTTAATTGTGAAAATTTGGACCTTTGATATGGGTTTAAGAGGAATCATTTCTGAAGCAAGAGTGGAAATCTTACTACCCTTAAAGAAGAAAAGCCAGGGGTGGATTGTGTCCTTTGGACCCTGAAATCGCTGTGCGTTGAATCTCCTTGACCCAGGGACAGAAGTCTGTGACACCAGAGGAGTGGCAGATGAGCAGCAGCAGCTGGAGAGGTGGACTTCTCAGCCCATGGAGCAAGTAAAGCTGAGTAATTTTGGGCAGGAGGCTTGTCAAGTGGAATGTCACCATTGGAAGAGCGAGGTTTGCTGACCTGTGGAGCTAGAGCCGAGAGACTTCAGGCTGAGTCTTATGGTACAATGTTGTGTCCTGTGGGCATTCATCAGCAGCCCTAAAAGAACTCTATATCATTGGCTGGGCAGAGAGACACCTGCCTGTGGGCACAGCTGAGGAGAGGCTGTCAGGACTGGAACAACTGTGCCCTGAGTATTTTTTGATCCTTCATTATAAACTGTTAACTTCCTTAATAAACCCAATAGCAGTGAGTAAGGTGTCTGAGGTCTGTATAGCCATGCAAAGAACTACCACCAAACCCAGTTGAGTACAATACTGTGAGAGGGGTGGTTGGTGCCACATTTTCTTTTCTTTTTTTCAAGGTCTTTGATCTTTTCTGAGTAAGTTTTTGTGTATCCTGTGAGGTACGCATCCTGTTTTTTTGTTTTTCTGAAAATGGGGATCCAGTTTTGCCAACACCATTTGTTAAAGCCTATCTTTTCCCCAGTGAATGAATTTTGACCCTTTGTTGAAGATCAGCTGTCCATGTCTGAATGGATTTACTTTTGGGCTTTCAATTCTGTCCCATTGTGCGTGTTTCTGTCATTGTACCAGTACTAGGCTATTTTGACTACTGTGATTGTAGAGTAACTGATGAGATTAGGAAGTGTTAGGTCTTCTACTTTGTTCCTCATTAGTGCTTTAGTTATTTACAGTCTCTTTCCTTTCTATATTAAGTTGGAAGTTAGTTTTTCTATTTTGTTAAAGAATATTATTGTGATTTGGATTGGGATTGCATTATAGCTATAGATCAGTTTGGGTAATATTGAAAATTTAACGCTGTTAAGTCTTCAAATTGCCTCATATGCATGTGAATGTTGGACAATGAATAAGGAAGACCATAGAAAAATTCATGCATATGAGTTATGGTGTTAGAGTAGAATATTAAAAGCA
>NW_006408752.1:2515571-2517277 GCF_000296735.1 Chrysochloris asiatica
TGTTTTCTTGATTTCCTTTTTGGAATTCTCCTTGTTAGTGTAGAGCAAACCAACTGAGTTTTGTATGTTAACCTTGTAGCATGCCACTTTGCTAAACCCTTCTATTAATTTCAATAGCTTTTTGTAGAATCCCTGTGATTTTCTATGTATAGGATCATGTCATCTCGAATAGGAAGTTTTACTTCTTCCTTTTCTAGCTTTATTGCTCTGGTTAGTACTTCCAATACAATATTGATTAAGAGTGGTAATAACAGGCATTCCTATCTTGTTCTCATTCTCAAGGGGATGCTTTTAATCTCTCTCTGTTGAGAATAATTCTGACTGTTGGATTGCAAAAGCTTATTCCTGATTGGTTCATACCATTTAATACTGAAATGCTATCAGGATTTCATTGGTCAAGGAATGTAAAAGTAGTGTCAGAATTCATTGGTCAAGGAGAGTGTCCTGATTTACAGAAAAGCTAGACTTGAGTTTCAGTAAAGTCTTAGAGGTATTGACATGTCTGAAGTTCAGATGTGTCGTAGAGGTATTGTTCACTCAACTGCCTATACCACTTTGTCAACCTATGACTCTCTCTATTTACATTTTTTAATTTATTGAGAATATGAAAGATTGTGCATGTAAAGATTCTATGGCCCAGGCCTGAAGGTGATGCATATCACTTCCATTAATATTTCATTGTTCAGAAGCCATTCTCAAGACCATAGCATGCTCTAGGGGGATCTAGGAAATAACTAGTAGGAAGAGGAAATGGGTTTACTGGACCCAAGCCATGTTATTTTCAATCACCTCATATGCGTGTGAAAGCTGGACAATCAATAAGGCAGAGCAAGGATGAACTGAAACCTTTGAATTACAGTGCTAGCAAAGAATATGAAATATACCATAGACTGTAAGAAGAATGAAGGAGTTCTGGTAGCACAGTAGGATAAGCATTGGACTACTAATAACAAGGTCAGCAATTCAAACCCACCAGCCATTCCATGGGAGAAATACAAGGCTTTCTACTCCCATAAGGATTTGAAGCCTTATATAGGGTTGCTATGAGTCAGAATTGATTCCATGACAGTAGCACAACTGAAAGTGAAGAAAAACAGCTGTAAACATCAATTAATAATCAGAACATGGAATGTACGAAGTATGACTCTCAGAAAATTGGAAATTGTCAACAATGAAATAGAATGCATAAACATCAATATCCTAGGCGTTAGTGAGCTGAAATGGACTGGTATTGGCCATTTTGAATCTGACAATCACATGGTTTACTATGCCGGGAATGACAAATTGAAGAGGAACGGTGTCACATTCATCATCAAAAAGGACATATCAAGATCAGTCATGAAGTACAATACTGTCTGTGATAGGATAATATCCATACGCCTACAAGAAAGATAGTACCAGTTAATGCCACTATTATCTAAATTAACCCACCAACCACTAAAGCCAGTAATGGTGAAATTAAAGAATTCTACCAACTTCTTCAGTCTGAAATTGATCAAACGTGCAATAAAGATGTATTGATAATTACTGGCAATTGGAATTCAAAGGTTAGAAACAAAGAGGAATGATCAGTGGTTGAAAAATATGGCCTTGGTGATAGAAACGATCCTGGAGATCTCATGATAGAATTTTTCAATATGAATGATTTGTTCATTGCAAATACCTTTTTTAAACAACATGAAAGACAACTCTACACATGGACCTAA
>NW_006408752.1:2519513-2520587 GCF_000296735.1 Chrysochloris asiatica
GTCATGTTATCACGAGAGACTAGTTTATGGAGAAGGCCATCATGCTTGGTAAAACAGAGGGTCAGTGAAAGAGAGGAAGATCCTCAACAAGATCCATCAACACAGTGGCTGCAACAATGGGCTCAAACATTGTTGTCAGGATGACACAGGACCAGCAGTGTTTTGTTGTACATACTGTTGCTATGAATCAGAATTGACTCAGCGGCACTTAACAATTACAACAGCAACATCAACAACCATCAGTCTCTGCTATCTTAGACAAGATGGGTAGGAATATGCCCATGAGAGAGAACACCATGAAAGAATGATTTTTGGAGAATGGTGGGAACCAGAGTATGTGGTGGAAAGTGGCTAGTGATAAACGCAAGAAAGGTGGCTGTTAAGTGCTATTAAGTAAGTTCCGACTCATAGCAAACCTGTATAGGGTTTCTGAGGAGTAGCTGCTGAATTTGAACCACAGACTTTGCAATTCAAACTGACATTGTGGTCCAGTGCATTATCCCACAGTGCCACAGTAGGACTCTCAGAAAGATAGAAGGGTCTGCCTATAAAGGGCTTATGAAAAAGACTGCACTTTAATCCTAAAAGCAATGGAGAGTCATTGGAGGTTGAACCATCCATTCTTAATCCTATCTTTACATTACTGAGATTGACAGAAAGGCCTTTCTGGAACCAAAAGAAAAAATCCATAACTATGGATAGAAGGGAGAAAGACATGAGAGGATCATGGGGAGAGAAGAGGGATTTAATCCTATCACCCATTCTGCCTAAGTAAGCGTCTTAACACCTGCTGATCCACACTTTCCATCTTTTTAATCACCATGTGGCATAATGACTACTCTCCATACCTTTTCAGCTGTCCTGTGTTTATTGCATTCCTCAGTCACTGACAGGTGCTATCAGTTGACTCTTCATGAGGTGTGGGGTGCATGTCCGTTCATCTCAGCATTAAAGGTGAGACTGTGGCTTCATTTCCCATGATGTAATGAGTAACCCTCTCTCTGCACATGTCAGTGATTAATCACCCAACCATAGTGTCAGCCCAAGTTCAAAAGGCATCATAACTCTCCCCAT
>NW_006408752.1:2526572-2547328 GCF_000296735.1 Chrysochloris asiatica
TGCAATTGTTGCAATTGTAAGGGTAGAAGTTTTGTTATAAACAAAAATGGGGGAATAGTTAATTTTATAGTCCAGAAACAGAGGCCCCTAGGACCATCAAGGAAGAAGAGCACAAGCAGAATGCAGGACCTTATCCAGAGAAGCAGTGACACCAGAGATGGAGGCAGAAATGGGGACATGGAGAAAGGGACCAGCTGAGGACTCTAGATTCTTGGAAAAGAGGGACTGAGAGCTGGGGGCCAGGAGACAGATTTGCAGAATGTGTAAATTATTATATATGCCAGAGTGTTTTTTAAAAAAAGAGAGAGAGCTAAAATGAATAGAGAGAAATACTGTTAACTGATGGTACATTGTAATGTAAAACTGATGGTTTCATTGTAATGAAACAAAGTATATGATTTGTTGAATGTAAAACTGATGATCTGCCTTGTAAACGTTCACTCAATTCACTATAAAAACAAAAAAAAATTATCACTGAAGTATATATATATGGAGCTCTGGTAGCGTAGCAGTTATGAATCGGGCTGTGAACCTCAGGGTCAGCAGTTCGAAACTACCAGCTGTTTCTTGGGAGAAAGATGAGGCTTTCTGCTCCCGTAAAGATTTATAGCCTAGGAAACCCTGTACAGGGTCGCTATGAGTCAGAATCGACTCCACGGCACATAACAATAACAAGATATATATGAATGTTCCCCTTTTTGTTAGAATACAGAAACAACAAATTTAAAAACTTAAAAACTCCAAGACCAAAAGCCTACTTCTAAACAGCAGTTGGTTGCTAATACCTGAAATTCCTATCATCGGAGATTTCTTTCTGTGGGTCTAGAAAGTCTGTGGACAGCTAAGAGACCACCATTGATTGTAGTTTTGATCTTTGGCTACCAACAGATCTCTCAGCTCCGTTGCTGCTAAGCTGAGTGATGCTGGTGAGTGTAGTTCCAGTTCCACTTTCCAGCTGGTTCCTAAGGTCTCTTCTAGTTCTAATGATTTATAAGTCTTAGTAAAGTAATACCTTAGAAAGCGAAGCTGAAAACTTGCAGATCAAGGCCTTCTGGGAAAAAGTCCAGTGTAAAGTGGGCGTTAACACACCCTCTATCCCTCCACTACATAAGGCCGCTATGAGTTGGTACCGACTCAATGGCACCTAACAACAACAACAACATCCCCCCACTTACTGAAGGAAGAGAAGGTGGCGACATATTGCTCTTCTCCAGAGGATCTAAGCGTGAGAAGAAAACGGGAGCTCACCTGGTTTTATTATCAGGGATGAAAATCTCCAGCGTAATTCCAAGGACTCATTGCGACCCCATGTGTTTCAAAGTGGACTCTTGGTGTGGTGCTGTAGGATCAGCACTGGACTATGAACCACAAGACTGGCAGTTCAAACCCACCACCTGGTCCTCAGAAATGCTGTATAGGTTCGTTCTGAGCCCTAACTGACTCCATGACACTTAACAACAATCACAATCTTTAGGGAAGCAGCTCACCAGGTCTTTTTTTCAATGCCACAGGGTGTTGGAACCACCAACCTTTAGATTAGTGTTGTATTGTTGTTGTTGCTGTTGTTAAGTGCCATCGAGTCAGTTTCGATTCCATAACAACCTTGTATAGGGTTTCTGAGGAGCAGCTGGTGACCTTGAACAACCAACCTTGCAGCTCAAACTGACCTTGCCGTCCAGCACCCACAGCGCCACACCAGGTTAGTAGTGGAGGGCAAACTATTTGGATCACCCAAAGACAGGTGGGGTTCCCTTGAGATGGAATCAGTTCTGAGAGCAACAGGTTGGTGGTTTTTTTTTTAATTAATTTATTTATTTCAAAGAAGCCTAACTGCTGAGTTTTCTTGTAAAATCGTTCACAATATTTCTGTTAGAAAACTGACCTCCATAAAAGTCATTTCCATTTCAGGAGGCAGTTCTTTAGAATTTGGGATCTCATAGATTTTATGTGTTTTTGTCAATCATATCTCTGAGACGGTTCTTTCCTCTTCTCTGCTTCTAACCATCTGATTCCACTTGCTACTCACAGGGAAGGAGCTCTGGTAGCATTGTTGTTGCTGTTGTTAAGTGCCGTCGAGTCGGTTCCGACCCATAGCGACCCTGTACAGGGTTTCCGAGGGTGTAAATCCTTACGGAAGTAGAAAGCCTCATCTTTCGAACCGCTGACCTTAAGGTTCACAGCCCAATTCGTAGCGTAGTGGTTACGAAATCGGGCTGCTAAACTACCAGCGGTTCCGCGGGAAACAGATGAGGCGTTCTGTTCCCATAAAGATTTACAGCCTTGGAAACCCTGTACAGAGTTGCTATGAGTCGGAACAACCCCACAGTACTTAACAACTCACAGGGGTTCCTTAGTGGCTCATTCTTAGACTGTCATCTAATAAAGAAATGATGCTGTTCTCTGATGATGAATGCAATGCATGTTTGTTGAGTTTATCATAAAAAGATTAGAAAATAAAAAATAAAAAGAGGGAGAGGGAGAGAATGCAGTTTCTCATTTAATTTTCACAACCACACAATAGTGTTGGTAGTTTATCAGAGATAATGACACTTAACATTTAGATATATGTCTTTCTAATAAAACTAATCATTTTTTTAAAAAAAATCAGATTGAGATTATGTAGAATACCTGTTCAGTTATTGGTTTTTTTCCCAGTATAGAGAATAATGTCCCAAATTTAAAAATATTTTTTCATATCTTTATTTTAAATTGTTGGTGGTAGTGGTAGGTTCCGACTCATGGCCACATTGTCCTGTTGTGAGCCATCTTCACCATTGTTGTTATTTTGAGCCCATTCATTATTGTAGGTTATTTCATCCTCTAGAGAATTATAATTTAACCAGCCTGCTGAAGAATATCCACAAATTCTTCAGGGTGTTGTTGGTAGGGTTGTTGTTTTAGATCAGATAGAGATAAACATATTCTGATAAAAAAAATCTTCAATTATTGTTTTATGAAAAAATGTGTTAGAGATGGGTGGATTTGCTGTGCCAAAAACTGATTACTTTTTAAATATTTAATAATTATTATTCAACTGTCCTTCAAAATCAACGGACCAGTTTATAGTTCCATCAGTAGTGGCTGAATATATCTCATATCTGCAAACCTTCACCAACATTGGGTGTCAATACTTTTTAAAACATTTACTAATTTGATGATTCCTCTCTAATCTTAATACTTACTCAAACAGTGATGGTGGTTGTATATGACCCTGTATAGGGTTTTAGAGGCTATAAAACTTCACAGGAGCACAAAGCCTCATCGTTCTCCCAAGGAGTGCCTGGTAGATTTTAACTGCTGACATTTCTGTTAGCAGTCCAGCTTATCACTGTACTACGAGGGCTCCTTCACTCAAGCAGTGGTGGTGGTTGTTGTTGTTAAGTGCCGTCGAGTCGGTTACAACCCATAGCGACCCAGTACAGGGTTTCCGAGGGTGTAAATCTTTACGGGAGTAGAAAGCCTCATCTTTCTCCTGTGGAACAGCTGGTAGTTTCGAATTGCTGACCCTAAGGTTCGCAGCCCTGTTCGTAACCACTATGCTACCAGAGCTCCTTTTTATTGCAATGTTGTTGTTGTTAAGTGCCGTCGAGTCGGTTACAACCCATAGCGACCCAGTACAGGGTTTCCGAGGCTGTAAATCTTTACGGGAGTAGAAAGCCTCATCTTTCTCCTGAGGAACAGTTGGTAGTTTCGAATTGCTGACCCTAAGGTTCGCAGCCCTGTTCGTAACCACTATGCTACCAGAGCTCCTTCACTCAAGCAGTTGTTGTTAAGTGCCGTTGAGTCAGTTCTGACCCATAGCGACTCTGTATAGGGTTTCTAAGGAGCAGCTGGTGAGCTTGAATTGCCAACCTTGCAGTCAAATGGGTTTGCAGTCTGGCGCATTAACCCATAGTATTAGAGGAGGGAAACTAATTCTTTATGGAAATGAAAATAACGTAAAAGATGGGAGTTGTGCTTCTAAACTTTAATCTAAGCACATACGTTGCCAATATCTGCATTAAAACCAAAATCAAAGCCTCTGTCATTGCATCAATTCCAACTCGATAGCCACCTTCCACGGCAGAGTTGAACTGCTTCTTAGAACTTCCACGACTGTGAATCTTTACAAGAGCAGACAGCCTCATTTTTCTCTCAAGGAGTAGCTGGTAAGTTTAAACCACTAAACTTTTCACTAGCTAGGTGCAAGTTGAGTCGGATCCAACCCACAGGGACTCTATGCACAACAGAACGAAACCCTACCCAGTCCTGCCTCATCCTCATAATTGTTATATTTGAGCCCATTGCTGCTGCTACCGCTGTGCCAATTCATCTTTTGGGGTATTTCCTCTTTTTCTCCTGACCCTACATTTTACCTTGCATGATGTCCTTCTCCAGGGACTGGTCCCTCCTGACAACATGTCCAAAGTAGGAGAGATGACCTCTCACCATCCTAGCTTCTAAGGAACATCTGGCTGTATTACTTTCAAGACAGCTATGTTTGTTCCTCTGGCATTCCATGATACTTATAATACTCTGCTCCAATATCATAACTCAAATGTGTCAATTCTTAGATGGTCTTCCTTATTCACTGTCCAACTTCAGTTAGTACCCAGTAGTGGCGGTGGTGGTTATGTGCCGTGGAGTCGGAACCTACTCATAGCGACCCTGTACAGGGTTTACAAGGCTGTAAATCTTTACAGGAGCAGAAAGCCTCATCTTTCTCCCGTGGAACAGCTGGTAGTTTCAAACTGCTGACCTTAAGGTTCTCAGCCCGATTCGTAACCACTACACTACCAGAGCTCCTTTAGTACCCCAGTGCTTGACCCGTAATACTACCAGGACTCTTAAATATCTGTGTAAGTACTATGCAAATCTTTTGTGTGTGTGTGTGTGTGTCATTCAGACCTCATGTGTTACAGAACAGAACTGCTCCATAAAGGTCCCCTGCCTATAATCTTAATGGAAAGGAATGCTAGTGGTGTACCAGGCTACATGTTTGACTGCAGACCACAGAGTCAGCAGTTCAAATCCACCAGACACTCTCAAGGAGAAAGTTGAGGCTTTCTGTGCCCATAAAGTTTTAGTTTGTCTTACTGTGGTGGTTTCTGTGTTGCTGTGAATCTGGAAGCTATGCTGCCGGTATTTTAAATACCAGCAGGGTCACCCATGACGGACAAGGTTTCAGATGAGCTTTCAGACAAAGACACATTAGAAAAAAGGAGAGACAGACTACTTCCAAATATTTAGTCACTGAAAACCTTATGAATAGCAGTGGAACACTGCCAGCACCAGACTATTGAAACATGATGAAGAGCACCAGAATATTGTCAGATATAGTGCCAGAAGATGTGGGCCTCATGTTGGAAGGCACTCAAAATATGACTGGGGAACAGCTGCCTCCTCAACGTAGAGTTGACTGTGATGACGTAAATAGAGTAAAACCCTCAGGACTATCATTCCTGATGGGGCACAACTGAAAATGAAGAGAAATAACTAAAAATATCCATTAATATTTGGAACATGAAATGTACGAAGTATGAATCTAGGAAAACTGGAAATTGTCAGAATGAAATGGAACACATGAACATCGATATCCTAGGCATTAGTAAGCTGAAATTGACCATTTTGAATCTGACAATCACATGGTTTACTATGCTGGGAATGACAAATTGAAGAGGAATGGCATTGCATTCATCATCAAAAAGAACATATCGAGATCTGAAGTATAATGCTGTCTGTGATAGGATAATATTCATATACCTACAAGGAAGACCAGTTAATACCACTATAATTCAATTTTACCCACCAACCACTGAAGTCAGGAATGATGAAATTAAAGAATTCTACCAAATTCAGTCTGAAATTGATCAAACATGCAATCAAGATTATTGGCAATTACTGGTAATTGGAATGCAAAGGTTGGAAACAAAGAGGAAGGATCAGCAGTTGGAAAATGTGGCCTTGGTGATAGAAATTTGGCTGGAGATCGCGTGACAGAATTTTGCAAGACCAATGACTTCTTCATTGCAAATACCCTTTTTAAACAACATGAAAGATGACTGTACACATGGACCTCACTAGATGGATTATACAGAAATCAAATTGACTACATCTGTGGGAAGAGACCGTGGAAAAGCTCCATGTCATCAGCCAAAACAAGACAGACTGTGGAACAGACCATTAATTGCTCTTAAGCAAGTTCAGGCTGAAACTGAAGAAAATGAAAACAAGTCCATGAGAGTCAAAATATGATCTTGAACACATCCCACCTGAATTTAGAGATCATCTGAAGAATAGATTTGATGAATTAGACACAAATGACTGAAGACCAGAGAGTGTGGGATGACATCAAGAACATTATACAGGAAGAAAGCAAAAGGTCATTAAGAAGACAAGAAGGAAGGAAAAGACAAAAGTGGATGACAGACCCTGAAACTTGCTCTCCAGCATAGAGATTCTAAAGCAAATGGAAGAAATGAGGAGGTAAAAGAGCTAAAAAGAAAATTTCAAAGGGCAGCTTAAAAAGGTAATGTAAAGTATAATGAAATGTGCAAAGACCTAGAGTTAGAAAACCAAAAGGGAAGAACACACTCAGCTTTTCTCAAGCTGAAAGAACTGATAATTTTAAGCCTTAACTTGCAATATTGAAGGATTCTATGGGTGTCTTGGTGTGGTGCTGCGGGTTAATGCGCCAGACTGCAGAGCTGTTTGAACTGCAAGGCTGTGGTTCAAGTTCACCAGCTGCTCCTTGGAAACCCTATACAGGGTCACTATGGGTTGGAATCAACTCGACAGCACTTAACAACAACATGGGTAAAAAATATCATTAATATCTCATGCTCCCCGGAAGCCAGGATGGCCAGACTTTGTCTTTCATACTTCAGATATATTACCAGGAGGGACCAGTCACTGGAGAAGGATATCATGTTTGGTAAAGTGAAGGGTTGGAGAAAAAGAGGAAGATCCCCAATGAGATGGATTGGCACAGTGGTAGAAGCTATGGAATCAGATGTAGCAATGATTGTGAAGTAGGCCCAAGGATGGGCAGTGTTTTGTTCTGTTGTGCATAGGGTCACTATGAGTCGGTACTGACTCGATGGCACCCAACAACAACAGCAACAACAACAACAAAAGCAACCAATACCACAGAGTGGTTGTGAAGATTAAATTAGAAACTGCGTAAAATTACTGAGGAAATCACAAAAGCACTACAAAAATGCAGGGGATAATGACTGTTGCTGCTATTAATAACCATAATGAAAAATATTGTAAATGATCTTAAGTATATAGTTTTTAAGCACAACATCCCGTAAAGCCTTGCCAACTAAGGGTTTGCCTTCTGCAAACTGTCAGGATCCTGCTAGACTTTAGCAATCTGGTAGTGTATGGGGTGAGAGAGTGAGAGGACAAAGTTTAACAAAGTAGCTGATTGCATCAGACAGATGCACCAGCAAATAGCTGGGGCTACTAGGAGGAACTCCGAGCAGAAGGTGTACTGTGTACTTGAAACCCTGTATCCTGAAAGCTACTTATTGTGAGTGTCAGTGGACAAGCCCCACCGAGAATTTGGGAGAGGCGCTGTTGCTTGTTAATCATGTGGTCCTGTAAGTTATTTCATCTAAGTTAGGCTTTTATAAGAATGTTGTTAGTATTCAAAGACCTCAGAAAAGTAAACATAAGACTATAAATCACCCGGGTGAGAGGAATCATAGAAACTATGATGAATTTGCAAAGTTCTTTCTCCACATGTGAACTTAGATAGGACACAGGGAACAAAACAATCTTCTCCCCAAATCATGATTGACAGTAGCAGCCATGCATTATGTGCATGTCAGGGTGATGGAAAGCAGGAAGTGGACTATTGCAGGTAGGAAATCATATAGTGGCTGAGGCTCTGGGGTATGACATTACAACTAGGCAATCATTACGGGATGTGCTTAAGAATGTTACTTCAAGGGCTGGTTGGAGGAAGTGGCCCTAAACCCACTTGTAAGTAACAGTTTCTAAATCTGGTGATTCAACTGTCAGAGGTATATGACGTACTCAAGAAAAACTGGCATCTGAACACATAAGCCTAGGCACAAGATAGAATTAAGCTTTGTCTGCTGGAGTCATTCACAGGTAAAAAGCCCCAGATTTCATGTTCTACAGCACACACTAAGGAAGAGGTTTGTGGTTGGAGTCCACTCAGAGGCATCTTAGAAGGAATGCTTGGCGATCTACTGAAAATTCCAGCTGTTGAAAACTCTGTGGAGCACAGTTCTACTCTGACACATCTGGAGTCAGCACCAACTCCACAGCA
Organism: Chrysochloris asiatica; assembly: GCF_000296735.1. Classification (NCBI taxonomy): domain Eukaryota; kingdom Metazoa; phylum Chordata; class Mammalia; order Afrosoricida; family Chrysochloridae; genus Chrysochloris; species Chrysochloris asiatica. The sequence continues at coordinate 2,534,857 of NW_006408752.1, forward strand.
ATTGGGTTACGTGGATATTGTCACTAGTACCATGTCAAAGGTGTTGAGTACTTGATAGGGGCTGGAAGGAGGATATTGGTTTATGCCTCTGTTAGAAATGAACCCCGATTTTGCACAAAATGACACTTGGTAATACTAAATTACCTCGGCAAAGCAAAATTTACTTCTGCAGAAGGGTGTGCGTATCTGTACAGGAACAGGCTAGTGAGCACACTGGGTAGATAGTCTGTACCGGTTTTTATCCCTGATATGAGTCTTAAGGCTGTTTCTCACCCCATTGGCTAGGGCTTCCACAGCACAGTCTTGTCCTTACCCAGTTAGCTAATTCAAATTGCTAAGGCGCTCATTCTTGTCCTTACTTGGTTGGCTATTCCAAATTACTAGGATTGCTTAAGGAAATTAGAAAGCCCCTACTCACTTCAGGAAGTAGTAAAAATGAAAAAGAAAGGTCATCCGAATACAATAAACAGGATTACAATAAATTTGAAGAAAAGACACTTATTCCTGTACCACAATCCCTGGAGCAACTACAAAAACAAAGGGTTGTGAAAAGTTGGTGAGGACAGGAAGCAATATTCAGCAGGGCTTAGCTATTTCTGGGGGTGTATGGATTTGATGTGAAAGACAACTCAGAGCCACAACACAGGCCCTAGAGAATAAGAGTTAAAGCCGGTGAGTTGCTGGCAATCTAAGGACCCCAGACACCAAACCAAACCTGTTGCTGACAGACAATTCCAACACAATTCCAACTCCGTAGCAACAGTCTTTACCATATCTGTCTTCCAGGGAGTTGGAACCACTGACCTTCCGTTTAGCAGCTGGATACTTTACCCACTGTGCAACTAGGGCTCCTTTTAATTTAAGGACAGCTGGTGGAATGGAGGAAGTTAAGGTCTGGGAAATCTGGCAGAGAAAGGGTAAAGCAGTCTTTCCCAGCTGCTCCAGGCCACAACAGCTAGTTTGGCCTGGCTGTTTAGCATTTGTGAGCTGGTCATTAGCATTTGAAGGAACTGCCGGTGGAACACCCAGAGAGTGTTTAGAGCCATTCCGGTTTGTGCCTGGCATGGGGGCAGGGAATATAATTGCTTTGACATCTGAGAGATTACCTGAATCCAGATCCACCTTAAACTCGGGACACCCTCGGAAGGGACCGAGTCTGTTTCTCTCCCAGAAGAATTAAAAATTGGGTCTACTTATAGGCCTGCCCAAAGGAGCTCTGGTAGCGTAGTGGTTATGAATCGGGATGCGAACCTTAAGGTCAGCGGTTCTAAACTACCAGCCGCTCCACGGGAGAAAGATGAGGCTTTCTACTCCCGTAAAGACTTACACCCACGGAAACCCTATACAGGGTCGCTATGGGTCGGAACCGACTCGATGGCACTTAACAACAACAACAAATAGGACTGCCCAAGTTCTTAGCTACTTCTATTATTGGATAACAATTATTATAACAAAAACAAGTTGTGTGTGTTAATTTAGGTGTTGGTGGTACAGTGGGTTGCTAACCATAGTTCAGCAGTTCAAACCTACCAGCAGCTCCCGAGGAGAAGGATGAGGCTGTCTGCTCCCTTAAAGATTGAGTCTCGGAAATCTTTAGGAGCAGTTCTACTGTGCCCTATACGGTTGACTTGGTACTTGTGGGGTGTTAATCCTCACAACAGCCTGTGAACTCATGTAAGACACAACATGTTTCAGAAGCAGTTTCATAAACTGTTTACACTAGAGACATTTCCTTTTATGTCACATTAAAATAATGTCACATTAAATTTTTTGCACTAAAAACATAACAAAATATGAGGTGTTTATTTCTTAGAGAAAAATATCAAGTCGATTTTTAACTTTAGAGCCAAAAAAGATCGTGGTCCCTGAAGATCACAGCCAGGCACTGCGCAAGAAGATATTTTATCCTTTTCGTCTGAGGGAAATCCAGTAGTGAAACAATATGGAATTTGGAGGTAAAGAATCCCAGCTTTGTCCTACCAGCTCCACCGCCCAGTTACTGTGAATTGAAACTTACACAGAAATGTAAATGACTCACCGAAGAGTCATTTAGAGTCTGGCCTGTGAATTGTTGCTTTGAAGGCAGTTTGGGAGCTCTCAGAGTTCTCCCTGAAATACCTCCCGGGGTTGCTGTGGGAACCTAACAAGTCCAGGCTGTTTGTGGACTTGATAAAGTGTTAAAATCTGACAGACCATTCCTTTTTAAAGGGAAAATGTTAAATAATTTAGGGCCCTCTGAATTTGTCTATGGCAAAGTAAAGATTTTGCAAAGAGTTTAGTCCATGGGCTAGGGTAGACGCAGCCTTGATCTAAATCTGTTTCTAATCTTAAAGATATCCAATCTTTCTCTTCCTTCCCCGCCCCTCACCCTACTACATTTGCAGGGCACTCTCTATGTGTGGTCCTGGACTGGACTGAGTTTGTTGCTGTTGTTAAGTGCTGCTGTGTCAGTTGTGACTCATAGTGACCCTGTATGGGGTTTTGGAGGAGAAGCTGATGGTTTGAACTGCTGACCTGGTGGTTTGCAGTCCAGGCAGCGTCGATGGACTCAAGCGAGGCAACAGTAGTGAGGCTGGCCCCGGATCGGGTAGTGTTTCATTCTGCTGTGCAAAAGGCCAGTATGGGTCAGTACCGACTCAATGGCACCTAACAACAACAACAACAACAACTTATTCCACAGCGCCACACCAGGACTAACTTTAGCTGAGGGCATCTCTGAAATAGTGAGTTACCCAGTGGGGTGCTAACTGCAAAGTCAGCAGTTCCAATCCACTAGCTGCTCCCTGGGAGAAAGATAAGGCTTCCTGTTCTGGTAAAGATTTACAAGCCTTGGAATATCAAGGTTGCTATGAGTCGAAAAGGACTCGATGGCACAAGACAACAATCACAAGAGCACTTCTGCCTCAGAGGTGGAAGGGAAAATAGTCCTGCCCCTTCCAACAGGAAAGTCTGGATGGTCAAAATGAAAACATCAGAGGCAAAACGGGGTGAGGCTGCGGGGGTAAGAGTTGAAAGAGAAAAGAGCTATGAGAAGATGGTAAGAAGATGCCTGATGCAAGAGTTCCCAAACAACCCTCAAAGCTACTGCTGACTTGTTGGGGGCTGAAATGCCACCTTCCTTGAGAAATTATTTACATTTTCAGGGGAGCTTCATTTCAGAATAACTGAGCTACACAAAATGACTAAAAGGGAGAATATCATAAAAGACCCTCTACTAGATGGATTTGGAGTCCTGGTGTGGCGCTGTGGGCTAATGCGTCAGACTGTAAAGTCATTTGAACTGAAAGGTTGGTGGTTCAAATTCACCAGCTGCTTCGTGGAAACCCTATACAGGGTCACTATGGGTCAGAATTGACTTGACGGCACTTCACAACAACAACTAGATGGATTGCCTCAGTGAGTGGCTGCAAAAATGGCTCAGACATAGCTGCGATGGTGAGGCCGGTACAGGACCTTCTGTTACATGTAGGACTGCTGAGAGTCAGAAATGAGTGGACTGCACCTCCGGACAACAGGGTAGACACAGTAGGTAGAGCTCCTGGACAAAGCTGTTTAGGTTTAAATTTCAACTCTACCACCTAAAAGCTTTGTGACCTAGGGCAGATCATTAACCTGTTTGTGCTTCAGTTTTTCTTATCTGTAAAGTGAGGGGGTGACCGTAATAGTACCTGGTTCTTAGATGATTGTGCTAAATTACAGGCATTAATAATTGTACAGCACTTAGAACAGGGCCTGACACATCCTTTTGTAAAGTGTTTCCACTACCATTATTGTTTTAGTAATGTATCACGCTGATTATATGTAAGCTCAGAGCAGGGGCCTTGTCTGGATTTGCTCATAATTGTACATCTAGTGCCTAGCACAGCATATTCAGGCAACTGTTTGTTGTCTGAATGAATGGACAAAAATAACCCCTCCCAGACCGTTCTGGGACTCCAACTACTGAAAAGGAGAAATGGAATTTCTTTCTACTGCCCCTACAAATATAAGCAACCAATAAAGCCAGAGAAGTAACCCCAAGAGCTATGCTGACACCGTTCGTTCTCTGTTCCCAAACCCTTGGACTTTCCATTGTCTTCACCACACAGGATGTGAGGCCAAGAGTTTACTTGACTGGAGGAAGTGCTTGGCCTCAGAGTCAGCAGTGTCCACAGAAGTTCAGGTGTTAGCCAAAGGGTTGCCTTGTCCTTGATTTCCTTGAGGAAGATCAGTCAGCAGGGGCAGCCCTGTAGCTTGTGGGGAGAGGTCCAGTATTCCCTTCCCTGCTTCTGTAGACACCTGGATCCTGTCTGCAGTGTATGGTAGGGTGACTAAACTTTACACAACAGAGAGACCACTTCAACAAACAGTTTCTTACAGAAAATATGGATATTTCCCCCTTATCTCTCAAAGCAAACAGCGTTTGCTGTGCCGTTGCAACCACATCTGAGTCTTCTGCCTTCCTTCCTTCTTCTGACAACGGGTGAACTGCCTATACATTCATCTAGGCCAAGCCTTGCCCATGTGCACTGGGTCTCATCCCATCTCAACACTTAAGGACATCACCCTTCCCTGTCCTCTGCATGATCAATTTTTCCTCCCTACTTGTTCATGTCCACTGTCTAAAAATATGAAATAATATCTCCCTTCTTGATTCTCCTCCAATTCCCTTTTTTGACTGTACTTTTCAGAAAAATTCCTTAAAAGAAATGTCTTTTCTTTTATCTCTTAATCCTCCCCCTCCCCCACCCTATTTTTCTTTTTCCCTTGAACCCTGATGGGAACACCAGGCTTCCATCTAAACAGGTTTCTGTCAAGGTCGCCAAAAAACTTTCAGTGCCAAAACCAATGACTAACCCTAACTCCCTATCATACTCCCTTCTCAGCAACAGTTGGCTTTGGGGATACTACACTCTCCTGCTTCTCCTCCCACTTCCCTGGCTGCTCCTTCTGCTTTTGTAACTACTTCCTCCTCTATACACGGAATGCCCTGAAGGCCGTCTTACCCAGTCCCAAGGCTTTCATTATCACTCATGCTTTGATCATGTAGCATAAGCACTGGACTGGTAAGCCACAGTTGGCAGCTCAAACCTACCAGCCACTCCTTGGAAACCCTATACAGGGTCTCTGTGAATTGCAAATGACTCCATGGAACTTGAGAATAACAACAACCCTGAACTCAGTGTTGTTGTTGTTAAGTGCCGTCGAGTCGGTTCCGACCCATAGCGACCCTGTACAGGGTTTCCGAGGGTGTAAATCCTTACAGGAGTAGAAAGCCTCATCTTTCTCCCGCGGAGCGGCTGGTAGTTTCGAACCGCTGACCTTAAGGTTCGCAGCATTGTAACCACTATGCTACCAGAGCTCCTTATATACCCTAGTAGACACTGCAAACTTGATGTTGTTGTTGATAGGGGCCCCATATAATAGAGTAGTGTACCAGACCAGAACGGTACCATAGGATTTTCTTGGCTCTGATTTTTATAGAAACAGATCCTCTGGTCTTTCTCCAGTGGTGGGTTTGAACCACCAACCCTTTGGTTAGCAATCGAGTACTTATCTATTGCATCACTAGGGTTCCTTGTATCGAATTTAGTTGCCAAAACTGAATTTTTGAATTCCAACCCCAAAAAGCTTCTTCTCAAGTAGTTTTGCCCATCTTAATTAATGATACCTTTTCCAGTTGTTATGGCAAAGACCCTTGGAACCTGAATCGTCCCTGAATATTCACTTTCTCTCACATCCAACCCACTAGGAAATCTTTTTGGCTCTACCTTCCAAATATTTGCAGAATAAGATTGTGTTTCACAATTTCTACTTGCTATTACCCTCATCCAAGGAGCTCTGGTAGTGTAGTGGTTACGAATCGGGCTGTGAACCTCAGGGTTAGCAGTTCGAAACTACCAGCTGTTCTGCGGGAGAAAGATGAGGCTTTCTGCTCCCATAAAGGTTTACAGCCTTGGAAACCCTGTACAGGGTCGCTATGAGTTGGAACCGACTCCACGGCACATAACAACAACAGCATTACCCTCATCCAAATCAGGAACACCACTTTGTTGGTCTTTTGCAGTTGCCTCTTAACCATTGCTATCAACTGATTCTGACTCATAGGGACCCTGTATGAGGTTCTGAACCCTCATCTTTCTCCTGTGAAGCTGCTAGTTCTAATGCTTATCCTACAATTCCACCAGGGCTCCATATTTCTCACGTTGTTGTTGTTATATACCATCAATTAGGCTCTGATTCATAGTAACCCTGTATAGGATTTCTAAGAAACAGTTGTTGGGCTTGAACCACCGGCCTTATGGTTAGCAACCCAGTGCTTATCCTACAGTGCCACACCAAGACTACTATTACATGTTGTTGTTAAGTGCCATTGTGTCTATTCTGATTCACAGAGACCCTGTATAGGGTTTCCGAGGAGCAGCTGGTGAGCTTGAACTGCCAACCTTGAGATTCAAACCGACCTTGCAGTCCAGCACATTAACTTGCAGTACCACATATACAGGGTTGCTATGAGTCCAATTGTAGGATGGTCTTTGCTGTTGAAGGAAACTTCCTATGTGCAGAAATGCCAAATGTGATGATTTTTTCCTACTCTTCTACAATGAGGTCAGGGAGAGTTAAAAAGAACGGCTTAAGTGTTTCTGTGAAGTTGCCTGAGAATCCAGAAAACAGGTGCCTTGTTAATCTTACAAAAGGATCATGCTTGGAGGCATCTGTTCAGGGTCTGAGTGTACTTGTACAACTGAGTCCATGCCAGGGGCACTGAAATGACCCAGCTGGTCTCCTCTGCCAATAACCTCTCTGCCCTCTGCTTCTCACCACCCAGCGGGCCTGCTCAACCTTGTTCAACTCACTCACTCCCATCAGTTCTCTATCTGTGCTCCCTTGACTCTCCAGGCCCTTCTTGAATCATTTATAACTCCGTGTGGTACACGCCTATGTCTCCTTCTGTACCTGTCTGTCCCCACCCTCACTCCCAAGTCCTTCACGACTGTGAGGTATTTAAAGGCGGAGGTTGTGTTTTATTCATTTTTCATATTCCTGGCCCTTAACACACTTTCATATTCCTGACACATTGTAAACTGCCCAACAAGTGTTTGCTGAATGACTGAATGAAATCACCATGTTGACAGACGGATTTTGGCACAATGTCCCCGAGACAGGGTGAGCTTAGTCTGGTCAAAGCTTGGCTCATGCAATGTCCTCCAAACGAGCACGCCCTTCCACGTCATTTCTATACCCACACACATACACAACCACTCTCCAATAACTAACTCTTAGTTAAGTAAAGCATTTCAACTCAACAAGCATTTACTGTCCATTTACAACATTCTAGTACTGTACCCAGCAGTTGATAAGACTAGTTGGTGATTGATTTATTGGTTCATGGTACAAGGTCCATTAAATACCTTTTTTTTTTTTTTTTTTTAAAGTCTTTCTTTATAATCCCAAGCAATGCTCATCTTTTACCTGCCAGAGGATCCATAACACTGAGGACTGGTTTCAGAGCGAGGCAGTAAGCATTGCATATTGTTAGGACTGGTGTGTAAGCACTGGTGACAGCCTGTCTGGTTCAAACTCAGGTTTTCTTACTGTCTATGATCTGCCTAGTCTCGTCTAAATTATTTTCTGTTTCTGAGCGTCTGTTCTTTCATATAATAATACCCTTCTTCATAGGGTTGTTGGGAAGATTAAATGAAGTACCGCATCCAAAGCACACAGATCATGCTCAACAAATGTTAACTAATTTACTATTTCTAAGGAGCCCTTAAAATACTGATGAAGATCAAAGACCACAGCCTTCGGTATGGATTACATCTCAATGTAAAGAAAACAAAAATCCTCACCCTGGATCAAGAAACAACATTCTTATCAATGGAGAAGAGATTGAAGTTGTCAAGGACTTCATTCTTCTTGGATCAACCATCAACAGTCATGAAAGCAGCAGTCAAGAAATCAAACGACGTATTGCTTTAGGCAAATCTACTGCACAAGACCTTTTTAAAGTGTTGAAGAGCAAAGATGTCATTTTGAAGACTAAGGTGTGCCTGACCCAAGCCATGGTATTTCCAATAACCTTATATGCATGTGAAAGCTGAACAGTAAATAAGGAAGACCGGAGAAGAATTGATGCTTTTGAGATATGGTGTTGGAGGAAAATATTAAAACTGTCATGGGCTGCCAAAAGAACAAGCAGATCTGTGTTGGAAGAAGTGCAGCCACAGTGCTCCTTGGAGGCCAGGATGGCCAAACTTGGTCTCTTATATTTTGGACATATTGTCAGGAGGGACCAGTTGCTGGAGAAGGATATCCTTCTCTGGTGGAGGGTCAGAGAAAAGAGAGGAAGACCCCCAGCGAGATGGATTGGCAAAATGGCAGCATCAATGGGCTCAAGTGTGGCAACAATTGTAAGGTTGGCCCAAGACCAGGCAGTTTTTCATTCTGTTGTGCATAGGGTTGCTATGAGTCAGTACCAACTTGATGGCACCTAACAACAACAACAAGGAGCCCTGGTAGCACAGTGATTTATAAGCTGGCTGCTAACTGCAAGTTCAGCAGTTCAAATCTAGCAATTGTTTTGTGGGAGAAAGATGAGGCTTTTCAGCTGTCATAAGGATTTATAGCCTCAGGAATCCTATACATGGTCACTATGAGTTGTAACTAACTTGATAGCACACAACCTCTACCACCACCACTTTATTATCTCTGGTTGGAGCAAACAGTTAATACACTGGACTACGAATCAAAATGTTGGAGGTTTCAATCCACCAGAGGTACTACGGAAGAAAACTTGGTGATCTACTTCTGAAAAATCAGTTGTTGAAAACCTTATGGAGAAGAGTTCTACTCTGACACACATGGGGTCGCCATGGGTTGGAATCAACTCCATGGCAACTGCTAACTGTGGTTATTCAAGAGAATACTACCCTTGTTCTTAGGAGATAAATGCTAAGGCATCTGGGTCAGAAGAACATTTACTACAACTTCCTCTCAAATGGCTGTGTGCCCCTAACAAAGCTCAGATATTATGCTGAATATATGCATATATGCATAGAGAGAAAGACATAAAATAGATGAAACAAAGTGTCAGTAGTAGGTGCATGTGTGTGGAAGTCACATGAAAATCTATTGTAACTTTGGAACGTTTCTGTAGGTTGAAAATTTTTTAAGATAAAACACAATCACAGCTTCTGGCAAGATGGCGGATTAGGCAGATCCTCTACAACAAAGATACACGAGAGACCAAATGTAACAGATTTAGATGAAAATCCTGGAACCCTAAACTGCAGGGGAAAGATTAGAGAATTGGACTGAGCGCCTCAGTGGAGGAGAAGCTGAGCAGGCAGACAGACGGGTTAACAGCAGTTCAGACGTGGCACAGCTTTGGCAACAGAAGGTGGCTAAGTAGAGCAGATTCACACATGAAACAAGAAAGGTGTGATTCCTTATTTTCCCCATGCTCCTCTGGTCACTGCCCACCCTCATCCACTTCCAGCTCAGAGCCTGCTTTCCAGGAGTTTGTAACCAAGTGGTCAGGATCCACGCTGGTGTGAGGCAGGGGTCAGCTGCTAGTTTGGTGTTTAGATTAAGGAGGCTCAACTCCAGTCTTAAGAACGTGGAGAGCCACCAGACCAGCATTGAACCAGTCACCCTGCCCTCAACTGCCATGTAGTCCTAACAGACACTGAAACCAGCTCCATCCAGGCCCTCAATCCTGGATTGGGTGCACTGAACACAGATAAGGAGGCTGATAGGAACTCCATCTCGAACCAGGAACTGCCATCACATCCCTCCACACCCATCTCTTGAGCTCCTTGACTTTCAGGAGATCCCCAGAGTTTTCTCCTCTGTGGGTCCAAAAGATACACTGGGTTTTTTGTTGTTGTTGTCTGGTTGGTTTTTACCTTTTCATGTTTTTGTTTATTTATTCTTTCTCCTTCTTTTCCTTTTCTTTCCATTCCCTTGAATACTATCTTTTCTATCTCTGCTTTTGTCTTCCCCTCTCATCTGTTTCTTATTTCTCTTCTTCTATTTTTCCCTTTTGATCTTTCTTTACTACTCTCAACTTTCTTTCTCTTTTCATTTCCCCTCTCCCTCATTTCCCTGTTTTCTTTTTCTCTTCTTCTCTCTTTATTTCTTTTCTTATTTTTCTCTTCTGCAGCTCCACTTTTCTGTCCATCTTCTCTTTTTTAGTTATTCTTAAGTGTTTTTTGTTTTGTTTTGTTTTCTTTTCTCTAATTTCTTTTATTTCCTCTCTTGTAACTTCATTTCCCTGTCTCTTCTATGTCATTATAGTTACTATGTTATTTTGTTTTCTGGTTGCTACCTATTTTTATTTCTTTATTTTATCATTTTCTTTATTCATGATGCTCCTTGTTTGTTTGTACTCTTTTGTTTTCTTGTGTGTGTGTGTGTGTGTGTATGGGGTGGAGTGGGGAAAGGGATTTTCTCTTTTCCATCAAACAGGAGACAGAAACTTTGCCCATATGGCCCAGCCACATCCATACCCTTTGCAGTTCCATCCACTGGGCAAAAGCCAGTATCAGCTCCTATACCATCTGATCAATGATAGACAGCAGCCAACAGCAGTCAAACCCACCCTAAACTGATATGCACAAACAGCTAACAAGAATGGTATACATACTTCCACTCTCTAACTACACCCACAGGAGACAGTTGCTGAGAGCCTGAGAACACACCAACATATTATCATCAATTAAATACAAATTGGACAAACCCACAATGCTCAGGAGACAACAGAAAATTTTAGTTCACATGAAGAAATGAGAGAATGGTTCAAAAAAATGACCAAAATGCAGAACCAGAAAATGTTTCTGAAGAAAAAAGCTAATGGAACTAATTGAAAAAGAACTCCAAAGAATGATAATTAGATACCCTCAAAGGGTCAATAGAAAGATTGAGGAAAGCAAAGAAAACATAGTAGAAACTTTAGAAGAATTCAGGAAAATACTACAAGAACAAATAGACAAAATAAATGCAAATTTTGAAATAATACAAAACCTGCAACTAGAAATACAGATGAAAGGGCAAAGGAGTAGATATGAATGAGCTGTTGTATTCATTTTCTTTGAGGTTACCTTGAGATTAATATTTTTCCCAATTTAAAATAATCTGTTTTGTCTTGAAATCTACTTAAATGTCTTGCCTATTTGGAAGTTCTATATCTACATGATTCCCTCTTTATGCTTTGTAGTTGACTTCATTATAAATTGATAATCTGGCTCACTATTTTCAATCTTGTAGGCTTGTTTTACTTTTACTTTTAATACTTGTATATGATAAGCACTTAACTGTGAACCACAAAATCTGTGGATTAAGCAGGAAACCGACAACGCTTTTTGCTTCCTCCAAGTTCTAATGTCTAGGAAACCCTATACAGAGTCACTATGAATTAGAACCAACTCTATGACACTTAACAACAACGTTTCTTGATTGAGTTCTGGGTGGTGTTGTCATGTATGGTAATCTTAGGTTATTGTCTGCTGTTGTTATTTTTCAGTCTAAAGAACACCCTTTTGTAAAGTTGGTTTTGTTATTATAAATTCCTTTAATTTCAGTTTATCAGGAAACATCCTAGTTTCACCATTGATATTTCAGGGACAGCTTTCCTGGGTATATGATTCTTGGCTGGCAATTTTTTTCTTTAAAAGTTTTTTATATGTCTTCTCATTGCCTTTTTACCTGCATGGTTTTGCTGAGAAATCAGAGCTCAGTCTTGTTGTTCTTTGTAGGTAACTTCTCATCTTTCTCAAGCTGCTCTCAGGATCGTTTCCCTGCCACTGGTTTTGGAGAATTTAATTATGATATGTTTTCATAATTTTCTTTTAGGATGTATCTTGTTTGGGGTTCATTCAACTTCTTTAATGGTTATCTTCTCATCTTTCATGATGTTAGGAAAATTGTCTTTCAACAACTCTTCAACAATTTTCTCTGTACTTTGTAATATCTTTTCCTTTTCTGGAATTTAGATCACCTATAAGTTGTTCTTCATGGTGTCCCATATAACTCAGGCTTTCTTGAGATTTTTTTCATTATTTTTCTTCTAGCATACTAGTATTGAGAGATTGGTTTTCAAGCTCACAAATTCGGGCTTCCTTTGCTTCATATGTAAGAAATGAGGAGGTACAAAAGCTGAACAGAAAATTTCAAAGGTCAGCTCAAGAAGATAAAGTCAAATATTACAACAAAATGTGCAAAGATCTGGAATCAGAAAGCCAAAAAAGAAGAACACGTTCAGCATTTCTCAAGCTGGGGGAACTAAAGAAACAATTCAAGACTCAACTTTCATTGTTGAAGGCTTCTCTGGGAAAATTACTAAATGATGCAGAAAGCATCAAAAGAAGATGAAATGGTTGCTGTTTAACCATTTCAAGAGCCAATGATACTGAAGGAGGAAGTCCAAGGTGCATTGAAGGAAATGGCAAAGAACAAAGCACCAGGAATTGATAGAATAAAAATTGAAATCTTT
>NW_006408752.1:2549510-2556061 GCF_000296735.1 Chrysochloris asiatica
GTCTATTTTCTTTTCTTTATTTCTGTAATAAACTAATGTCTCTCGGATTGGTTCTCAGTCAGTTTTGTTTGTTTTTGTGCTTTCTGTACTCAGAAGGCTTTTCCCTACTGGATCTAAACCCCAACAGTTGTACTTTGCTTATAACATTCACATTTGATATCACTTTTTTTTTATCACCAAAATATAAAAAAGATCTCTACTATCTATAATGTGCTCCTGCCTCCCACCCCACAGTTGTATGTGGTTGGTTACATGGATATTATTATCATCACAGTTTAGGACTTTAATATGATATGAAATTTTACATACGTTTGTATTTTCTAGTTCTGTCCTATGAAAAGGCTTCAAAAAATGTGTGAAAAAATGGGATTAAAAAGTAATGGAACTTGTCCAGGAACTTCTTGAAGCCCCTTTGTATATGTCGACTATCCCCTAAATGGCAGCTCAGGTTATTGAAGGGTCATGCTTAAATAGTAGACCTAGAATGAACATAGAAAAAGGTCATTGGCCCACTAATATAGGAGTTAAATCCTGGTACCCAAGTGAAATAGTTAGGATTCTGTGTCAACTTGACTAGGCCAGGATTTCCAGTAGTTTAGCAGTTAAGATATACTTAGTCCCATAGTGATGAAACCTAATACAAACAGGCAGAGTTAACTCTATGATGAGTGTGTATGAACAGCCAATCAATTGAAGGGATGCTTTGAACTACTGACCTTGATGTTAGCAGCCCAGTGCTTAAACCACCGCACCATCAGAGTTCCTTAGGAAGTAGCTTAGGCATCAGAAAAGTGCCAGACTTCTAATTGTTATTATTGTATTTGCATTTCTGAAATATACCTGCACTGGGATGAGAATTTTAGAGCTATAAGAGATCTTGTAGCAAGACCTTAGAGAAGTGAATAAAAGCACAGGTTTTCTAGGGTCTGACAGGTTGGAAACCTGGCCCATGGTGCTTACCAGTGGAGTGTACTGTGGCACATTACTCAAGCTCTCTAGTCTCTTGCTGCTCAAATGCAGAATCTCAGGCCCAAACACAGAAATACTAAATTGGGATCTGAATTTTAAATAAGATCCACAGGTGATTCATAAACACTTTAAAGTATGTGATGGTATGATCTAACCCTCAGCATTCTCATCTGTGAATTAGACTAACAGTTCAGTGTAAGAATCATACATTTAGCACAGTTATTACTATTTCTTTCACAGCACCCTACGCTTGCCCTTTCACAACACATATCTTTGTGCTTTATAATTGCTGGGTTAACTGTCTCAAAATGTTAGCTGTGTAAGATTAATGACTATATTCTTTATGATTACTGTTATATATCCAATGTCTCTTACATAGTTAGTGACTGACTAACTGAATGAATTAACAAATCAAGTCCAGGTATATTTCCAACTCATTCTCTATGGCACACCCAGGACAAGCATATTGCATAAAGCAATGACTTTACCTAGCCTGACATAGATGAAATTGATCTCAAAGGAATTAAGTAACTTTCCAGGTACCGACACCTGTCTGTGTGCTATATGTTATCAAACTCCAGGCCCTAGTGAGTGCAGAATGCTCCGTTGACATCTTTATTATCAGCATCCCTGGAATACAAGACACTATCCTGATTTGAAGTCTTAGTTTTAAAACGAACATATTTAGGACCAATCCATTTGCCATATGGGTTGATTTCCGGTTATGAGAGTATTTTTTAGTATCACCTACTTGCTTATTTTATATGTACCTAAGGAGCTCTGGTAGCATAGTTGTTACGAATTGGGCTGCTAACCTCAAGATCAGCAGTTCAAAACTACCAGCTGTTTCGTGGGAGAAAGATGGGACTTTCTGCTCCGGTAAAGATTTACAGCCTTGGAAACCCTATCAATGCAGGGTTGCTATGAGTCGGAACCGACTCCACAGCACACCACCACTACCACCACTATATTTAAAAAACAAAAACTTTGTTGTGACTTGAGTGAAGTTTTACAGAACAGATCATTCAACATTCAACAAATCATACACTGCATTTTGTTAAAACAATTGCAATATCTTCCATATACCATCAGTTAATCATATTTACCTCACTTTAACTCTTGTTAAACTCCTGTGTGTTCTGTTACTTTCATTTTTCCTCTGCCAACCTCCTGCTTGTTGTACATTGACTTCTGCAGGGTAATGCACTGGACTGCAAGGTCAGTTTGAACTGCAAGGTCAGAGGCTCAAACTCACCAGTCGCTCCTTGGAAACCTGATGCAGAGTTGATGTAACTTGGAACCGACTCAACAACACTTAACAATGACAATGACAATAATCACCAAAGTTCGGAGTCCTGATGTGGTGCTGTAGGATAAGCACTGGACTACAAGGTTGGTTTAGACCAAAAGACTGGTGACTCAAAACTCACCAGCCACTCCTTGGAAATCCTATACAGGGTGGCACTCACATGAAGGCACTTAACACAACAATCACTCAAATTAGTATGTGTCTACCCTCTAACCATTAAATAATTTCCCCTTCCTTCTATCTCTGGCAATCATCATGTTGTTGTTGTTAGAGTATACTGACACCATACAATAAGCACTACACTGCAAACCTCAACATCTGTGGATCGAGTGCATTAGCCACTCCACCAGAGACAGATGAGACTTTCTATTCCATGAAGATTTAAATAGCTTCAGAAACCCTATGGAGAATCTCAATGAATCAAAACTGACTCAAAGGTAACCATCATAAAATATTTG
This sequence comes from Chrysochloris asiatica, assembly GCF_000296735.1. Lineage (NCBI taxonomy): Eukaryota > Metazoa > Chordata > Mammalia > Afrosoricida > Chrysochloridae > Chrysochloris > Chrysochloris asiatica. Next base: position 2,552,247 of record NW_006408752.1, read on the forward strand.
TTTTAACAAGAAAATATTTTCTTAATTCTTCACAACAGTGGTCTCATACAACATTTGTCCTTTTGCGATTGACTAAATTCACTTAGCATCACATCCTTCAGGTTCATGCATATAATGAGGTATTTCACGGACTCATTCTTCTTCAGTGTTGCGTGTACATACCATTGAGTGTATGTACCAAAGTTTGTTTAACCATTCTTCTGTTTACAGGCACCAAGTTGATTCTGACTCTTAGTGACCCTGTACAGGGTTTCTGGGAGTCCTGGTATGGTGCTGCAGGGTAATGTATTGACTACAAAGTTGATGGTTCAAACCCATCAGCTACTCTTTGGAAACCCTATGAGTTGGAATGGACTCAATGTTACCTCACAACAATAATAGGGTTTCTGAGACTGTAAATCTTTATGGGAGTAGACAACCTCATCTTTCTTTCATGAAGCAGCTGGTGGATTTGAACAACCAATCATGCAGTGAGCAGTCCAGTGCTTATCGTACACCAGGATATCTTTCTGGTACTCTAGAGTAAAATGCTCTGGTGGCATCCTAGGATAAGCACTGAAAAGCTCAATGAAATGTTGGCAGTTCAAACCCATCAGCAACTCTGCAGAGAAGAAAGATGAAGCTGTCTGCTCCCACAAAGATTTACAGCCTCAGGAACCCTCTACAGTATCGCTGTGAGTTGGAATTGTCGAGATGGCAGTAGGTGGGTAGAGTGGTCAAGTATTGTTTTCTGTGGTGCTGTAGGATAAATACTGCACTGCTAACCACAAGGTTGCTGGTTCAAACCCACCAGTCGTTTCTTGGAAACCCTATACAGGATCACTAGGAGTCAGAATCAACTGTATGATACTTAGCAATAACAGCCCCATTGATTTTAGAGTTGGCCATGTGACTTGTTTTGTCCAATACAATGTGGGTGTAGGTAATAGTACGCTAGTTTCTATTCGGTCTTCTAAACATCATGTTTTCCTGCTCACCCTTTTGCATTTGTGTGATCGGTCATGAGAAAAAAACATTCACAGTAGCTGAGAAAAACAAGTAAGCACATGCAGCAGACCTAATCAACTCATAAACTGGACCTAAGAACAGCCCAGCACAGCCAAACCTAGCAGAGCCGCAAGGGATCTACTGACCTATGAAAGAGAAAGTTAATGCTTGTTGTTGTAAGCTCTAGATATTTTAAGGTTGGTTGCTACATAACCAAAACTGATAGTGTTCATGTCTAAATGATGAAAGAATTTATTTTTGTTTTCCTTTTTTAGTTTCTGTATTTTTTCAAGTACATTTGAATGGGTTTCCATTGCTTTTGGGGAAAAATTTTAATAAAGCCTTAGGAAACATTTTCTATTGCCTCATATGAATACTCAAGTTGGACAATGAATACAGAAGACCAAACAAGAATTGATGCTTTAAAATTATGGTATTGGAAAAGAATAGTGAATATACCAAGGACTTTCAGAAGAATGAGCAAATCTGTTTTGGAAGAAATATAGCCTGAATGTTCCATATAAGTGAGGATGGCAGGACTGGGTCTCATGTACTTTGAACATGTCATCTGGAGGGACCAGTCCCTGGAAAGACCAGTCCCTGGAGAAGGACATCATGCTTGGTAAAAAGTAGAGGATCAGTGAAAAACAGGAAGATACAGTGGCTGCAACAATGGACTCAAATATAGGACTGATTGTGAGGCTGGCATAGGACCAGGCAGTGTTGCATTCTGTTGTATTTAGGGTTGCTATGAATTGGAATGGACTTGATGGCACATAACAACAATAACAACAACACTTCACTATTATAAGTACAGGGAGTCCTGGTGTGGTGCTGCAGGTTAATGTGCTGGTGTGCAAGGTTGGTTTGAACTGAAATGTTGGTAGTTCAAGCTCACTAGCCACTCCTCAGAAACCTTATACAGGGTCGCTATGAGTTGGAACCAACTCAATGGCACTTAACACCAACAGCATTGTAAGTACAAGATCAAATTTATCTGAACTGTATACTTAAGGAATATAATTCAAAGTGTGTTCAAACAACTTTAAAAACACAAAAAATATGTGAATTCACATTCATTTTCTCTCATTTCCTTCTCTGCACAGTTAATAATAAAATGAGCATTCACTTTTCTATTATTGTCTTAGTATGATTCTATTTTTCTTTTTCTTTTTTTAAATTGTGAATTGGGTAAACATTTACAGAATAGATCACTTTTCCATTTAAAAATTCATACACATTTTGTTTCATATCATTGACTGCAATCCCCACAATATAACATCACTCATCCCTCTTCTCTGTGTTTCCTGTTCCTATTCCTCCTTCTTTTCTAACCCTTTCTGTTTTCTGAACTTCATCCTCCCCTCTTTTTTTTAAACCTTAAATGATTGATTATTCTAAGGACTGTTCCTCCCTAACGTTATTGTTCATCTTATAGACTTCTTTAATGGTTATGATTTGGTGTCAATTCAACTAGGCCAGGATATCCAGAGACTTAGCAGTTGGAATGTGTTTATTCTCATGGTGTTGAAACCTAATACTGGCATATTTAACTCTATGATGAGTTGCTATGAGCAGCCACTCAATTGAAGGGATGCTTCCTTGGGGGTATTGTCTGTTCCCAATATAATGGACATGCAGGAGGGATTCTATCTCTTCTGCTGGGGACCTGGGACTCTACAATTGTAAGATAATAAATTTCTCCTTCTCTCTCTTTCCATATATGTATATATATATATACAGTGTAGCTATGAGTCAGAACTGACTTGACTGCACTTAACAACAGTAACACCATTATTTGGTTGAGAATTGAGTAATACAATGGGATGACATATACAAAATTCTGAAAGAAAGAATTGCCAACCAAGAATCATTTGATCAGCAAAGCTGTCTCTCAAATATGACAATGAAATTAAAGGACTTTGTAATGACCAGATCAACTTTACAAAAAATGCTAAATGGTATTCTTTGGACTGAGAACCAACAATGTCAGACAACCTGAGATTAACATACATGACAACACCACCTAGAACTCAATCCAGACACAGAAAGATTTAAAGCAAAACAAATCTATAAGACTGAAAATAGGGAACAAGAGATATTAGTGCATAATGAAGTCAACTAGACAGCAAAATGAGGGATTAGTGTAGCTACAGAACTTTCAAATGGCAAAGAAGTCAAGTAGATTTCAAGATTAAGCACACTGTTTTAAGTAGGGAAAAATTAATTACAGGGTAACCTCAAAAAACAGAATATACATGCACATCAAATAAGAGGAAAATCAGGGGGTGGAAGATCAAGGTAGATAGAGAAACACTGAGGCAGGTTTGCATGGGCTAAATGGAACAGAGGTAAATAGTGATGCATGCTTAACCTTGGAACAACAGGGCTCTGTGAAACAGGGATCAAGACATAGTCTGAAGTGGGGTAATAATACTAAGATGCTTGACTGTCTTATGTATATTGGCTTCCCTTGCCTACTGTTGTAAAATGGACACTTGAGTTGGATAGAAAGGAATGTCGGGAAACATGATTACAGAAAGCTTGTAAGCCTATCTTCAGCCTATAACTGATTGGAATACCTAAAAGGGGTTCTACAACTTGCCCAGTGAAATAAGCCTCTTGTAGAGCCTGTGCAGTGTATAGGACCTTAGGTGGAATCCTGAGCCCCACTCAGAACTTTCTGATATGGGACAGTCCCACAAGAAAAGACAGACCAACCTGGAACAGCTAGAGTGACAGAAGATACAACTTCAAAGAAAGGAAAAACCCAAAACAAAAATGGCAGTATGATTGGCTACTACAAGAATAAGCAAGCTGTTCACTGG
>NW_006408752.1:2557191-2570429 GCF_000296735.1 Chrysochloris asiatica
GGAAAGAGAGGGACTGACAGTTGGTAGCCAGGAGGCAAACTTTCAGAATGTGCCCTTTGGTGGTGTAAATTATTATATATGCCTGAGTGTTTTTGTTTTTTTTAAAAAAAGAGCTAAAATGAATAGACAGAAATACTGTTAACTGATGTTACATGGAGGGGATTATAATCATTGTAATGAAACAAAGTATATGATTTGTTGAATGTAAAACTGATGATCTACTTTGTAAATCTTTCCTTAATTGACAATACAAAATTTAAAAACAAAACAGAAAGAAAAAGAAATTTCAGCTATGGGGTGAGTTCATTTTCAGACCTGAAGGGCCATCATCTCAAGGAGTTTACCAGTCTCAGTGTGGCACTATGGGTTAGTGCTCCTGACTGCAAAGCCGTTTGAACTGCAAGGTCGGCGGTTCAAGCTCACCAGCTGCTTCTTGGAAACCCTATACAGGGTCGCTATGGGTCGGAACCGACTTAACAGCACTTCACAACAACAACATGCAACCAATAAGTTCAGTGTTTTTTATGATTTTGAGTTTTCTCTACATATTTCTCCAAGTCTATCCAGGACATTTTAATGTGATCTGTTTCAGAGTGGTTGGTAATTGTAACCGAGCACCATCTTGTTCTTCTGGTCTCAGGTTTGTGGGGGGCTTATGTTTGCATGGTCTGTTAGTCCATTGGATTGTTTTCATTAATCTTTTACTATCGTCACTCTTCTTTGCTTGGGACAGGGAGAGAGACCAGTCATGGCACCTTAGATGACTGTTCACAAGCTTTTATGATCCCAGTTGCTACTCACCAACATGGAATGTAGTACCTTGTCTTTGTGGACTATGTTGTACCGATTAACCTTGGTGTACCCCAAGACTATGGTCCAGAGGCCCAGCAATTCATTGCCTCAAGGTATTGGTTTATGGCTAAGAAGTTTTCATAACATTTGGGCATGCATTCTTAGTGCTTAGAAAGAGCAGCTACTTCTGAGGTTGAGTTTTAGGACCTGATTACAGGCAGCCTCTGGCTTATGAACAAGATTTGTCCCCATGTCTGTTTTTAAGTTGAATTTGTTGGTAAGTTGGAACAGATGCATACAGTTCTTATTTAACCTTACTTTAGTTCAAGAAAAGGCTTGAAACTTTTTCAATTACTGTAATGCAGTAATTGAAGGTGATTGTGATCAAGAATTTGTTGCCAGTAAGGCGCCCCAGTGGTGTTCTGGGCTAGGCATTAGGCTGCTAACAACAAGGTTGGTGGTTCAAATCCATTAGTTATTCCATGGGAGAAAGAGGAAATTCTCTGCTCCCACAAAGATTCACAGTCTTGGAAACCCTATATAAGTTAGATCATAGTGTAATTTAGGTTTGGATAGATGTTGGTTCCGTAGTTTCAAAGTGAGTGCATATTTATACAAGATTAAAGGGAAGAACTCGTCTCTAACTGGACTTTCATTAGTCACCTGAGGACAAGCAGACTTCAGAAAGTTGTGGAAAAATGAATTGAAGTTAACTGAATCTTTTATACCCCTTCTTGTGTTTTACAAAAATGAGGTCAGGGACTGGGAGACCTTACCCATTTGAGAGAATTAACAAAGTTTATTTTCTGTAAAGGGTTTATTTCTCTATGAACTCTCTCTTTTTCAGTCACCCATTGGTCTGAATAATTTAATAGCTTTATTAATTTTTCTTAATCATCACGGGAATAATGGGGGAGAAATAAAAGGGACAGAAAAGAAGACATCACAAGAAGGGTTAAGGGGAGTGATGGGAAAGAGGCAGAAGACAGGCAGGAATGGAGAAACTTGATCAGAAAGAGGAAATTGATGAGGAGCAGAGAAAGAGGAAAGGATGTTGGTAAAATAGGAGGGGCTGGGACTCTGGTTAGGATTAGTTAAGACTGTGCCTTCATGTTGCTTGGCTCCTCACTGACACAACTGCCTTTAGTATCTATAGTAGCATTAAGCTAGTGACACTAAGTCAAACTCTGACTTTTAATCTTCTATATTGATCCATCAGATGGAATACACAGAAATAAAGCTGACTACATCTATGGAAAGAGACCGTGGAAAAAGTCCACACATATCATCAGCCAAAACAAGGCCAGGGGCAAAATGTGGAATAGACCATCATATGCAAGTTCAGGCTGAAGCTGAAGAAAATGAAAACAAGTCCATGAGAGTCAAAATATGACCTTGAATATATCCCACCAGAATTTAGAGATCATCTGAAGAACAGATTTGATACATTAGACACTAAAGACCGAAGACCAGAAAAGTTGTGGGATGACATCAAAAACATCATATAGTAAGAAAGCAAAAGGTTATTAAGAAGAAGACAAGAAAAAAGGAAAAGACCAGAATGGATGTCAGAAGAGATTCTGAAACTTCCTCTCCAGCATAAAGATGCTAAAGCAAATGGAAGAAGTGAGGAGGTACAAGAGCTGAATAGAAAATTTCAAAGGTCACCTCAAGAAGATAAAGTTAAATATTCTAATGAAATGTGCAAAGACCTGGAGTTAGAAAACCAAAGGGGAAGAACATGCTCAGTATTTCTCAAGCTGAGGAAACTGAGTTAAAAGTTCAAACCTCAACTTGGGTTTTAAAGAATTCTATGGGCAAAATATTGAATGATGCCGAAAGCATCAAAAGAAGATGGAAGGAATACACAGAGTTAATGTACCAAAAAGAAATGGTCAATGTTCAACCATTTCAAGAGGTAGCATATGATCAAGAAAGAGTCAGTGATCCTGAAGGAAGAAGTCCCAGGTGCATTGAAGGCATTGGCAAAGAACAAGCCTCCGGAAACTGATGGAATATAAATTGAAATCTTTCAACAAACTGATGCAGCACGGGAAGTACTCATTCACTTATGTCAAGAAATTTGGACAAGTACCTGGTCAACTGACTGGAAAAGATCTGTATTTGTGTCCATTCCAAAGAGACATGGCCCAATGGATTGTGGAAATGATCAGACAATATCATGGATATCCCATGCAAGTAAAGTTTCACTAAAGGTATTAAAAAAATGGCTCCAACCATATATTGACAGAGAGCTTCCACAGGTTCAAGACAGATTCAGAAGAAGACATGGAATGAGGGGTATCATTGCTTATGTGAGATGGATCTTGGCTGAAACTAGAGAACACCAGAAAGATGTTTACCTGTGCTTTATTGACTACAAAAAGGCTTTCGATTGTGTGGATCATGACAAGCTATGGACAACATTGTGAAATATGAGTATTCCAGAACATTTAATTGTGCTCATGAGGAACCTGTATATGGTTGTTTTAACAGAACAAGGGAACACTGATTGGTTTAAAATTAGGAAAGGCATGTACTTTTAAACACTGATTGGTTTAAAATTAGGAAAGGCATGTACTTGGGTTATATACTGTTACCACACTTAATCATTCTGTATGCTGAGCAAATAATCTGAGAAACTGGATTATATGAAGAAAAACATGGCATCAAGTTTGGAGGAAGACACATTAACAACTTGCAATATGCAGAACCTACAACCTTGCTTGCTGAAAATGAAGAGGACCTAAACTACTTACTGATGAAGATCAAAGACCACAGCCTTCAGTATGGGTTGCATCTCAATGTAAAAAAAGAAAAATCCTCACCACTGTACCAATAAACAACATTCATATCAATGGAGAAAAGTTTGAAGTTGTCAAAGACTTCATTTTGCTTGGAAGCAGCATTCAAGAAATCAAATGACATACTGCATCAGGCAATTCTGCTGCACACGACCTGCTTAAAGTGTTCAAGAGCAAAGATGTCAGTTTGAGGACTAAGGTGTGCCTGATTCAAGCCATGGTATTTTCAAAAACCTCATATGCATGCAAAAGTTGGATAGTGAATAAGGAAAATCATAGAAGAATTGATGCATTTGAGTTATGGTGTTAGAGGAGAATATTGACAGTACCATGGACTGCTAAAAGAACAAACCAAACAAAGGAGCTAGACTGCTCCTTTGAAGCCAGGATGGCCAGACTTCATCTCTCATGCTCCAGACATATTATCAGGAGGGACCAGTCACTGGAGAAGGAAATCATGTTTGGTAAAGTGGAGGATCGTAACAAAGAGGAAGACCCCCAGCAAGATGGATCGGCACAGTGGCGGCAGCGATGGACTCAGGTGTAGCAATGATTGTAAGGATTGCACAGGACTTGACAGTGTTTCATTCTGATGGCACCTAACAACAACAACATATTGATCCACCCTTCTTTAACCACATTAACTCACCTCTCCAACCTTCTTCTCCTGGATCCAGGCACAATTAGATTACTTCCTATCTTCTTGTGCCCTGCTAAAATACTTTGCCTATTATTCTTGGTCCTCTCAAGTTCTGAACATTTTTCAAAGACCTGCTCAACTTTCTCCTGCTCCCTGAAGAATTCCCAGCCTCACTGATCTCTCTGGTCTCTTGTCTCTGACCTCTATCCCTGGGCTTATAATCTGATCTCCACTTCAATATCTAGAAGTTATTTCAAATTTGTCTGACTTCTTAAAACACTCGATTAGGGTATAAGCTCTATGAGGCAGGGATTTTGGTTAGGTTTCCTCAATGCCTAGAAGAGTGCTCGACACTCAATGGCTATTTGTTGAATGAATGAATGAATGGTAGAAGTTACAGCCAAGAGTACACACTTTGTTTCTATTACATTGGCTACTGATGTTTCTTGGTGTTCTACTTTCCTCAACAGAACAGTGAAAACCCTTTAAGATCAGGAGTTTCTATGCTTTTTCATTCATCTTGGCCTTTAGCACTAAAGTATCCCCATAGGTGATTTGTTGACTGATTAAACACAGCAGGATAAACCCATGGCTAAAGTCACCTTCCTCAAATTTGAGGATCCATGTGCTAACTAAAGAAAAGACTATGTTTATTCCTATCCACTGGTTCTTAAGCATGTCACCTTTAGGCCTGTATCATATCTAGATATAATATAGGAAGGTAAGTAGAAAAATGTATGGTTACATGATAATAGAAATCTTTACTAACCAAAATTATCAAAAATGTGAAGTGATTGTTTCTTGGCTTATACCCCATCTAGATCTACACATATCTGAAGGTGTTTCTGACTCTCTAACCTTTCCCCAAAGAATTCTGTACTCTGTGGTCTATGTGTTAAAACTGCAGTTTTGGCATCCTAAAGGGCTTAACTCATGTTACTTTAAATGTTCTTTGAGTTTTGAGACAAAAAGAAGTCAGGAGGGGCAAGATTGGGGGTTTAAGATAGATGGGGTAAAGTTTTACAGTAAAATCCTTGTAGGACAGCCTTTGTTACCCTTCAACCAGGTACATTGTTGTGATGGAAAAAACAATTCCTCAGTGAAACTTTCCTGGCCCTTTTCACACGTGTGAAGTTTTCCCTTTTCTTCAGACTTCATGGTAAGCTCTCATGATTAGCCAAGTGACAGGATATTTCTTTCAAGAAAATCTATCAAGATTACCCATTTGGAATTCCAGACAACAGTTGTCATAACCTTCTGAGAGGACTTCTCTGCTCCAATTTAACTGGTGTAGCAGATATCCTCAGAATCCACTGGTTTGATTAGACCTTAATGAGACCAAGACAAAGTGCATTACTGAGAGAACTTGTCTGTAGCCATCAAATCCTCACTGATGACAGAAGCATGGTTAAACACACTTTGTTTGAAATAAATCTGTGCATGCTTGAGCTGGAACCCTAGTAATAATACTTTTTGACTTACTCTCTTTTATGTATCTAACTTTGTTGTTGTTGTTGTCAGGTGCCACCAAGTCGGAACCGACTCATAGTGACCCCATGCACAGCAGAAAAAAACAATGTCCGATCCTGGGCCAACCTCACTACTGCTGCCACACTGGAGTCCATCAATGCTGTCACCTGGCCAATCCATCTCGCTGGGGGTCTTCCTCTTTTTCTCTGACCCTCCATCTTACCAAGCATGATATCCTTCTCCAGCGACTGTTCCCTCCTGACAATATGTCCAAAGTATGAGAGACAAAGTTTAACCATCCTGGCCTCAAAGGAGCACTCTGGCTGCACTTCTTCCAAAACAGATCTATTGGTTCTCTTGGCAGCCCATGGCACTTTTAGTATTCTCCTCCAACACCATAATTCAAAGGCATCAATTCTTCTACGATCTTCGTTATTCACTGTCCAGCTTTCGCATCCATATGAGGTTATTGAAAATACCATGGCTTGGTTAGTGTGGTGAAAATATGCTTGATAAACCATACACCGTCTGGATGACTTCTACATGCACAGTTCAGCAACACTGTTCACATTTTTCAAATTGTACAACCATATTCACTATTCTTCTCCAAATCATTTCACCACCGTTAACATAACCTGCATGCCCCCTAAGGAAAAATGCCATCTTTTCCATTTCTTCCCCCCTCTGGCAACCACTAATGATCTTTGGTTTCTATATATTTGCTTCTTTCATATCAGTGAGATCATACAATGCTTGTCCTGTTGCTTAACATTCAAGTCGCATTCAGAAGAGGACATGCATCAAGGGATATTATTGGTGATATCAGATGGATCTTGGCTGAAAGCACAGAGTACCAGAAATATGCATACTTGTGTTTTATTAACTATTCAAGGCATTTGACTGTGTGGATTATAACAAACTATGGATAATAATGAGAAGAATGGGAATTCTAGACTATTTAATTGTGTTAATGTGGGGCCTGTGTGTAGACCAAGAGGCAGTGGTCAGAACAGAATAAGGGAGTACTGAGTGGTTTAAAATCAGGAAAGGTGTAATGCAAGGTAGTATCCTTTCACCGTACTTATTCAATCTGTATGCTGAGCTGGACTGTATGAAGAAGAAGGAGGGATCAGGATTGGAGGAAGGCTCATTAACAACCTATGGCATGCAGATAACACAACCCTGTTTTCAGCAAGCCAAGAGAAGTTGAAGCATTTACCAATGAAGATCAAATACTATAGCCTTTCATACGGATTATATCTCAATGTAAAGAAACAAAAATTTCCCCAACTATACCAGTAGACAATATCATGATAAATGAAGAAAAGATTGAAATTGTCAAGGATTTCAGTTTATTCGGATCTATAATCAATCCTCATGGAAGCAGCAGTCAAGAAGTCAAAGTCAAGAAGTCTTCTGCAAAAGACCTCTTTAAAGTATTAAAGAGCAAAGATGTCCCTTTGAAGACGAAGGTATATCTGACCCAATCCATGGTATTTTCAGTTGCTTTATATGCATGTGAAGCTGGATAATAAATAAGAAAGAATGTAGAAGATTGGTGTATTTGAATTATGGTGTTGTCAAAGAATATTGAAAGTTCCAAGGACTGCCAGAAGAATAAACAAATCTGTCTTGTAAGAAGTACATCCAGAATGCTCCTTTGAAGTAAGGATGATGAGACTCCATCTCATGTACTTCGGACATATTATCATCAGGAGGGACCAGTCCCTTGCAAAGAACATCATACTTGGTAAAGAGTAATTGATAAAAGAAGAAGATCAACAAAAACATGGGCTGACACCGTGGCAGCAGCAATAAGGTCAAACATAACAATTGTAAGGATGGCACAGGACCAGGCAGTTTTTCGTTCTGTTGGTTGTACATAGAGTCACTATGAGTTTGAACTGATTTGATGACACCCAACAGCTAAAAGAACCAACAGATCCGTGTTAGAAAAAGTGCAGCCAGAGTGCTCCTTGGAGGCCAAGATGGCCAAATTTCGTCTTTCATACTTCGGACATATTGTCAGGAGGGACCAGTCACTGGAGAAGGATATCATGTTTGGTAACGTGGAGGGTCAGAGAAAAAGAGGAAGACCCCCAACGAGATGGATTGGCAAAGTGGCAGCATCGATGGACTCAAGTGTGGCAACAGTAATAAGGTTGGCCCAGGACTGGGCAGTGTTTCGTTCTGCTGTGCATAAGGTCGCTATGAGTTGGTGCCAACTTGATGGCACCTAACAACAACAACTATGGCTATGGATTAATGCACCAGAGTGCAAAGCTGTTTGAACTGCAAGGTCGGTGGTTCAAGCTCACCAGCTGCTCCTTGGAAAACTTATATAGGGTCACTGTGGGTCGGAACCGATTCAACGGCACTTCACAACAACAACAGCAAACAACAAAAGTATTCCATCATGAGTATGCATTCCATTTGGGTTATCCATTCACCCATATATAATTCTGTAGTGTTTAATTCTCATCATTCTCTAATTGTGAATGTCTCTTATCTCTAGTTGTTGTTATGTGCCAGGGAGTCGGTTCCGACTCATAGCGAACCTGTACAGGGTTCCCGTAAAGATTTACGGGAGCAGAAAGCCTCATCTTTCTCCCGCGGAACAGGTGGTAGTTTCGAACTGCTGACCTTGCAGTTCGCAGGCCGATTCGTAACGACTACGCTACCAGAGCTCCTTAAAGCAAGAAACTGAGGCAGGGGCTGACTCTTATTCCCCTTCTCTTAGGAGACGTTCAGCACTGGCCTGCCAGGGGGCTTGGGGCTTTGATTAATGAGAGAGGTCACGCAGTGACCTATGGTACAGGGCAGGCTACAAGTAGAGGTTCTGATTGGCTGCCAGTGATGTCACACTTCAGGCATTTATCCTCCCTGGCTGTGTATCTGCTCTCTGTTTATCTTAGCACCCCATTTCATTTCTCAACAGCAAGACACAACAGGAAGCACATGTCTAGAGCTGTTCTATTCACTTCAAGTTCAAGTGTTCCTCAGGGCGTAACTCTTTGACACAGTATGGCTTAAAGTCAATTATGTGGGCTTCACTGGGAACTTTTCCCCACCAGAGATATTGTGGTGGGTGGAAAAGTCTTTTGTTTTAGTTTATTTGCTGTCTCCATGATCTTGCTATTGGAATGACTAATACCCGCATCATGGCCATGTTAGGAAGCAATTATCTGAGAACAAATTCATTTCCTGAGTCATCAGCTTATTTAGCCAGTGTTCCTTCCGTCTTGCTTTTCTTTCTTCTTCTTCTTTTTTTTTTTTTTTTAAATCTCAACAGTATAGAAAGCCACACTTCCTTTATGCCTTCTGTTATATTTGTGAGGAGATGGATAGTCATTATTCTTCCTATGTTACTCAGGCTGTTGTTTTATAATCCTGGATTGATTTTCAAGAAACAAATGGGTTTTAGGATTAATCTCTTTGCTTTTCACTTCCTGTGTGATGGGTGACTAATAAGGCCTCGTGCATTTTCTCACTTTCAAGTGAGAATTTTCCATCCTGGCTCTTCTCAATGCTCAGGATATTTTGTATCTAGATGAAATGGTTGCTGGAGAAAGCCAAGGGAAGAAAAAACAAATCTCAAGGAAACAGAAGACAGTTAAAACTCTCTTCTTGTAATCTGTAATTCCTCTGGCAATCTAGTGGCCTTCCTGGCATGGGTCCCAGCTTCCTGAAGAAAGATAGGATGGTGGGAGAGGAAACATTGTATTCTGAAAACCCAAGGTCTACAGATAGTCTTCTTCCCTTCTTCTTGTATCAAGAGCACTGTCATATGATCGGGGCTCAGCCAATCAAAGCTTGTTGCTATTAAGTGCCGTTGAGTTGGTTTCTGAGGAGCAGCTGGTGAGTTTGAACCGCCAACCTTGTGGTTAACAGTCTAGTGATTATACTACAGCGCCACACCAGGACACTGATCATACATTACCAGCCAGGATTTTGACTTTTAAGAATGTGGTACATAGATGTTGGAAATGGTTTCCAGGGCGAAGGATGGAGAGAGAATCCTTGAATAGCAATTGCCAATGTGCATGGCAGGGGTGTCCCACCCAGACTGTGTCTGTGGCAAGATCTGGCTGCTGCTTTGGGCCTCCTGGATTCCTGCCTACTTCCCTACTCTGGTTCTCCAGCATTCCAAAAGATTCTATGAGCTACCGAATACCTCTCCAGGATATTCCTTTTCTGCTTAAATTAGTTTGAGTTGGAGTAGGTCTTTGTTGTTTGTAATCAAGAACCTGCCCTGACTAGGAAAGGCTCTACTTTTACAGAGTTTGGCTACAGGTCAGGGTATGTCAGAAAAACTGACTTTTGTAAAAAAGGTGGCTTCATGTGATGAATTGCTGTGCATTTGAAAAGAGGGAAACCTAGATGGGTCTCAGTTATAAGGAAGCTGTTTGTTTGTTTGTTTTAAAGGTTTTTAATGTCTCCCGTACTATCCCCGAGGAGGTCCTGGTGATGCAATGGGGTGGATGTTGGACTACTAAGTACAGGTTGGTGGTACAAAGCCATCAGCTGCACCACAGGAGAAAGATGAGCTCAGTTCCTGTCAAGATTTCCAGTCTCGGAAACCCTAAGGAGCAGTTCTATAGGATCTAACCTATAGGATCCTTGTGAGTTGGAATCAACTCAGTGACCATGGTTAGTGGGTTACTATCCTGAAATAAAATTCAGATATTATAACTTAATGATTGATGTGGTTTTTAAAAGTCAGAATAATGTAAAAGGACAAATTCAAGGACGTAATTAGTATATGAAAATATGTAACTGCTTGCATATTGTGGTTGTTGTTAAGTGCCATTAAGCAGGTTCTGACTCATAATGGTCCTGTATAGGTGTGGCTGGTAGGTTTGAACCACTTGCATATTAGAGACCCAAATAGCCCCAGATATTTACAATATGTAGGGCTATTTGGTTCTATTACAAAATGCCCTATTAACAACTATGTCCCTAAAGAATGAAAAATGCAAGTCATAGAACCATACATAGTCATCCACCCTCCCCATCCCCCCACACATACCTCTTCCAAGAAATAAATAAACCCATGTGTGGCAGAACTGTCCTATAGGATTTTCATTGGCTGAATTTTCTCATGAGGCACCTCTGTGTGGACTCTGGGTCAGCAGCTGAACGAATTAGCCATTTGCACCAACCAGGGACTCCTCATAGGAGTTCACATATAGAAAGGGAAACTGTTCTCCGAAGTGTTGGCAGAGATTACCTCTGAAGAAGAAAAGGGGGGAGGGGTGCTGAATGGTGAGGCCCAAAGAGGAAATTTCACACTTTCTTCTGTATTCTTTTGTATTCTTTGCAGCATTAATTAATTAAATCAGTATATTAGCTATGGTCACTTAAAACATGAAAAGGAAGAAAGTGATTCGGGTGGCACTGCGTACCACAAGTCATGTTGAGGAGTCAGATCAGAAAAAAAACACACACAAAAAAAAACAGTAAGGAGGGAAGGGCTCTCCTTGAAACTGGTTCCAGGGAGAAGCATGTGTGAATTGCATTCTCTGATGGTCATGAGAGTGTGTTTGGCAATTATTATCACTTGGCTGTGTGATCTTGAGCAAGGTCACCTACCAGCTGTGTTATCCTGTGGCCAAGGTGCGCCCTTATTTATAACATCACAGTATTGTTTGTGTTACTGTTACTGCATACCTGAACAGAAGCTCTCACCTGTGTAACTGGCTGCTGAGCCAAACCACCAAGCATCCAAGTGGGCCTAATCCCTTCACTCGTGACTCTGGTTCTAATTTACTTGGAATGTGGCAATCTGCATGCCAAATACCTGGAGGACATTTATTCTTTGCTTAATTCAACCGATATTAATTGGCTACAATGATAAATAGAGCCGTCTCTTTGTCCTGCAAAACCCATAAACTTTAGAAAGATTTAGGTTTACATTTCTGCTCTAAAATGTGGTATTCTCAGAACTCTTCTTTCTTTAATTGTAAAATGTATACCTACTTCACAGAATTTGTTTGGAGTAATAAATGGGAATGTTTATCAAGCACAAATTAAAGTGTTGATTATTATTAGAGTCTCCAGCATGGACTTTAAGCAATTTTCTCTTCCCTCCACCTCCTTTGAATTTCTTTGCCCTTTGTTCAAAGTACTGCAAACTGTAGCATAGCCCAGTTTGTGTTTATTCTGCTGGCTTTGCTGTATAAGAATTGGTAAGCAGAATGTCTAAGCTAGAGCTACATGCCTCCCAAACCAGCAACATCACCTGGGGTCTTGTTAGAAATGAAAATTGTCCGGCTACGCTGTAGGTTAATGTGCTGGACTGCGAGGCTGGTTTGAACCGCAAGGTCTGCAGTTCAAGCTCACCAGCTGCTCCTCGGAAACGCTATACAGGGCTGCTATGAGTCAGAACCGACTCGACGGCACTTAACAACAACAACAATCCAGATCTGTTTAGTCAAAAGCTTGGGTTTGGGGAAGTCCAAGAATAGGCCTTTTAACAAGAACTCCAGGTGATTTTGATACACTCAAAAGTTTGAGAGTCACTGCCTTCTTATCGTTTGGCCTGTCACAAGTTATGCTTGGCTGTCACTACTGGGAAGGAGTTTGCTAGTATCTGGAGGTAGAGGCTATGGGTGTTGCTAAACATCCTACAGCCTGAACTCCCAACCAACAATTTTCTGGCCCAAAATATCTGCTGCTGTTGAGAAACCCCGCCCTGCGTCAACATTTTTCAAAGGATGGTTCATAGATCACCAATTTTATGAGATTCTTGGGGAAAAAATGTCCTGTGTTGAAACACACTTGGGAAATGCTACATGTTGCGTGTGTGTGTTTGTCTTTCATGATCACCTTACCTTTGGAGAATTTGAACATTAAAGAAACCTGTTTTACCTCATAGTTCCCAACCTTATGTAATATCTTAGGGACAAGTGTGCCTCAGGTTACATACACTAAGGGAGCTACTGTGTTAAATTGATACCTGGCCTGGTTCCACCATCTGCCACAAGGCTTGCCTGAAAGGTTTACCATGTTGCCTTCCTCACAGGAATCAGTCTGCGCAAGTTTCTGTCCAAAAGCTCACAGCCCCATTGGTCTCCCACCATATTCTTCCCTGGTGGGAAGGCATGATGAGGAGGACAGGAGGAAATAAGGGAGCATAGAGCAGAAAATGATTCTTGGTTCCAGTTCTGCCAGCCACTCCTATTTGCTTCTCTAAAAAACCTTCTATGTCTTGCTAATTTGGTCTAAAATGATCGCTTTTCAAAGCACCTGCTGGACATCCAAATTGATCCTTTTAGAGAATTCTGTGAAGAATCCTGGTGGCACTGTGGTTGAGTGCTGGACAACTATCCAACATGTTGGTGGTTGGAACTGTCAGCCACTTCATGAAAGACAGATGTGGCAGTCGATTTCCATAACCATTAACAGCCGCCCAAAAAAAACAAAACAAAATCAACTCATTGCCTTGGAGTTGATCCTGTCTCTTAGCAACTCGGCAGGAAGGACAGCATTTTCAAGGCTGTAACTTCTCAAACACAGACTGCCACATCTTT
>NW_006408752.1:2571034-2571637 GCF_000296735.1 Chrysochloris asiatica
ACAGCTTTGCAATCTGGCTCATTAACCCACAGCGCGACACCAGTGCTTTTCCAGGACACCAGGACTCCAACCAACCAATCAGAGCCCTAATTATGTTAGTTTCAATGTTACTGTTTTTGTACCAATAATTGCTACCAATAATTGGTGTGGTCCCTTGGAAATCCTATACAGAGTTACTATGAGTTGGAACCAACTCAATGGTACCTAATAACAGCAAGAAGTACTGTTTAGCATGCTGGTCTTTCTTCTGATCAGTCAGAAAAGGACAGGTGGCTTAGAATCAGGGAAGGTTTGAACTGGAAAGGAACTCGGGGAGAGTCTAATCCAATTCCTCATTTTGCAGGTGCAGTATCCAAGATCACATGCTGGATGCTGACTTTAGAACCAATTATCAGCTTCAGCTTTCTTGTGCGTTTTGTTTGTGTTGTACTATGTCATGCTGTGTATACTACCTTGCCATAGAATTTTGCAAACTGATACTGGTTGTTTTGATTTCTGACTTATTACATTTAACCAGTTAAAATGTCATTACCTACCTCTATGCTTTGACCACTTATCTGTCAGTTTGTCATATTGTGGTGGCTTGTGAGTTGCTGTGATTTC
>NW_006408752.1:2571737-2585218 GCF_000296735.1 Chrysochloris asiatica
ATTCTTTCATCATACGTATTCAACCTGTATGCTGAGCAAATAATCCTAGAAGCTGGGTTATATAAAGAAAAACCTGGTATCAGGATTGGAAGAAGACTCATTAACAACCTGCGATATGCAGGTGATATAACCTTGCTTGCTGAAAGTGAAGAGGACTTAAAACATTTATTGATGAAGATCAAAGAACACAGCCTTCCGTATGGATTACATCTGAATGTCAAGAAAACAAAAATCCTCACCATTGGACCAATAAACAACATTCTTATCAAGGGATAAAAAATTGAAGTTGTCAAGGACTTTATTCTTCTTGGATCAACAATCAACACTCACGGAAGCAGCAGTCAAGAAATCAAATGAGTATTGTATTAGGCAAATCTGATGCACAAGACCTTTTTACAGTGTTGAAGAGCAAAGATGTCAGTTTGAGGACTAAGGTGTGCCTGAATCGAGCCTTGGTATTTTCAATAACCTCATATGCATGCGAAAGCTAGACAGTGAATAAGGAAGACCATTGAAGAATTGATGCTTTTGAGTTATAATGTTGGAGAAGAATATTGAAAGTGCCATGGGCTGCCAACAGAACCAACAGATCCATTTTGGAAGAAGTGAAGCCAGAATGCTCCTTGGAGGCCAAGATGGCCAAACTTCGTTTCTCGTACTTCGTACATATTGTCAGGAGGGACCAGTCGCTGGAGAAGGATATCATGTTTGGTAAGATGGAGGGTCAGAGAAAACGAGGAAGACCTCCAACAAGATAGATTGGCCAAGTGGCAGCATCGATGGACTCAAGTGTGGCAACAGTAGTGAGGTTGGCCCAGGATCGGGCAGTGTTTCGTTCTGCTGTGCATAAGGTCACTATGGGTCGGTACCGACTTGATGGCATCTAGCAACAACAACACCTCTATGCTTTGTTATTTTTGTTGTATTTTGTTTTCTATTTTACCCACCAGTGTACAATCTTTGTTATTAATTGGATTGGAACTAGAAGTTTTCAATAGTCAAGCAATTAAAGAGGTAATACTTTTTAAAAATTGTTTGACTATAGAATAAATATTACTTATTTAATTATTTTCAATAGTCAAACAATTAAGGAAATAATACTTTGTAAGATAGATGTTGATGTTATGTGCTGTTGAGTTGATGCTGACCCATAGCGACCCTGTATAGGGTTTCCGAGGAGCAGCTGGTGAGCTTGAACCACCGACCTTGCAATTCAAATGGCTTTGCAGTCTGGCACATTATACTTATGAATCTCACTCTATATAGTCACAATTATCAAGTGCAAATTATAGAATTGTGTCATATTCTATTTTTCATTTGTATTTCTGTGCTTATATGAG
Source organism: Chrysochloris asiatica (assembly GCF_000296735.1). Taxonomy (NCBI): domain Eukaryota; kingdom Metazoa; phylum Chordata; class Mammalia; order Afrosoricida; family Chrysochloridae; genus Chrysochloris; species Chrysochloris asiatica. The sequence continues at coordinate 2,573,078 of NW_006408752.1, forward strand.
AAGAAAATTCTGGAAATAAAAAAAATCAGGTTGACGATATTATGCATCATTTTTTTCTGTTTTCAAAATTCTGATTTTTGTAATCAGAAAAAATTGATAAAGCTATCAAAAGGAATAGAATGAAGACTCTTAAAACAGTAGTTTCCCAAATCAGACCCTGACATCAGTTTATTATCTCTATGGTACAATTTAAGGTACAATTTATGGTACAATCTAAGGAGTCCTGGTGTGACGTTGTGGGTTAAGGCACCAGACTGCAAAGCCTGCAAGGTTGGTAGTTCAAGCTCACCAGCCACTCCTCGGAAACCCTATACAGGGCTGCTATGGGTCGGAACCAACTCGACGACACTTCACAACAACAACAATGGTACAATTCGGCATCCTGGTGTAGCACTGTAGGATAAGTGCAGGACTGTAGGATCAGGTTGAACCACAAGATCAGCAGTTCAAACTCATCAGTAACTCCTTGGAAACCCTATACTGGGTCGCTGAGTTGGAACCGACTCAATGGCACTCAACAACAACAGCAATATGGTACCGTTTGAACTGATGTGGCGCTGTAGGATCAGCACTGGACTGCGAACCACAAGGTCGACAGTTCTAACCTACCAGTTGCTCCTCAGAAACCTTATACAGGGTCAGTATGATTCGAAATGGACTCAATGGCACTTAACAACAACAATGGTGCAATTTTGGAGGCTAGATTGACAAAACAAGCAAACAAATAAACAAAATCCCTAGCCTTATTAACACTCTGAAGTGGCTTTGGTGCCTGCCACCTTATTATTTGTATCTTAATACTAAGTGTGGCTCTGGACTTAATAATCACAAGGTGAGCAATTCAAACCCACCAGTCATTCTTTGGAAATTCTATACAGGCACTTAACAACAACAACAACAACACTATGTAGCATACTAAATAGTTATATATCTTATTTAGTTTTCAGGTTACATTTATTATAAGTTTTGCTTACCTAAAAAAAAATTTTTTAAAGGAAAATCTCTTCAATTCTTTTTGCAATTCAATCTGCAACTAGTTAAAATCTAAAATTTGTCTTTACACCAGTACAGAAACGATATATAGCATTTATTTTTCTTTTCCCCAGTGCCTGGAACCACTTGGATCCAATGCATGTTTTCTGACTGAGTAAATAAATGCATGGAATTAAGATCTGGTGATGGGGAGAATTTCAGCTTCAGGCAATAGTGGGAAAGGGTGAGTGGGTAGTGTTTTATGAGATTGATAAAGAGACATACCTTGTTCTCTGTCATTGTCTATAGGAACAAGGTTCACCGTAAGGTAGCCTTGTCTCTGTGATTTAAAAAAAAAAAAGAAAGAACCCAAGAGGCAGTCTTAGGAACATCAGAAAATTAGAATTTTTATACTTAGTCCTACGCTCCACTCTACCTAATATTTGGATCCATGATTCTAAAAGTCAATCTCTAAATTTGAGGATTCAACACCATCCCCTCTAACATCCATCCTAATTTACTCATTATGGTTGGATCTTTCATGAGCTCACTCAAATATCCTACCTTCATTTATGTTTTTAAGTGTTGGAAATTCGTGCACTATTGTATGCATATCAAAGATAGATGTCATCACTCATCTGTCAGTTTGTCTTACTGTGCGAGTTTGTATGTTGCTACGATGCTGGACCATACATAGAAGTTCTGATGTGGCACTGTGGGATAAAGCACTTGACAGTAAGGTTGATGTGAACCACAAGGTCGGCAGTTCAAACTCACCAGCTGCCCCTTGGAAACCCTATGTAGGGTTACTATGAGTTGGAACAACATGATGCTGAAAGCTATGCCATCGGTCTTTTAAATATCAGCAGTTTCACTTATGTTGGACAGATTTCAGCTGAACTTCCCGATTCAGACAGATTAGCAAGAAAGGGCCTGATTATCTGCTTCTGAAAATTAGCCAGTGAAACCCTTACGGATCTGCTATAAGTTGGCAGGCACTAAACAATGGCTGCAATAATGGACTCAGACATCCCAACGGTCATAAAAATGGTACAGAAGGTTGTATATAAAGCCGGAGTCCTGGTGTGGCGCTATGATTTAATATGCAGGACTGCAAAGACAGTTTGAACCACAAGGTCAGTGGTTCAATTTCACCAGCTGCTCCTCAGAACCCTATACAAGGTTGCTACGGGTCAGAACCAACTCTACAACACTTAACAACAACAATAGTATATAAAGTCTCCAACCATCAGAGCCAACTCAGTGGCAACTAACAACAACAATAAAGATGGATAAAAATCACCCATAACCCACTACTCCATCTCAGGTGATTGACAGCCACCACTGTCCTTTGAATTTGTTAATCAGCACCTGGAAAAATATGTACTGAACTGCCAAGGTGTCTACAAGGCACAGCATCACAGAAGACCTTTTTACTTTTAAAATCTCAACTTATAACTTACAGAGAAAAAAGTACACTATACTTACTTTGGGGTCCTGTCATGGTGCTGTAGGATAAGTACTGAACTGCTAATTGTAAGGTCAGCTTTTCTAACCCACCAGCCGCTCTTCGGAAACACTATATAGGGTTGCTATGAGTAAGAGTTGACTTGGCAGTGCTCTAAGAACACGCTTACTTTTGAGTAAAAGCCTGTCATACCTGCCAGTCACCAATAGATGGCATCTTGTTATTGTTATGCTTCTTGCAGATTAAAACAGAAGTTGCAAATGAACTCTAGGAGTGGAACCTTGAATTCACACATGACTGTTCATTTTTTCATTCAATTTCTATTTAATGAGTTCCTAGTATGTTGTGATCAATGGGCTCAAGCATGGCAACGATAGTGAGGTTGGCCCAGGATCGGGCATTGTTTCGTTCTGCTGTGCATAAGGTCGCTATGAGTTGGTACTGACTCGATGGCACCTAACAACAACAACCAGTATGTTGTAGTTACTTTTTTGGGCCCTGATGATTCAGCAGTGAACAAAGCAGACAATCATCAAAGCTTTTATGCAATTTATATCTTATTGGGTGACATAGACAATAAAACAATGTTGTTGTTGTTGTTGTTGTTAAAGTATCAGTTAATAAATTCCTATCCATAGTGACCCTGAATAGGATTTCCGAGGAGTGGCTGGTGAGCTTGAAGTGCCAACTTTGCAGTTCAGCGCATTAACCCACAGTGCCATAATAACTTCACTAAAATTTAGAATACATGAAATGTACTACATTTTAGGACAAGAACCTGATGCAGAGACATGGGCTATTAAATATCCCAGGGAACTAGTGGGTTAAACTATAAGAAAGTCTCACATGTGTCTTTTGAAGGCTGTGAAGACCAAGAGATGCAGTTATCTGGGGAGAAGAGCATTCTGGGTTCAGGGAATAGTGGACCAGAGGCAGCACATACCCATAGAAGGAAGAGGAGGAGAGGTGAGGGTGGGAAGGAGAACAGGAGGAAGAGAAGAAGGCAGAGGAAAAGGAGGACAAAGAGGAGGAGTAAAGCCTATCATAAAATGAGGAGTAGGAACAGATTAGGACAGAGAAATAAAGGTGGAGTGAGGATTAAATAAAGCCTTGTGGATTATTATAGGAGATTTGATTTAACAATGAATGACAGGGGAAGCTATTAGAGAACCCATGGCAGACGCTGTGACATTTTATCCCAAACAGTTCAGCAACCTTCTCCTAAAATAAAAGTCCTTCTGTGGTGCTGTGGGCTAATGCGTCAGACTGCAAAGTCATTTGAACTGCAAGGTTGGTGGTTCAAGCTCACCAGTTGCTCCTTGGAAACACTATACAGGGTCGCTATGGGTCGGAATCGACTCGACAGCACTCAACAACAACAACAACACTATAACCACAAGATCATTATAAGAAAATTAACAATCATATCCAACTATCATCTCATATCCAGTCCCCATTCAAGTTTCCACAATTTTCTATATAAATACATTTGGAAATACTATTTGTTGACTTTAAAAAGTAAATAAATGCACCTATTGGTTCAAATGGTGTCCCATATCTCTAGTCACTCCCTTTACTAGTCTCTCAAGGCTAGATTGATTTTTTTTTTTTTTTAACTTTATTGGGAATGTCAGTCAGGAAGGTGTGTTTTCTGGAAGGGCAGTAGGAGACGTCCACAGCCCATTCCACTATTTGCTGGTGCTTGTGGCTTCACTAACTGGGAAGGTGCTGATGTTTCTTGGTAATTTGTACTGTATCACACATGCACCTATGATTTCAGGATGCACTCAGGACCCCAAATATCACCAATATCCTTATAACCAAACCAAAATCCTCTGCCATGAAGTCAGTTCCAACTCACAAGGACCGTGTGTAGGGTTTTCTGAGACTGTTAATCTTTTTTTGATGTTTGCTTTTTAAAAAAAGTTTTTATTGTGAATTGAGTGATAGTTTACATGGGAGAACACTGGTTTTGCGCTCATCCTATTGCATTTCGTTTCATTGTAATGATTATAATCCCCTCCAATCATCATCATTCAACAGTATTTACTTCTATTCCCTCTGTTTCTTGTTTTTTGTTTTTTGATGTACACAAAAACACTCAGGAATATATGATCATTGAAACAATCCAAAAGCACATGCTGCAAGCCTGCCTCCTGGTTGCCAGCACATAGCTTTTCTCTTGCCATAAATCTAGAGTCCTCAACTGCTCCCTTTCTCCATGTCATCATCTCTGCCTCCATCTCTGGTGTCGCTGCTTCTCTGGATAGGGTCCCACATTCTGCTCATGTTCTTCTCCCTTGATGGTCCTAGGGTCCTCTATTCCTAGAATGTAAGATTAACTACTCCCCCCTTTATGTTACAAAACTTCTACCTTTACAGTTGTGACATTCGTAATTAATCATGATAACAATTACTCACTATTGAATCATAAGAATCTTATCTCCATTTCCTTTCACTAGACCTGTCTAGACAAGATGAAAACTATTCAGTGGGGATTCTACTTTCCCCCCGCACACTCTGAAACTAAACTCCCTCTAGAAAACTTGTAAGCCAGATACTTCGTGCCTTTATAGCCCCTCCATTTTAGGTAGTCAATGTCTAAGTTACCTGTCCCTATCAAACCTGTGTACAGAGGGAATAGGCTTGATCAATGATGTGGGGACTCCTTCCTTGGCATTTTGAGCTACTACCTCCATAAATATAGGTCAAGTTCATCAAATCGTAGCAATTTACACTGGATTCCTTTATCAAATTTTTGTATCTTCCTCTAGTCGAGTTCTGATCATCAAGCCATAGAAGCTAGGTCAGATGGGTACTATCTGCAAGTTTGAGATTTTTTGTGTGTCTCCTTCCACTTCATATCAACTGGATGCTTCACTTTTGGTTCTAGCCCTCCATGGCTAGGTCCTTGTCCATAGGCTTAGGAGTCCACAGGTCTCACCACACTTAGGACCAAGCAACGCTTCCTCTTCTCTCTCTTCTCTCCAATTCAATGGGAGTCTATAGAACGTGGTCAAACTCAATCCATATCTTCATTGCTGCCTTTCCCCCACTTCCACTCATCAGTAGACCAATGTGGTCACCAGCCACCTTACATGCCTGCTCCTGTGTTCCCTTTGAGTTTCAGTCTTGGACAGGGGTTTGTTCTGAAGGGACATGGTTGCTTTCATTGATGGCTCCCTGGCAAACGACTTGCTTGTTCTTGTAGTAGCCAATCAGACCGCCATTTTAAAATCAATTTTTCCTGCTGGTCTTTGATACTTCAAGAAGTATCTTCTGTTTTTCTAGCTGTTCCAAGCTGGTCTGCATGTCCTTTCAAGTAGGAATGTCCCACTTCAGAAGGTTCTGGATGAGGCTCAGGATTCCACCTAAGGTCCTATACACTACAAGGGCTCTGCAAGAAGCCTATTTCACTGGCAAATTCTAGAACTCCTTTTAGGTATTCCAAAGAGTTACAGACTGAAGACGGTTTCCAAGCTTTCTGTAATCATGTTTCCCGATATTCCTTTCTATCCCACTCAAGTGTTTATTTTACAATAGTAGGCAAGGGAAACCAATATTCATAAGACAGTTAAGCATCTTAACATTATTTTCTCTCTTTTACCCATTCAGACTATGCCTCAATCCCTGTATCATAGAGCCCTGTTGTTCCAGATTGAGCTATTTACCTCTGTTCCATTTTGCCCATCCATGGAAACCTGCCCAAGTGTGAGTCTGTTTATCTTTAAGGGAGCAGAAAGCCTCATCTTTCTCCTACCGAGTAGTTCATGAATTTGAACTGCTGACTTTGGTAATAGTAGTTCAGTGTTCAAGAGTAAGGATGTCAGTTTGAGGACTAAGGTGTGCCTGACTCGAGTGCCTGACCCAAACGCTCTCAAGCACCTAACCCAAGGTGTTTTCAACATCCTCATATGTATGTGAAGGTTGGACAATGAATAAAGAAGACTGTAAAAGAGTGGATACTTATGAATTAAGGTGTTGGCAAAGAATATTGAAATTATCACAGACTGCCATAACAAACATATTTGTCTTGGAAGAAATACAGTCAAAAAGTTCCTTATAAGTGGGGATGGCAAGACATACTTTAGACATCTCATCAGGAGGGACCAGTCCCTGGAGAAGGACTTCATGATTGGAAAAATGGAGGGTCAATGAAAAAGAGGAAGACTCCCAACAAGATGGATTGATAGAGTGGCAGGAACAATGGCCTCAAACATAAAAGTAGTGAGGGTGGGACAGGGCCAGGCAGTGTTTCATTCTGTTGTGCATAGGGTTGCTCTGAGTTGGAACTAACCTGACAGCACCTAACAAGCACAGTAGTCATGTAGCACTTCTGGGGTTTTTCAAATTATGTTGTAAAATCAAATAACCAAAAAGCTAAACACTTAAAGAAAATGACCATAATGATTTCTCAAATATACTTCTTTCAAAATACAGATTTACAAATCAAAATGTCAGAATTTCAACTGTTGGGCACCATTAAAAAAAAAAAACAAAAAAAACATGGACGTCATTAAGAACAAACACCAAACAAAGATTTTTCAAGGAAAAGAAATGACTTTTCCTTTTCTATCTCCATCTTACTTCACAGAAACAATCATTTCCCTCAATATCTGACTTTAATTCTTCTGGAACAATGTAAGTGTCTGTTTCTATTTCTTAAATCTCAACTTTGGAAATTAATCTGCTGACTTCCAGCCATTAGAGGTTATTTTATACACGTTATATCTTTTTCCCTCTTCTCCTAACTTTGTTGGTTGCTTTATATTATTTTAGCTGGTAATCTTCATAGCTCTAAATAATAAACTTTGACTTCAATTTCTTAGTCCATCAATTTTAGACACTAACTCCAGACTTCCCATAATCTGCCACCTATACATTTGATTTCACATGACTCAAACAGATAACATTTTCATTCCAATTGTTATTCCTTTTTTACATTTTATTGTATTTTAGGTGATATTTTACATAGCAAATTAGCTTCCTATCCAACAACTTTTACACAAATTGTTCCATGATTTTGATTAATATTCCAGCAACGTGTCATCATCCCCTCATTCCCACCTTCCCTGTTTCCATTCTACCAGTTTCCCTGCTCCTCTTTGATTTCTCATCTTTGCTTTGGGGCAAATGTTGCCCATTGGATTTTATATAGTTGGTTGTTCTAAGCAGCACATCCCTGTGAGTGCTATTGTTTATTTGATTGGCCTATCTATTATTTAACTGGAAGATGATCCCAGGAGTGGCTTCAGTTCTATGTTAAAAGCGTGTTTTAGGGTGATAATCTAGAGGGTTTCTCCAGTCTCTATCACTCCACTAGGTCAGTTATTTTATTTTTATGAATTTTAGTTTTGGTCTACATTTTTCTCCCATGGTAACTTGGATTTTGTATTGTATCCATGGTCAAAACAATTGTTTTGGTAGCCAGGGACCATCTAGTTCTATGGTCTCAGGCTAGAGGAGGCAATGGTTCATGTGGGCCATTAGTCCTGTACACTAATTACTTCCTTTAAAAAAAATTTTTTTTATTGTGAATTAAGTGATAGTTTACATGTGAGAACATCAGTTTTACATTCATCCTATGATATTTCATTTCATTGCAATGATTTCAATCCCCTCCATGCATCATCATTCAAGAGCATTTGCTTCCATTCCCTCTGTTTTTTTGGGTTTTGTTTTTGTATGTACACCGAAGCACTCAGGAATATACAACCATTCAAACAACCAAAGAGCACACCCCATAAGCCCATCCCCGGCTGTCAGCACACAGCCCCTCTCTCTCTCTCTGAGTCCAGAGTCCCTAGCAGCTCCATCTCTCCACGTCATCATCTCTGCCTCCATCTCTAGCATCACTGCTTCTCTGAGTAGGGTCCAACACTCTGCTCTTCTCCCTTGATGGTCCCAGGGTCCTCTGCTCCTGGACTGCAAGATCAGTCACTCCCCTCCTCTGTTACAAAATGTCTACCTTTACATTTGCAGCACTCACAATCAGTCCTGATACCAATTATTCACTATTGAACCACAAGAGTCTTATCCCCATCTCCTTTCACCAGTCCCATCCAGACAGGTTGGAAACCACTCAGTGGAGATTTTACTTTTCCCCCGCATCCTCTTAAACTAGTCTCCCTCTTGAAAACTTGTAAGCCAGTCACTTCATACCTTTGTAGCTCCCCCATTTTGGGTAGCCAATGTCTAAGGTGCCCATCCCTGTCAACCCTGTGGACCGAGGAGGTGGGAATGATCCTCGCTGTAAAGATTTGTTCCCTGTTTTGAGCTACTACATCCATAAGCACTAATTACTTCTTTAGTCTTTGGTTTCCTTCACTCTCCTTTGCTCCAGAGGGGAAGAGACCAATAGTTGTGTCTTAGATGGCCACTGGAAAGCTTTTAAGACCCAAGATGCTATTCATCAAAGTAGGATGTAGAACGTTATTTATATGAACTCTGTTATGCCAATTGACCTAGATATCCCCTGAGATTACGGTCTTTTAAACAGTCCTTTAGCCTTTAAGTCCAGTAATGTAGTCCCTTAAGATCCTTGTATATATGTAAGCTGGATTCAGAAGAGGATGTGGAATGAGGGATATCGTTGCTGAAGTTTTCAGATGGATCCTGGATTGAAAGCAGAGAATACTAGAAAAATGATAACCTGTGCTTTATTGTCTACAAAAAGGTTTACAATTATGTGGATCATGACAAGCTAGGGACAATATTATGCAGAATGAGAATTCTGAAACATTTAATTGTGCTCATGAGGAACCTGTACATAGACCAAGATGCAATGGTTCAAACAGAATAAGGGAACACTGAATGGTTTAAAATTAGGAAAGGTGTGCACTAAAGTTGTTTTTTCACCATTTCATTATTCACTCTGTATGCTGAATAAATAATCTGAGAAGCTGGATTCTATGAAGAAGAACATGGCATCAGGATTGGAGGAAGACTCATTAACAACCTGCAGTATGCAGATCATACAACCTTGATTGCTGAAAGTGAAGAGAACTTAAAATATTTACCAATGAAGATCAAAGAGCACAGTCTTCAGTATGGATTGCATCTCAATATAAAGAAAACAAAAATCCTCACCACTGGACCAATAAATAACATCAAGATAAATGGAGAAAAGATTGAAATTGTCAAAGATTTCACTTTGCTCAGATCAACCATCAGCACTCATGGAAGCAGCAGTCAAGAAATCAAATGACGTATTGCACTAGGCAAAATCTGCTGCACAAAACCTCTTTAAAGTGTTGAAGAGCAAAGCTGACAGTTTGAGGACTAAGGTGCGCCTGACCCAAGCCATGGTATATTCAATAACCTCATATGCATGCGAAAGTTGGACAATGAGTTAAGAAGACCATAGTAGAATTGATACATTTGAGTTATGGAGTTGGAGGAGAGTATTAAAAGTGCCATGGACCATCAAAAGAATGAACGAAGTGTTGTAAGAAGTACAGCCAGAATGCTCCTTAGGAGCCAGGATGACCAGACTTTGTCTCTAATACTTCAAACATATTATCAGGAGGGATTCATCCTTGGAGAAGGACATTATGCTTAGTAAAGTGGTCAGCAAAAAAGAGGAAGGCCCCAGTGAGATGGATTTGTGTAGTGGTAGCAACAATGGGCTCAAGTGCAGCACTGATTGTGATGTTGGTGCAGGACCGGATAGCTGTCTGTTGTGCATAAGGTTGTTTTCAGTTGGTATCCACTCAACAGCACCTAACAACAACAATAACAAGAATTTTCCACAAGTGTGCATACTATGTGCTTTATTATATATGACTATGTAAGGGGGCTTCAAAAAGTTTGTGGGAAAATTCCATTATCTAATTCCATTTTTCCATGAACTTTGTGAAATCACCGCATATATGCAACACATGCAAATATGTACCACTGGTCAGTCAGTTTATCATACTGTGCTACACCACCTAAATTTCTTTAAAAAAATGTTTTTGATATTTTATTGTGAACTGGATAAAAGTTTATAGAGAAAGTTTCACATTCAACAGTTTATATATTTTTTCTTTCATGTCTTTGATTACAATCCCTTCAATGTAGGTGGCTGTCAGAAATTCCATCCAGATTCAGAAGTGGATATAGAATGAGGGATATCTTTGCTGATGTCAGAGGGACCTTGGCTGAAAATAGAGAATACCAGAAAGATGTTTACTTGTGCTTTATTGATTATGCAAAGGCATCCAATTGTGTGTATTACAACAAACTATGGATAACATTGTGAAGAATGGGAATCCTAGAACACTTAATTGTACTCCTCAGGAACCTGTACTTAGACCAAGAAGCAATCATTCAGACAAAACAATGGAACACTGAATGGCTTAAAATCAAGAAAGGGGTGCTGTAGGGTTGTACCTTTCACCATAGTGAAAGCTTATCTGTAGTGGTTACGAATCAGGCTGCAAATCTTAAAGATGAGGCTTTCTGCTCCCATAAAGATTTACAGCCTCAGAAACCCTGTACAGCGTTGCTGAGTCAGAACCGACTCCACGGCACATAACCACCTCCATCCAATCTTTATCCTAAGCAAATAATCTGAGAAGCTGGATTATATGAAGAACGTGACATCAGGACTAAAGGAAGACTCAAGAGCAACCTGAGATATGCAGATGACAAAATCTTGCTTGCTGGAAGCAAAGAGGATTAAAATACTGATGAAGATTAAAGACCACAGCCTTCAGTGTGGATTGCATCTCAATGTAAAGAAAAAGTACCTTATGAGTTAGTAAGTACTTGTTCTGAGAAATAATCAGGGCTGTATCCTCTAGTTTATGTTCTTGTTCTTGTTGTTAAGTGCCATTGAGTCAGTTCTAACTCATAATGACCCTATACAGGGTTTCTGAGGTGTAGCTGGTGAGCTTGAACTGCCGACCTTGCTTCCGAACCAACTTTGCAGACCAGCACATTAACCCACAGTGCCACACCAGGACTGTATCCTCTAGTTTATAGCAGGTATATACTCTTTGATTGCCTCTTTTTCAGCCTTAAAAACCAAAAAACAAAACCATTGCCACTGAGTCAATTCAAGTTTACAAGGTTGTGATATTACAGCTCATCAGTGACTGGCATAAACTGCCAGTCTTTTAGTTAGCAGCTGAGTAGTGCTTAACCACTGCACCAACAATATTGTTGTTGTTAAGTGCTGTCGAGTTGATTCTGACCCATCATTGTTGTTAGGTGCAATCAAGTCAGTACCAACCCATAGCGACTTTATGAACATCAGAATGAAACACTGCCCAATCCTGGGCCAACCTCACTACTGTTGCCACGCTTGAGTCCATTGATGCCGCCACTTGTACAATCCATCTATTTGGGGGTCTTCCTCTTTTTGTCTGACCCTCCACCTTACCAAACATGATATCCTTCTCTAGTGACTGGTCCTTCCTGACAATATGTCTGAAGTATGAGAGATGAAATTTGGCCATCTTGGCCTCCAAGGAGCACTCTGGCAGCATTTCTTCCAAAATGGATTTACTGGTTCTTTTGGCAGCCCATGGTACTTTCAATATTCTCCTCCAACACCATAACTCAAAAGCATCAATTCTTTTATGGTCTTCTTTATTCACTATCCAGATTTGCATGCAAATGATGTTATTGAAAATACCATGACTTCGGTCAGGTGCACCTTAGTCCTCAAGCTGACCTTTTTGCTCTTCAACACTTTAAAAAGGTCTTGTGCAGCA
>NW_006408752.1:2585638-2586192 GCF_000296735.1 Chrysochloris asiatica
CAGTGTTCCCATGTTCTATTCAAACAACTGCTTCTTGGTCCAGGTACAGATTCCTCATGGGCACAATTAAGTGTCCCTGAATACTTATACTTCGCAATGTTGTCCATAGCTTGTCATGATCCACACAATTGAAAGCCCTTTGCATTGTCAATAAAGCACAGGTAAACATCTTTCTGATATTTTCTGCTTTACCCACGATCCATCGGACATCAGCAATGATAGCCCTCGTTCCACGACCTCTTCTGAATCCAGCTTGAACCTCTGGGAGTTCTCTATCAATGTATGCTTGTAGCCGTTTCTGTATTACCTTTAGTAACACTTTATTTGCATGAGATATCAAAGAGATTGTCAGATGATTTCCACATTACATTGGGTCACCTCTCTGGAATGGGCACAAATAGGGATCTCTTCCAATCAGTTGGCCAGATAGTTGTTTTCCAAATTTCTTGCCAGAGATGAGTAAGTGGCTCCTGTGCTGCCTCACTTTCTTGAAAGATTTCAATTTTTATTCCATCAATTCCTGGTGCCTTGTTCTTTGCCAATTCCTTCAATGC
>NW_006408752.1:2586472-2615395 GCF_000296735.1 Chrysochloris asiatica
GAGTTTGAACCACCAACCTTGCAGTTCAAATGGTTTTGCAGTCTGGCGCATTAGCCCACAGTGCCACACCAACAACATTGGCTATTAAAAATGGAGAGGCTATAAAGACATGAAGTAACTCATCTGAAGTGCAAGGAGATGTGCATGAACTCCTAAACTTGCAGCTGGAACCCATTTGACTTAGCTGGGATGGCCAGGGCTGAACTGATCGGAACCTAGCCAGATGAAGACAAATATGTTTGATACTATGGACAAGTGTCAATTGCTACAATTTGATGACCTGGACTTTTGCTTATAGATTTGTTGTTGTTGTTGTTGTTGTTATGCGCCATGGAGAGGGTTCCAACTCATAGCGACCCTGAATAGGGTTTCCGAGCCTGCAAACCTTTACTGGAGCAGAAAGCCTCATCTTTCTCCTGTGGAACAGCTGGTAGTTTCAAACTGCTGGCCGTGAGATTAGCAGCCCGCTTCATAACCACTACTCTACCAGAGCTCCTTTGCTTATAGATACAGTTATTCAAAGTTCCAACTGGAATGGAAGATTCTTCATATCAAGCAACAAGCTTGCCTTCTCAGTGTACTGGGTTGATAGGGATGAGCAATTTAGACATTGTCTATCAAAAATGGGAGGGCTGTAAATGTATGAAGTGGCTGGCTTACAAGCTTTCATGGGTGTGCTTAGTTTCGGAATGCGGGAGTAAGGTAGAATCCCCACTGACTAGGTGTCCTTTTTTCCCAGCTGGATCTGGTGAAAGAGGGTGGGGGATGATACTGATAGGATATTATGATTCAATTGTGAGTAATTGTTAGCAGGATTAATTGTGATTGTCAAAAATGTAGTTGTAGATGATGTGTAACTAAAAGGAAGAAGCAGTTAATCTTTCATTTCTGGGACAGACAATCCAAGGATCCTCAAGAAGGAAGAACATTAATGGAGTGTGAGATCGCTACCTAGAAAAGCCATGACAGCAGAGATGGTGGCAGAGGTGGTTGCATGGAGAGACAGGGAAGTTGCAGGCTCTAGACCCATGGACTGAGTAAGGCTGTGTGCCTGTGGGTAGGAGGCTGGCTTATAAAATATGTCCTTTGGACATTTAAATAAATATCTATCTATCTCTATCTATCTATCTATCTATCTATCTATCTATCTATCTATGGATAGATAGAGAGAGATAGATAGATAGATAGATAGATAGATAGATAGATAGATTTTTGCTTTGTTTTGTATGTGTGCACCAAATATTTTTGCTTTGTTCATCTGAAATATAAAATGTACATGGGAAGCTAGAGGGAGGAAGTGGGAAAACTGTTGTTGCAGGGAAGGGACTGTAATCACTGAGAGGAAACAAAGTGTATGATTTGTTGAATGTAAAGATGATGGTGTAGTCTGTAAACCTTCACTTAACTTACAGTAAAAAAAGTTAACCACTCGTAACAACAAAGTCAGCAGTTCAAATCCACCAACCGCTCTTTATAAACCCTGTACAGGTTCACTATGAGTCAGAACCAGCTGATGGCACTTAACAACAATGAAACTTCCTAAAACTACAATCATATAGAAAAATCATAGTTCCTATTCTTAGTAAGTTTATAATTTCTAAGAGCAAAGCAGATATAAGCATATATACCACTAGCTAGAGATCAACCCAGTGAAGACTAAATAATGTCAATTAGGAAAGTAATTGATTCACAGGTTTCCTTCATTGTCAATTCTAATAATTTGTATGAGCAACAGTCTGTCTTAGAAAAGGTAATCGTGACAATGTTGTTGTTGTTGTTAAGTGCCATTGAGTCGATTCTAACCCATAGCGACCCTGTATAGGGTTCCCAAGGAAAAGCTGATGAGCTTGAACCACCGACCTTGAAGTTCAAACAACTTTGCAGTCTGATGTATTAGCCCACAGCACCACACCAGGACTCCAATCATGACATTAAAGAGTGGTAATTCAAAAATGGCTTCAACCATACATTGACAGAGAACTTCCAGAAGTTCAAGACAGATTCAGAAGAGGTTGTGGAATAAGGGATGTCATTGCTGAAGTTGTCAGATGGATCTTGACTAAAAGCAGAGAATACCAGAAAAATGTTTACCTATGCTTTATTTATTACACAAAGGTTTTCGATTGTGTGGATCATGACAAGCTATGGACAACATTTCAGAGAATGACTATTCCAAAACACTTAATTGTGCTCATGAGAAGCCTGAACACAGATCAAGAGGCAGTTGTTTTTAAACAGAAATAGGAAGCACTGAATGGTTTAAAATAAGGAAAGTTGTGTACCAGGGTTGTATTCTTTTGTCATATTTATTCAATGTGTATGCTGAGTAAATAACCCGAGGAGCTGTCTGTCTTAGAAAAGGTATGAAAAAAGCAAAAAATGTGGCATTAGAATTGGAGGAAGACTTATTAATAACCTGCGATATGCAGATGAAACAACCCTGTTGCTGAAAGCGAAGAGAACTTAAAATACTGAAGAAGATCAAAGAGCACAGTCTTCATTACAGGTTGCACCTCAATGTAAAGAAAACAAAAATCCTCACCACTGGACCAAAGACTTAATTTTGCTCAGATCAACCATCAATACTCATGGAAGCAGCAGTCAAGAAATCAAATGACATATTGCATTGGGAAAATCTGCTGCACAAGATCTCTTTGAAGTGTTGAAGAACAAAGATGTCAGTTTGAGGACTAATGTGCACCTGATACAAGCCATGGCATTTCAGTAATCTCATATGCATGTGAAAGTTAGACAGTGAATAAGGAAGACCATAGAAGAATTGATGCATTTGAATTATGGTGTTGGAAGAGAATATTAAAAGTTTCATGGACTTCCAAAAGAACAAAAATTCTGTGCTGGAAGAAGTAAAGTCAGAATGTTCCTTGGAAACCAGGATGGCCATACTTCATCTCTCGTACTTTGGACATACTATCAGGAGGTATCAGTCCATGGAGAAGGATAATATGTTTGGTAAAGTGGAGGGTCAGAGAAAAAGAGAAAGAGCCCCAATGAGATGGTTTGGCACAGTGGCAGCATCAATGGGCTCAAACATAGCAACGATTGTGAGCTTGGCACAGATTTGGGCAGTGTTTTGTTCTGTTGTGCATAGTGTCGCTATGAGTCAGTACCAACTCAATGACACCTAACAAAAACAGAGTGATAATGTTTTCTCTTCCACAATATGCTTAAATTTATGTATCTTATCTTTCGGATGGAGTTCTGGTGTGGTGTTGTAGAATAAGCACTGGACCACGAGGTCAGTTTCAACTACAAGGTCAGTGATTCAAACTCACTAGCTGCTCTTCTAAAACCCTATACACGGCCACTGTGAGTCAGAAATGACTTGAAAGCACTTAACAATAACATCAGTCTTATAAAAACAGAGAAACCAATCACACGGAATCAATTCTAACTCATAGTAACCCTGTGGCACACAGTGAAAGTGCTCCACAGAGTTTCTGAGGCTGTAAATCTTTACAGAAGCAGATTGTCTCATCGTTCTCCTACAGAAGAACTGGTAGATTTGAACTACTGACCTTTTGGTTAGCAGCCCATTGCCTAACCCAGGGCTCCTTAAGAATAGACAGTCAGACTTTTCATATTATTTAGCTATGGAGTCTTATTTGAAATCAATGATACTTGGTCTTCACATAGTATCTACAAATAATATTGTAAGAACTACAGAAGAAAAAGGAGCTCTGGTAGTGTAGTGGTTATGAATCGGGCTGCTAACTTCCAGGTCGGCAGTTCGAAACTACCAGCTGTTCTGTGGGAGAAAGATGAGGCGTTCTGTTCCCGTAAAGATTTACAGCCTCGGAAATCCTGTACAGGGTTGCTATGAGTTGGAACCGACACCATTGTACTTAACAACAACAAAAACAGAAGAAAAGATCATCTCTGATGCAGTTTTTCTTTGTTGTTGTTGTTGTCAGGTGCCATTGAGTTGGAACCGACTCATAACGACCCCATGTACAGCAGAACGAAACAATGTCTGATCCTGTGTCAACCTCACTACCGCTGCCACACTTGAGTCCATCAATGATGCCACCTGGCCCATCCATCTCGTTAGGCGTCTTCCTCTTTTTCTCTGACCCTCCACCTTACCCAGTATGACATCCTTCTCCAGCAACTGTTTCCTCTGGACAATATGTCCAAAATATGAGAGACGAAGCTTAGCCATCCTGGCCTCCAAGGAGCACTCTGGCTGCACTTCTTCCGAAACAGATCTATTGGTTCTTTTGGCAGTCCATGGCACTTTCAGTATTCTCCTCCAACACCACAACTCAAAGGCATCAATTCTTCTACTATCTTCCTTATTCACTGTCCAGCTTTTGCATCCATATGAGGCTATTGAAAACACCATGGCCTGGGTCAGGCGTACCTTAGTCCTCAAGCTGACATCCCTGCTCTTCAATACTTTAAAATGTTCCTGTGCAGCAGATTTGCCCAATACAATACATCATCTGATCTCTTGACTGCTGCTTCCATGAGTGTTGATAGTTGATCCAAGAAGAATGAAGTCCTTGACAACTTCAATCTTTTCTCCATTGATAAGAATGTTGTTTATTGGTCCAGTGGTGAGGATTTTTTTTTTCTTGACATTGAGATGTAATCCATACCGAAGGCTGTGCTCTTTGATCTTCATCAGTAAATGTTTCAAGTCCTCTTCACTTTCAGCAAGCAAGCAGTTTTTTTTTAGTCATCCACTTACCCAACTCTGATGTGGCACTGTAGGATAAGCCCTGGACTGCTAACTATCAGGTCAGCAGTTCAAATCCACCAGCTGCTCATTGGAAACCCTATTCAGGGTCACCATGAGTCAGAACTGGATTGATGGCACCTTGGAAACCCTATACAGGGTCGTTATGGGTTGGAATCGACTCGGCGGCACTTAACAACAATGACTACAGAGATGTGTGCTGAGAATTCCTGGGTGGTCCAAAGAGCTAGGCACTCAAGTGCCAGAGAAAAGGTTTGTGATTTGAACTTACCCAGAGGCACCTGGAAGACAGTCCTGACTGCTTCTGAAAGACCACAGTATTCAAAACCCTCTGAAGTGCAGCTCTGCTCTAATTACAGTGTCATCAAGATCATAATTGATTCTGTGGCACACACACAGTTTTCTCCCTTTGGAGTGTTCTCCTCTGTGGAACTGGAAAGCTGATCCTTGGCTAACCACTCTTGTAATTTGGTCTTTTAAGGAGCTCTGGTAGCATAGTGAATTATTAGTTGGGCTACTAACCTCATGGTCAGTAATTTGAATCTACCAGTTGCTCCACAGGAGAAAAATGAGGCTTTCTGCTCTCATAAAGATTTACAGCCTCAGAACCCTACGTAGGATTGCTATGAGTAGGAACTGATTGCAATGTATACAACCACTACCACAATTTGGCCTTTCGTGTCATCTCTTATTGGTTCCGACTCAAAGCGATCCTGTATAGGTTTTCTCAGGAACGGTTGGTGAGTTTGAACTTGCCAACCATGAGGTTCAAACCGACCTTGAGGTTGAGTGCTTATCCTATAGCGTGCCACACCAAGACTCCATATTCACCACCAAATGCCACTGTTGATTCCAACTCATAGCAACCCTATGGGACGTAGTAGGGTTTCTGAGACGTAAATCCTTACAGGAACAGACAGACTCATCTTTCTCCCATCATATTCACCACAGCAGCCCTCAAATAAGACAGCTCTCCCTCCATGGCTCCAACTCAGCAAAGGTACTTTGTATGAAGAAAGAACATTAAGTGAATAAACAGAAATCTCGCCCTTAATCTAGACCCAGAAAATGAACAAATTCAGGTCCTGGCTAGTAATCAGCAGTTATAAATTCCCAAAATCTGGAACCTTTGCCAAGAAATTTTTTTTTTTTTTTGGGTAATTTTAATGTGAATTGAGTAAAGGTTTACAAGATCATCAGTTTTTCCTTCAACAAATCTCATTGATTGCAATCCCCTCCATGCAATAACAATTATCCCACTTCTGCCCTGTGGTTCTAATTTCTGTTCTACTCACCTTCCCATCCCTTCTCAAATGTGTCTGTAGGTACATGTTACCCCTTTGATTTTGAATGATTGACCAGTTCATCATTCATAGAGAGTTTACCTAACTAGTGTTGCTGTTTACCCTATATTCCTATCTATTGCTTGGCTGAAAAATGGGTCCAAGAGAGTTCCTTTCCAGACCTGAAGGGTGGTCAAGAGCCATAGTCTCAGGGTCTCCCAGTCTTTTTCTGACCTATAAGCCCAGTCTAGCGTAGTGGTTACGAATCCGGCTGCGAACCACAAGGTCAGCAGTTCGAAACTACCAGCTGTTTTGCAGGAGAAAGATGAGGCTTTCTGCTCCCGTAAAGATTTTCAGCCTCAGAAACCCTGTACAGGGTTGCTATGAGTCGGAACTGACTCCACGGCACATAACCACCACCACCAAGCCCAGTCCTTTAAAAATAATTTTGAGTTTTGTTCCACATTTTCTCCCACTCTCTCAGGGACTTTCTAATATGATCCCTTTCAGAGAAGTTGGTCGTGGTAGCTGGGCACCATTTAGTTCTTTTGGTCTCAAAGTTGTGCAGACTGATGTTCACATACTCCATTACTCCATTGGAGTAATTGATGCCAAGGTGCTTCAATTCTCAACACTCTTCTTTCTTCTGCACACGGAGAGACTAATATTTGTACCTTAGATTGCCATTCAAGAACTTTTAAAATCCTAATCACTACTCACCAGAGTAGCCCATAAAACAGTTTTGCCAAGAATTTTGTCTCTTGTCTTTTCAGCTGCTGTCAGTTGGGGTGGTGGTTATGTGCCATCAAGTCAGTTTGGATTCACAGCGACTCTGTGTAGGTTTTCTGTGGCTGTAAATCTTTACTGGAGCAGAAAGTCTCATCCTTCTCCCAAGGATCAACTGGTGGATTCAAACTGCTGACCTTGCAGTTAGCAGCCCGATGTGTAACCCATTACTCCACCAAGGTGTTTGGGGTTAGGGGGCTGCAGTTTGTGCTTACACAAGTTCTTTTCAACAGTCAGAGTCCTGCATGGAGCTAGGACTCTGTCAAACAGACACCCAGAATAACCTGAGAGTCTCTGTGTTAGGTCAGGGGCTAAGGTCACACCATCTGCCCTCCAGGGAAGTCTTTCAATCAAATGCTTTGTTGTTTTTGTTGTTAAGTGCCATGGAGTTGTGGAGTACGTTCTGACTCATAATAATCCTGTATAGGGTTTCCAAGGAGCAGCTGGTGGGTTTGAAGTGCCAAACTTGATATAAGTAGTCCAGTGCTTATCCGATAGCACTACACCAGGACCCCAAATACTAGTAAGTAAATAAATGTTCCCTACTTGGTGTGGCACTGTGGGCTAATGTGTCAGACTGCAGAGTCATTTGAACTGCAAGGTTGATGGTTCAGGCTCACCAGTTGCTCCTTGGAAATCCTATACAGGGTCACTATGGGTCAGAATAGACTCAATGGCACTAACAACAACAAGACATTGACCCCAGACATGACATTCTTTTCATAGTTAGGTCATTGCAAAGTGGTTTATTGAAAGCCAAGTGACCTCTGACTCATATGGGTGACCTTTTGAATAATGTGCAGTTGTTAGTGCCATGGAGTTGGTTTCAAATCATTGTGACCCTGTGTAGAGTTTCCAAGGATCAGCTGGTGGATTTGAACTGCTCGCCTTGTGATTAGCAGTCCAGTTATCCTAGTGAGCCACACCATAGGATAGAAACTCATTGCTTTAAAAATGAATCTTGACAGCTTTCTGTGTTAACACTATCTCCCTGGACCTGGGTCTGCTAGGGGGACAACTTGAAACACTCTTTTTCTCCTATCACAGACCAGGCAGAGTGATTAAGAACACAGGGATCAGTTTCAAAGGAATCAGAATACAGGGAGACTTAGAATTCTTTGTGATGTCCAGAGCAGATCTGATCTTAAGTTCCTTTGATGCTTTGTCATTCCTTTGTTAAGGAATAGACACCTTGAGAGTTTACCCTGTGTGGAGCCATGAATGAAACCAAACCCAAAAGAAGACCCAGGTTTTATCTGCAAAGACTTTATGGTCCATACCACACAGAAGGTGCTATCCTTTTTCTCTTCTGCTTTTTCTTCCATCCTTCCTTGTTTACTCCCTCTCTTCTTCCCTCCTTCCCTCCTTCCTTCTGGACAACTTGGAAGCATGGAGAAAGTTGAAAAATCACATTCTTCAAAGGGTGGTTCTTGATCTACCACGAAGCCCTCTGCTTCTGAACTGGAGTGAGATCTAACACCAGCCCCTTGATGGCCTCAATCATGGATTTTCATGGAGATCCTTGGATCTCACTCACATCCTTCTTTTTAATTAATGAAGGCATGCATTTGAAAGCATCTTACTAAGACATGCTAGTGTATCCGTTTAGTACGCACACACACACATGCACAATATGTGGTCCTCTGGATCCAATAGGCAAGATAGAATAAGTACCTCTACTCATGAATAATAAAAATCCAAATTACTCAGAAATATTCTGAATATTAAAAACATGCAACCTTGAAGATTATTTTATTTACTCAAATTTTTAGGTATGTTGAAAGTGTTGTTGTTGTTGTTTTATAGCAATAATAAGGAATGAATATGATTTTATTGAAAGAAAATACATAATTAAGTGCAAAAAGTATATAGCCTCAAGATTTGTCTTTCACATATTAATACACATGTGTTCTCAACTCCAGAGTACTGGTGTGGCGCTGTGGGCTAATGCACCAGACTACAAAGCCATTTGAATTGCAAGGTCAGTGGTTCAAGCTCACCAGCTACTCCTTGGAAACCCTATGGGTTGGAATAGACTCAACAGCATTTAATACCAACAACAACCCAATTCCAGATCAAGTAATAGAACATTCCAGCATCCTATAAGGCTCCTTTCTGTAGCTTTCTAGTTTGTATGCCCTACCCCCCAAAGTAATTTCTATCCACGAAGAATTCTAATCTGAAATAGAATCAATCAAACCAAACCCACAGTGGAGTTGTCAATTCCTGCTCATAGCAACCCTGTAGGACAGAATAGAACGGTTCCATAAGATTTCTTTTATTTTTTAAAAAGTTTTTAAAATTGTGAATGAAAGTATAGTTTTAAAATACCATTTTAAAAAGGCCGATGTGCCAATTGCAATTCTGGTAAATGATCCTGTTGTCATTTTGAAAGTGGGCTAGCATCTTTGAAAATGGGCCTAGTTTTGTTTACAGGACAGGTGTGAGATAGAGTGAACAACACAGAACCAAGGGCCAGCAGACTTGCCAGTGCATGTTACATCTGTCACTAATTGGTTATATGTGATCTTGAGTCGTCAAAGCTCCCTGTAAGAGAGGAGACTGCCCTGTAAGAGAGGGAACAATCAATGAAGTCAATTGTTCCCTCTATATCCATGGCAGGATTCTGAAAGGCTAACTGGCTGCCATCTGGTGGTGATTCAATACTACTACTGTTATCGTTGCTATTGGAGCAAAAAGTCCATGAGCTGCATTGAGGAGAAAGTAGACAACAGTAGTACAATGGAGTTCACCCCTAGACACTCATGAATTTGAAATAAAATTTACACATTGGCCTTATCGCTTGTCCTAATTTTGTTTGAAATGAATGTAAATGCCTGCCTATGTATTTATTCTACCACTCGTCTGTCAGTTTGTCATACTGTGGTGACTTGTATGTTGCTGTGATTCTGGAAGCCATGCCATGGGTATTTTAAATATCAGTAGGGTCATGTGGACAAGTTTCAGATGAACATTCAGACTAAGACAGAGTAGGAAGAAGGAGAGACAGACTACTTCCAAATATAGTCATTGGAAACCTGATGAATAGCAGTGGAACACTGTCAGATAGCACCAGAATATTAAATATTGAAACGTGATGAAGAGCACCAGAATATTGTCAGATACAGTGCCAGATGATGAGCCCCTCACGTTGGAAAGCACTCAAGATACGACTGGAGAAAAGCTGCTTCCTCAAAGCAGAGTTGACCATGATGATGGGAATGCAGTAAATAAAGCTTTTGGGCTATTCATTTGCTGATAGTGTATGACTCAAAATAAGGAGAAACAGCTGCTAACATCCATTAATAATTGGAATGTGGAATGTAAGAAGCATGAATCTAGAAAAACTGAAAGTTGTCCCAAATAAGATGGAACATATAAACATTTAGCGTAGTGGTTACGAATTGGGCTGCGAACCTTAAGGTCAGCGGTTCGAAACTACCAGCCGCTCCGCGGGAGAAAGATGAGGCTTTCTACTCCCATAAAGATTTACACCCTCGGAAACCCTGTGCAGGGTCGCTATGGGTCGGAACCGACTCGACAGCACTTAACAACAACAACAACAACATCCTAGGCAATAGTGAGCTGCGTCGGACTGATATTAAGTATTTTGAACCTGATAATATAGCTTACTATGCTGGGAATGAAAATCTGAAGAGGAATGGCATCACATTCATCATAAAAAAGAAAATTTCAAGATCTATCTTAAAGTATATACATCAATAATTAGAAAATGGAATGTACAAAGCATGAATCTGAAAAAACTGAAAGTTATTCAAAATGAAATGGAACACATAAACATCGATATCCCAGGCATTATTAATGAGCTGAAGTGGACTGGTATTGAATATTTTGAATATGGTGATAACAAGGTTTACTATGCTGGGAATGAAACACTGAAGAAGAATGGCATTGAATTCATCATCAAAAATAAATTTTCAAGATCCAACTTGAAGTACAATGCTGTCTGTGATGGGATAATATCCATACACCTACAAGGAAGACAGGATATGTTTAGTAAGGTAAAGGGTCAGAGAAAAAGAGAAAGACCCCCAGAGAGATGGATTGGCAAAGTGGCAGCATCAATGGGCTCAAGCGTGGCAACAATTGTGAGGTTGGCCCAGGACCAGGCAGTGTTTCGTTCTGTTGTACATAGGGTCGCTATGAGTCGGTACCAACTTGATGACATCTAATAACAACAACAACAAGGAAGACAAGTTAATACCACTATTATTAAAATTTATGCAGCAAACACTAAAACCAGTGATGATGAATTAAAGAAGTCTATCAACTTCTTCAGTCTGAAATTGAACAAACATGCAATCGGCAGATATTAGTAATTACTGGCACTTGGAATGCAATGGTTGGAAACAAAGAGGAAAGATCAGTCATTGGGAAATATGGCCTTGGTGGTAGAAACTATGCTGGAGATTGCATGGTAGAATTTTACAAGACCAATAATGTCTTCATTGCAAATGCCTTTTTTAAACAACATGAAAGATGACTATACACATGGACTTCATAAGATGGAATACACAGAAATCAAATTGATTCAATCTGTGGAAAGAGACAGTGGAAAAACTTCATATCATTAGCCAAAACAAGGCCAGGGGCAGTCTGTGGAACGGACCATCAATCAATTGCTCAGACCTTGAACATATCCTACCTGAATATAGAGATCATCTTAATAACAAATTTGATGAATTAAACACTAAACACTGAAGACCAGAGGAGTTTTGGGATGACATCATACAGGAAGAAAGCAAAAGGTCATTAAGAAGACAAGAAAGAAGTAAAAAACCCAAATGGATGTCAGGAGAGACATCCAATGTAGAAATGCTAAAGCAAATGGAAGAAATGAAGAGGTAAAAGAGGTAATTTTATATAACCAAATGTATAGACATGGAGTTAGAAAACCAAAAAGGACGAATACACTCAGCATTTCTCAAGCTGAAAAAAATGAAGAAAAAATTTAAGCCTCGCCTTGCAATACTGAAGGATTCTATGGGCAAAACATGAAATGATGCAGAAAGCATCAAAATAAGATGGAGAAAATGCCGTCACTGTACCATTTCAAGAGGTAACATATGATCAAGTGTCAATGATCCTGTAGAAAAAATCCAAGGTGCACTGAAGTCACTGGCAAAGAACAAGATCCCAGGAATTGATGGGATACAAATGGAACTCTTTCAACAAACTGAGGCAGCGCTGGAGACATCTCATCTCTGCCAAGAAATTTGGAAGACAGCTACCTGGCCAATTAATTGGAAGAGATTCATATTTGTGCCCATTTCAAAGAGAGATGACCCAACGAAATGAAGAAATCATTGGACAATATAATTAATATCCCATGCAAGCAAAACTTTCTAAAGATAATTTAAAATCAGAGGCAACCATACATTGACAGAGAACTCCCAGAGATTCAAGCTGGATTCAGAAGAGGATGTGGAATGAGGGCTATCATTACTGACATCAGATGGATCTTGGCTGAAAGCAGAGAACAACAGAAAGATGTTTGCCTGTGCTTTACGGACTATGCAAAGACTTTTAATTGTATGGATAATAACAAGCTATGAATAGTATTGCAGAGAAAGAATATTCCAGAACACTTAATTGTGCTCATGAAGAACCCATACATAAACCAAGAGGCAATTGTTTGAACAGAACAAGGGAAGATTGAATGGTTTAAAATTAGGAAAGTTGCACACCAGGGTTGTATTCTTTCACCATATTTATTCAATCTACATGCTGAGCACATAATCCAAGAAGCTAGGTTTTATGAAGAAAAAGCCAAAAATGTAGCATCAGAATTGGAGAAACCTGAGAAAATGGAAAGTTATCCAAAATGGAATGGAATGCATAAACATCGATATCCCAGGCATTAGTGAGCTGAAGTGGACTGGTATTGAATATTTTGAATATGGTGATAACAAGGTTTACTATGCTGGGAATGAAAAACTGAAGAGGAATGGCATCGCATTCATCATCAAAAAGAAATTTTCAAGATCCATTTCATTAACAACCTGCGATATGCAGGTGATGCAACCTTACTTGCTGAAAGAGAAGAGGACTTAAAATACTTCCTGATGAAGATCAAAGATCACAGCCTTCCGTATGGGTTGCACCTCAATGCAAAAAAAAAAAAAAAAAAAAAAATCCTCACCACTGGATTAATAAAATAACATCAAGATAAATGTAGAAAAGATTGAAGTTGTCAAAGATTTCATTTTGCTCAGATCAACTATCAACACTCATGGAAGCAGCAGTCAAGAAATCAAATGATGTATTGCATTAGGCAAAACTGCTGCACTAGACCTCTTTAAAGTGCTGAAAAGCAAAGATGTCAGTCTGAGGACTAAGGTGTGCTTAACTCAAATCATGGTATTTTCAGTAACCTCATATGCATGCGAAAGTTGGATAGTGAATAGAATTGATACATTTGAGTTATGATGTTGGAGGAGAATATTGGAAGTACAAAGGACTGCCAAAAAAACAAATAGATCTGTGTTGGACAAAGTACAGCCAGCGTGTTCCTTGAAAGTCAGGATGGCCAGATGTTGTCTCTCATACTTTGGGCAAATTGCCTGGAGGGAGCAGTGCCTGGAGAAGGATATCATGTTTAGTAAATTGGAAAGTCGGAGAAGAAGAGGAAGACCCCCCAACGAGATGAATTGGCACAGTGGCAGCTTTGATGGACTCGAATGTAGCAACAATTGTGAGGTTGGCATAAGGCCGGACAGTGTTTTGTTCTGTTTTTCACAGGGTTGCCATGAGTCTGTAACAACTTGATGGCTCCTAACACTGCAACAACACCACAGGTTCAGAGGACATGGAATGAGGGATATCATGGGTGCCATCTGATGGATCTTGGGTGAAAGCTGAGAATACCAGAAAGATGTTTACTTGTGGTTTATTGACTACACAAGGGCTTTCCAATGTGTGGATCATGACAAGCTATGGGCAACATTGTGGAGAATGAGTATTCTAAAACACTTAATTGTACTCATGAGGAACCTGTACATAGACCAAGAGGCAATTATTAGAACAGAACAAGGGAACACTTAATGATTTAAAATCAGGAATGGTATGCACCAGGGTTGTAGTCTTTCACCATATTTATTCAAGCTGTATGTTAAATAAATAATCTGAGAAACTGGATTATATGAAGAAGAAAGAGGCATCAGGATTGGAGGAAGACTCAATAACAGACTGTGTGATAGGCAGATGGGAAGACCACAGCCTTCGGTATGGGTTGCGCCTTAAAATAAAGAAAACAAAAATCCTCACCACTAGATGAATAAATAATATCCAGATAAATGGAGAAAACTTTGAAGTAGTCAAATGCTTCATTTTACTCGGATTAACCATCAACATTCATGGAAGCAGCTGTCAAGAAATCAAATGACATATTTCATTAGGCAAATCTGCTATACAAGACCTCTTTAAAGTGTTCAAGAGCAAAGATGTCAGTTAAAGGATTAAGTTGCACCTGACCCAAACCATGGTATTTTCAATTGCTTCTTAAGAATGTGAAAGTTGGACAATACATAAGGAAGACCATAGAAGAATTGATGTATTTGAGTTATGGTGCTGGAGGAGAATATTAAAATTACCATGGACTGCCAGAGAACAAATAAGTCTGTGTTTGAAGATTTACAGCCAGAATGCTCCTAAGATTCCAGGATGGCCAGACTTTGTCTCTCATACTTGGGACATATTGTCGTGAGGGACTAGTTCCATGAGATGCTTGGTAAAGAGGGGGTCAGCAAAAAATAGGAAGACCCCCATTGCCTAAACACTGAGAGCACTTGTTGGTTGGCCTCAATAACTCAATGAAGCGTAGCCTTCAGGGGTCATGAACCTTGTCCTTCAAATTCCATTTCTCGGCAACTCACTCAGGTATGCCCCTTTCCAAGTATTGACTTCTTTCTCAGGCTGACTTTCCTCATGGGGCAAAATGGTCATAGTACATAATACAACATTCAGAGGAAGAGAGGACATCCCTTTCAGTGGATCGTCCTTGAAATATAATAAACTTCATTACAAAATGTTTCTATAATGGCTCTCTTTTTGTCTCATTGGACTGAATCAGGTCACAAACTCATTCCTGAAAACTGTCATATGATTGGATTACATTCAGATGTTTCAGGCTTACTCTTGGATCTGGGGTTGGGTCTGATTTTCTTGAAACAATTTGTGTGGGGTATATATGTTGTTGGGGTATATATAACTGTGTAAAATTTGACAAAAATCATAGAACCATTAGAAGGCATCAAGAGACAAATGATGATGGGCTGGTGACCAACTGTGTCCTCTGTCATTTTTAAAAAACTATGCCCTTCTACAAATTTTTTATCTGGTAATTCTTCTTCAATTGGATGCTAATAGTAATAATAATAACACTTATTGTATTGTATCATCTGCTGGACCTTATACTAAGGTTTTTATAGATAACCCATTTTAATATTTAAAAACAGTCTGATGAGTCCTGAAAAATGTTGAATTAGCAAATGTAGTAGATATATATCCATATATATTTTAATAAATGTTTTATTGTGAATTATGGGAGAACATTAGTTTTACATTCATTCTATCATATATCGTTTCATTGCCATAGTTACAATCCCGTCCATGCATCATCAACCAACCAAAGGGTATACCCTGCAAGCCTGCTCCCCCCAAGCTCCCCCGGTCATCAGCACACAGCCCCTTTCCCTCTCTGGATCTCAAGTCTCCAGCTGTTCCATCTCCGCATCATCATCTCTGCCTCCATCTCAGGCATCACTGCTTCTCTGGGTAGGGTCCTGCTCTCTGCTCTTCTCCCTTGATGGTCCTAGGGACCTCTGCTCCTAGACTGAAAAGTTAATCACTCCCTTCCTTGCTATAAAATGTCCACCTTTACATTTCCGACCCTCACAATCAGTCCTGACAACAATTATTCACTATTGCATAGTAGATATATTTTTACAACAATAAAAAATATTGGGTTGAGTGTAGATATCATCCTCCCCATTTTACAGAGTAGGAAACTCTTATGGGTTAAACTGGAAACCTTTGGTACTTGTGAATGTGATTTTACTTGGAAGAGCTCTGGTAGCGTAGTGGTTACAAATCGGGCTGCGAACCTTAGGGTCAGCAGTTTGAAACTATCAGCCACTCCATGGGAGAAAGATGAGGCTTTCTGCTCCCGTAAAGATTTACACCCTTGGAAATCCTGTACAGGGTTGCTATGGGTCGGAACTGACTCAAAAGCACTTAACAACAAGAACAAACGGTCTTTGCAGATGTAATTAGTTAACATGAACTCATACTGGACTAAGGTGTGTCCTGCACCAAAATGACCGGAGTCCTTATAAACAGAGAAAAAGAGACACAGACAAATAGACACAGAGGCAAGACAGACAGGCAAAGACGGAGACAGATTGGAATTGTACTGCTCAAGCCAAGGAACACGTGGGGCTACCAGAAAGGCGTCTCCTCTAGAATCTTTGGAGACGCACGACCCTGTTCACACTCTAAATTTGGTACTCTAGCCTCCAGACTTGTGAAGGAGTAAGACTCTGTTGTTTTAAAATACCCAGTTTGTGGTAATTTGTTATGGCAGCCCTAAGAAATTCATATAGAAATTAAGGCCCCGAGAACATTAGTGATTTGCCTAAAGATATAGAGCTAGTCAAGACAGAGATGAAATTTAAATGTGGTCCCTGTGCAAAGGATGTCTAACCACTACCTACCAAGCCTTGTAGCACACTGGTGTCTTCTTTGTCACAGGCATTCCCTCTCAATACCCCGTTCTTGTGGCCACACACAAACCTTGTCATAGCCTTAAACAACAACTCCACCTCAGAAACAGATTCTTTTGCCTTCTTCGTCCACAACCCTCAGGAATGTTGCTTTTCCCTTGCATTTTGATTCCCACCCGCGTAGTTAGGACTTGCTGCATCCCTTACTTCCTGTCCCTTATCCTCTCAGACTATGAGTCCCCTCCTGCTTCCTTTTCTTTCCTAACATGTAAAGCCTCATGGACAATCATTTCATTTCTCATCCACTTTCACCAGCCCCCTCGAGTTCCTCATGCCTGGACCACTCAGTGCCCTGACCTTGCTAGTCCTCATCCAGATAACAATTTGAAATTCCTGCTCTGTTTTTTAGTTCATGTATTGGGAGAAAGGTCATAATAATTATTTTTTCCAGCTCCAGCTTGGTGTTCAGGGATCTTTGTTAAAGCTTCCTACTATTCCTGAATGTGAGGCTCTCCACAGCCCCTCCCCTGCACAGAGACGACTGTGCCTTTTGCTTTACTGAGATTGGGATGAATTCACCTCTGAGGAGCCCCTTCCCAACATAGATACACACACTCATACTAGGTAGACAAGTGAATTCACCACCGAGCAATGTTGCTCCCCACAGATACACATACTCATATCAGGCAGGCGAATTCACCACTGAACACCTCACACACCCATACCAGGCAGGCAGACTTGGCTGAGGAATTGCCCTCAAGGCAGTGAGGATGCGGCATTTGTGTCATATGCTACAGGAATCTGATAAGCAGGGTCTGGAGAGAGTAGGGGTAGAGTTTCTAGGAAAAATAACCAACACAAAAACAAGGAAAGCAAGTTCTACATGAGGTCACTAATTCTTGCAACTGGGATTATGACAGTGAGGGCTGAAGCCTGGAGGCAAAATAGGACCTAGGGGGAGGCCACAGAACTAGAAAAGCAGAGAGAGAGGAGTACGGAAAAGGAGCAGAGAAGGTGGTATGTTGTTGTTAGGTACCATTGAGCGGGTACTGACTCACAGCAGTCCTATGCACAACGGAATGAAATACTGCCCAGTTCTGCATCAACCTCATAATTGTTGCTACATTTGAGCCCATTGCTGCTGCCACTGTGCTGACCCATCTTGTTGGGGGTCTTCCTCTTTTTGACTGAAGCTCCACATTACCAAGCATGATATCCTCCTCCAGGGACTGGTCCCACCTGATAATATGTCTGAAGTATGAGAGACAAAGTCAAGTCATCCTGGCTTCCAAGAAGCATTCTGGGTGTTCTTCCAACACAGATCTATTTGTTCTTTTGGAAGTACATGGTACTTTTAATATTCTCTGCCAACACCATAACTCAAATACATCAGTTCTTTTACAGTCATCCTTTTTCACTGTTCAACTGGCACATGCATATGAGGTTATTGAAAATATCATGGCTTAAGTCAGGTGCACCTCAGTCCTCAAACTGACATCTTTGCTCTTGAACACTTTAAAGGGATCTTGTGCAGCAGGTTTACCCAATGCAACACGTCGTTTGACTTCTTAACTGCTGCTTCCATGACTGTTGATGTTGCTCCAAGCAAAATGAAGTCTTTGACAACTTCAATCTTTTCTCCATTTATCTTGATGTCATTTATTAGTCCAGTGGTGAGGATTTTTATTTTCCTTACATTGAGATGCAATCCATAATGAAGGCTATGGTCTTTGATTTTTATCAGTAAGTATTTTAAGACCTCTTCTCTTTCAGCAAGCATAGTTACATCATCTACATATCACAGGTTGTTAATGAGTCTTCCTCTGATTTGGATGCCATGTTTTTCTTCATATAACCCAGTTTATTGGATTATGTGCTCAGTATACAGATTAAATAAATATGGGAAAAGAATAAAACCCTGGTGCACACCTTTCCTAATTTGAAACCATTCAGTGTTCCCTTGTTCTGTTCAAACAACTGCCTCTTGGTCTATGTACAGGTTCTTCATGAGCAGTCAATCAATTGAAAGGATGCTTCCTCTGTGGTATGATTTGCTTCCAATATAATGTGCACTCAGACAAAGCTTGCTTGCTTTCTGCTGGGTCTGGATCTTACATCTAGCCCATCCTCCACCCTCTGGTTCTTTGGTCTTGGGCCAGTAGCCTTCTCTATTATCTGCCTGCCTGCCTTCTGGACCTGCCTACTGATCTCTGTTCATCTGATCCAGACTTGGGACTCTCCCACCTCTACAACTGGAAGCCATTTCCTCAATTTAAACTTCTCTTTAAACATATATGTATTTAAATTTCACTGGTTTTGCTTCTTTATAGAACCACACCTAAGACAGCTTCCAGTTCTGGCCCTGATCATTTGCTCTGCATTCTTCTCAGTATGCCATGCCTTTTACCTCCAAGAGTTTAACTCCCCCTCATATGCTGATGACTTCCCACATCAATTACCTGCAGCTCCAGGACTGGAACCAGGCTGCAAAATTTAAGGGAATGCCAAATACTTCAGTAATAAAGATGAATATCCTGGTATGGCTCTGTAGGATCAGCACTGGACTGCAAAGTTGATTTGAACCACATGATTGGAGGTTCAAATCCACCAACTTCTCCTTAGAAACCCTCTACAGAGTTCCTACAAGTCAGAATGGAGTCAACGGCACTTAGCAACAACAACAATCTAAAAAATACAAAAGTAATGAAGAAATGTCACTGATGAACAAAATATCAGCATTTTAAATAAAGACAAGATCAGTAACAGTGCGATGCAGAGCCATACTAAAGCCTGAGATAAAAGGAAATCTCAGTCCACCCTTTCCTTGCTTATCAGTATGATTAGGTTCCAATGACCAAGTTGCTGTGAGAAAATTGAAATAATGTGAAAATGGAAGATGATTATATGAGATTGCAAAATGGGAGATGACTATCTCATTATATAACTGCCAAATTACATCATCACATGTCTCAAACCACTGAGAAGCATGGCTCCAGTCAAGTTGACACATAACTTTAACCATGACAGTCAGTGTTCCTCTGCCTCACACCTTGGCATTTGTAGATGCCAGATTATGTGGTTTTGCACAAAATAGTAGAATCGATTTTTTTTACCGTTATTGTAAATGCACAATGTCGGATAACAAGACAGTTGATAAGTGATGATAGGTTGTAATACTGATCCCTAAACATACCATAATAATCTTCAGCAAGATGTTACTTGAATGTGATATTAATATACAGGTGTCATACTGGAGCAAATCTGACTTTCTGTGCGACTGTGGTGCTATATGATAAGCACTGAACCACTTCTGAATTGCAAGCTTGGTGGTTCAAACTTACCAGCCACTCCTTGGAAACCCTCCACAGGGTCGCTATGATTCGAAACCGACTCAATGACACTTAGCAACAGCCACAAGAATCATTATGATAAAGTCTGATGGTGTACAGCATTGTGACAAGGTAATGCCCTCAGGAGCCCCCAAGATTAACAATAATATTTACTATCTGCTTTCCAAAGAGGAAAAAATTAAAATTGACCCCAAGTCATGGTGATCCCATGTGTGTCAGAATAGAACTGCACTCCTTAGGATTTCAATGGTTGTTTGGAAGTAGGTCACCAGGCTGATCTTTAAGGTACTTCTAGGCATATTAAAATCTCCAAACTAATGTTTAGCAACCAAGTGCATTAACTGTTTAAGAGACCCCATCTACCTCCTACCACCTTTATAAGCTGCTGGTGACATAAGTAGGAAGAATTGGGGATTGTCTGTGAAACTATAGAAATGAGCTTGAAAATAAGGATGTCAATATTATTTATATATTTAAGGAGAACATTCACAGAGAATCAAGCTTGCTCTCTTGTTCAGTGTCAAGACAGTGACATGTTCATAAATATCATCAACTTATCTCTGGATGCTTTATTGGAACCACAGAGTCTATAAGATACCTTACCTTCAGAAATTGTTATGATGTCCTATAAATGAAATCCTTAACCTCTGACTACAAGTTTGTAGTAGAGTGTCTTAACAGATCACTTATTGCCTGGTTATAATCAATACCTCTGTATTCCTTAATAATCCAAATGTTTATAAGATTTATTTGTAAAATTAGAGTAGTCTCATTGGTATTACTCTCCACTTCCCCATGCATGTAGATAATATTTCAGTAAAGAGGATGAATACCCTAGAAGTCCACAGTCATAGTGCATGCTTTCTGCATCTGTTCTGGTGTTTCTCTAAAATGTGTCCCCATGACATAGGTGTACCTTTAGGAAAGGCAGTTCCTGTGTTGCTCTCTTTGCGTCCCTTAAATATCTTTGCAATGACTCCAGGTGGTGGCTGTCCCTGACTGTGCCTCAGTCAAGAAGGTGCA
The DNA here is from genome assembly GCF_000296735.1 of Chrysochloris asiatica. Taxonomy (NCBI): domain Eukaryota; kingdom Metazoa; phylum Chordata; class Mammalia; order Afrosoricida; family Chrysochloridae; genus Chrysochloris; species Chrysochloris asiatica. Next base: position 2,607,378 of record NW_006408752.1, read on the forward strand.
TTCTGTATAGAAACCCTTTGATAAGCACTCTGGCTGCCCTTCTTCCAACACAGGTCTGTTGGTTCTTTTGGCAGCAGGCACAAAGTGACTGGATTATAAGTTTTCAAGAGGGAGTTTAGTTTAAGAGTGTGTTGAGTACAAAGAGTCCCCACTGAATAGTTTTCATCTTGTCTAGATGGGTCTGGTTAAAACAGATGGAGATAAGATTCTTATGATTCAATAGTGAGTAATTGTTATCATGACTAATTGAGACTGTTACAATTGTAAAGGTAAAAGTTTTATAACAAAAATGGGGGAGTAGTTAATCTTACAGTCCAGAAACAGAGGACCCTAGGACCATAATAGGAGAAGAGCACAAACAGAATGCAGGATCCTATCCAGAGAAGCAGCGAAACCAGAGATGGAGGCAGAGGTGAGGAAATGGAGAGAGGGAGCAGTTGAGGACTCTAGATCCATGGAAAGAAAGGGACGGAGAGCTTGTGGCCATGAAGCAAACTTGTAGAGTGTGCCCTTTGGTGGTGTAAATTATTATATATGCCAGAGTGTTATTTTAAAAAAGAGCTAAAATAAATAGAGAGAAATGCTGTTAACTTATGGTACATGGAGGGGATTATAATCATTGTAATGAAACAAAGTGTATGATTTGTTGAATATAAAACTGATGATCTGCCCTGTAAACTTTCCTCAATTCACAATAAAAACTTAAATAATAATAATAATAATAATTCAGGTGCCCTAAAGTAAAATTTGGAGTCCTGGAGTAGTGCTGTGGGCTAATGTGTCAGACTGCAAAGTCATTTGAACTGCAAAGTCAGTGGTTCAAGCTCACCAGCTGCTCCTTGGAAACCCTATACAGGGTTGCTATGGGTTTGAATAGATTCGATGGCACTTAACAACAACAACAAAGTAAAATTTAGGAGTCCTAGTGTGGCATTGTAGGATAAAGTACAAGGCCACGAGATCGGTCTGAACCAAAAGGTCAGTGGTTCAAATCTACCAATCACTCCTCAGAAACCATACAGACTCACTATGAATCAGAACCTACTTAATGGGTCTTAACAACAACAACCAAAGTAAATTTTGGAATTAATAAAATATCACAAATATTGTCAGTGCCCTAGAAGTTCCTGAGTGTCACAAATGTTTATACTCAACCGTTAGTTTAAGGATTGGCAGTTTGGACTCAGTGATGCTTCAGAAAGAAGACCCGGCAATTTGCTTCCATTAAGATGACAGCCAAGAAAACCCTAGGGAGCAGTTCTACTCTGTATGTAACACATGAAGTTGCCATGAGTTCAACCGAGTTTGGTTAATTATTTTGGTTTGGTCACTGCCCTATTCCTTGGATCTTGCCAATTCTTTGTCCTCTAGCTAATTTCCAACTGCTCTTATTTGCATCACTGTAACCAAGGGCTTTTTCTCTGAGCCCAGAATGTCACCCTTCCTGAATGCCTTCTAGCTCAGCAGTCCAATAGTATCAGAGACTTCATACTAGTCCTCAACTCATAACTCTCAGGTGTCAAGTCTGATAATTGACAGTTTCCCAGAGGTCCCCTGGGATTAAGCTCTGGTCACTCACTGTGGTAACTGGTTTAGGTGTTGTCTTTAGGGCTATAGCTCCACCTTACATTATTTCCCCACTTCCCTAGAAGTAACCCCACCCCACCCCCGCCACCCCAAATTATATGCATTCAGATCCTCTACCTCTGGGAAAAATCCAAGTGTAGACAGAGAAAAGCTATTGCAGTTGAGTTGATTCTAACTCATATGACCCTCTAGGATAGAGTAGAACTGCCCCATAGTGTTTTCTAGGCTGCTAATATTTTTTTGTGTGTGTGAAACTTTTTATTGTGAATTGAGTGAAGGTTAACAGAGAATCTCATCCATTTTACATTCAACAAATTATGCCATGCACTTTGCTTCATCTCACGATTGCAATTCCTTCCATGGAAAAGCAGTTATCTCATTGCCTCCTTGTGGTTCTTATTCCCATCCCACCCTCCTTCCCATTCCTTCTCAGCTTTGTTCTTAGGTAAGTGTTTCCTTTATGATTTCAAATGGTTGATCATTCCTTGGTGAGCATACTTTATAAGTGTTGTTGTCTCCCTCTTTACCTATCTACCACTTAGCCAAAAATTGGGGCACAAGGGTGAGTTCCATCACAGATCTGAAGGATGCATCCTGAGGGCCATAGTCTTGGGTTTTTCCAATCTCTCTTGGATTAGTAAACCCAGTCTTTTTTATAATTTTGAGTTTTGTTCCACATTTGTCTCCCACTCTATCCAGGATGTTTTAATGCAACCCATTTCAGAGCAATTGGTAGTGGTACTAGGCACCATCTAGTGCTTCTGGTCTCAGAGTTTTGGTGAGTGATGTTCACATGTTTGTTGTATCATTGGACTGGTTGATTCTAAGAGTCTTCAAATTTCATCACTCTTCTTTTTTTGGCACATGAAGAGACCAACACTTGCCCCTTGGATGGCCACTCATGAGCTTTTAAGATGCCAGTCACTACTCACCAAAGTAGGATGCAGAATGTAGTGTTTGTGGACTGTGTTAAAAGTATGGTCCTGAGTCACCAGGCCCAACAACTTATTGTCTTAAGATGTCTGGTAATATCTAAGAAGTTTTCCTCATTTGCCCCCTGTATGCTCCACCACATTCATTTTAAAGAAAAGGTAAATATCCATGTACAAATATCCTCTGTAAAACTCATATATTTGTGGGTATACTCCCATGCTCCCTCCCATACCCATTCAGGCTGTCCATGTTGTTCCAGAGTTGTGTATATAACAGTATTTACCTTGATCCCCTTTAGCGCTTGCATTCCTCCCTATGTCTTCACCTGTCCTTATTCTTCTGCCAACTTCCCTCTTTTGTATTTTGCCCTCCCCATCACCCTAGTTAACATGTGTCCACGCTCTATTCCCTCCCCATCAAAGAATGTTTCTTTTAGCAGGAAAACCTTTTCTGTACTTTTTACAATTGTGATCTCATGCAATATTTGTTCTTTTGTGATTGACTAATTTCACTCTGCATAATGTCTTCCAGGTTCATCCACTTTATGACATGTTTCCAAGATTCATTGTTATTGTTAAACGTTGCATAGTGTTACTTTGTGTGTATGTACCAAAGTTTGTTTATCCACTCCTCCACTGGAGGGCATTTAGGCTGTCTCCATCTTTTTACTCTCTGGAATAGTGCTGCAGTGAACATCCGTGTACAAATATATACTCGTGTCCTGACTTTTATTTCTTGTGAATATAAGAAAGGGATTGCTGGGTCATATGGTATTTCTATTTCCAACTTTGTAAGGATGCGCCATAATGTTTTCCAGAGTTATTGAACCATTTTCCAGTCCCACCAACAATATAGAAGGGTTATAGTCTCTTTACACCATTACTGTCTTTCGTTGTTTTCTGCTTTTGACACTTTGCTATTAGTGCTGGTGTGAGATGATACCTCATTGTTGTTTTGACTTGCATCTCTAATGATCGTGAACATTTCTCCATGTTTGTTGGTTGCTTGAATGTCTTCATTGGTGAAATGTCTATTCATGTCCTCTGCCCATTTTTTAATTGAATCATTTATCTTTTTATTCATGTATCTTTTCATTTTAGTGTTATAGTTTTCTATTAATTTTGGATATCAGTCTCTTTTCTGTTATGTTATTGGAAAAAGAAAAATTTCCCCCAAGTCTGTAGACTCTTTTTCTTTTGTTGAAATCTTTTGATGCACACAAGTGTCTAATTTTTAGGAGGTTCCAGTCATCTATTTTGTCTTATGCTCTTTGTGTGATTTCCTTTATGTTTGGTAGTACATTTATGCTTCTAAACTATCTAGGCTATGCTATTACAGAAGCAGATAACTATAACTTTCTCCTGTGAAGTGGATGGTGGGTTCAAATCACTGACCCTTCAGTTATCATCCAACAGCTTAGCCACAGTACCATCAAGGATCCTGTAGACAGAAAGGTAAACTTCAATTGCATACACATTTATGTTGCAAAAACTGACTCAGAGGTAGTATTGTCTGACGCCTCTAACTTCACAAGGGAGAAGGAGGAGACTCATCAGCATAAACCCAAGGCCAATCCCTATGAGTGTGAAGTCAGACATGTCTCGGAGATTCTGACACCGACCATTCCTTCTACAGCAAGTTCTCAGCAGGTTCAATAATTCACTGCAATGATCACACAGAACACTCAGACCCTATCACAATTACAGGCTTAATTAGAGACACGAACAGGCTATAATTTGGGAACCGAAATGTCCATGCTACATTTCTTTAGTCAGGACAGCCTCCTTTTAGTCAGGCATTCGGGCAGGCCTCTTTTTTGCCCTTAGCCTGGCCTTTGTCCTGCTTGGGCAATGTTATGAAATTCTTTTAGGGCTGCTGATAAGTACCAGAAGACTCCACTGTGCTATTAGCTTCTATCTCAAGGCTCTTTGTTCGAGCTCTGTGGATCAGCAAACCGAGCTTCCCCAATTAAGTACCTGGAGGCCCTCCACTCCACAAGCAAGGCTAGTGCCCCGAACTACTCAACTTGACTTGCTCTGTGGGCTGGGAAGCCAACCACTCTTGTGGTCTGGCTCTTGGTTCTGCTGCTAAGGATCCTCGGCCATTCTTCTACAACGCCTCTGTCCCTAGATTGAGGAGGTTCAACGTACAGAGAGCTCAGGTTCCAAATGCCATTGCCCACTCCTGTTCTTCTTCCTTGATGGTAGTGAGGTCCCTCATGCCTGCTTTGGAGATGGCTCATTTTATACCCACATCAGAGTCTCAAGTTTTTACAAATACAATGGACACTGTTAACAATCACTTATAACTGAATGGTAATCCTTTCAGCATCTTCCCCCACCTTCTCTTACCCAGACCCATCAGGAAAAAAAGTCATTTGGCTAGAGTTACAAACATTATGGCTAGAAGAGACATATTAAATAATTCACTGCAGTGCACATGTATTTGAAAAACCAAAGACCTTTTCTCCAATGTCACTGCAAAAACAAAAAAAAATACTCCTCCTAACCTCTCACACCCCTTTTTGTTTGTGGTCATCTTCTATCTCTCTTTGTCCTTTGTCTCTCTCTGTCTTCCAGTAATTCAGTTTAAGGGCAGCTGTATATAATCCTTTGAGTTCTCCTAGGCCCCAGAATTGAACAACCTCAAAACAGCCAGGCTTACAACATTCAAGTGTCCCCTAAAGCTTAGACAAGAACCCTAATCCTCAACTTGTTTTTTACAAGAAAAGCCAAGCAAACCTTCGTAGGATGGCATGTTTCCTCGCTTTGCTGTTTTTATCTTGCTTTTCATGTGTTCCTGAAACAACTACTACTGAGGTAATAGAACAGTTTCTTTTTTACCAGTCTTCATAACTTCCGGTTGCTGAGCTCCAAGCTGTCTGGACCTGTAGAAGAATTTGGGTGGTAAGGAGCACCCTTTGGGCCTGGGTCCTCCCGCTCTCTGCACTGCTGTAGTCTTTGGGGTCTGATTGTCATTTCTCAGCAAGAAGCATCAGAGTAAATACCATGGTCACCCTCACTGGTAGAGGTCTGGGCGTCTGCTGTGTTGTGAACACCTTCTCAGATTTAGGCTGAAAACCACAGCTGCTAACCAAGCAGAGTCTTCTCAGTGTTTCCCACACTTGCCTGTTCATAAGCATTGCCTGGTGCACTTGCAAAACATATAGATTCTATAGGCTAGCTCCAGAACTGCTGAGTCAGAATCTTCAGGGCAGAGGCCCAGGGAGCTTGGCATTTTACATGTATCCCAGGTGCATCTCAGGACCTCACAGCTTGAGGAGCAATGGAATGAGGAGAAAAGCAAAAACATCTTTCAAGCAGACAGGACTCCATCGATCAGGTTGGATTACTCATTCTGATACCTCCGACATTCAGATTGAGTTGAAGTGAAGTTACTTCTAGAATGGGGGCCTACCTGGGCTTGCAAATTGTGAGAATTCAAGGAAGTATTTGTCTAAATCGGCCTTGTTTAAAGTGAACCTCACAGTTCAGGCTCTCCTTCTATATGATACTTCTTAGGTTTACTATAAAGCAATGATTATCAATCAGGTAAAGAGGAGAAGAGAGGAACAGTAAATCAGAGACTTGAAAAGTACTGTTGGTGGTGGTTGTTGAATCTATTCTGATTCATGGAGACCCCAAGTATGCAGAGCAGAACTGCTCCATAATGTGCTCCAGGATGTAACTTTTCAGAAGTGGGTTTCCAGGCTAGTCTTCCAAGGTACCTCTTCCAAAGCCACCACCATCAAACAGATTCCAACTCACAGTCAACCTGTACAGACTTTCTGAGGCTGTAAATCTTCATGGGTTCACAAAGCCTCCTCTTTCTCTCCTGAGGAGCAGCTGGTGAGTTTGAACTGTGGACCTTGTGGTTAGAATTCCATGCTTATCCTACAGTACCACCAGGGCTCCTTTAAAGTAACTATGTTGTTGTTGTTAAGCGCTGTCAACTTGGTTCCAACTCATAGGGTTCCAAAGCTTTAAATCTTTGTGGGAGCAGAAAGTCTCATCTTTTTCCCGCAGAGCAGCTGATGGGCTCGAACCGCTTACCTTGTGGTTCACAGTTCAATGCTTATCATATGGCGCCACCATGTTCCTATGTTGTTAAGTGCCATTGCAGCTCAAACTGACCTTGTGGTCCAGTGCATTCTCCTGCAGCGCTGTACCAGGACTCCAAGGTACCTAAGTTGTTGTTTAGTGCCGCTGAGTTGGTTCTGACTCATAATGACCCTGCACAGGGCTTCTGAAAAGCAGCTGGCGGGTTTGAACCTCTGACCTTGAAGTTCAAACTGACCTTTCAGTCCAGTGCATTATCTTACAGCACCACGTCAGGACTCTTGTGTTGTTGTTATTAAGTGCCATTGAGTATGTTCCAATTTATAGTGATCCCGTATAGGGTTTCCAAGGAGCAGCTGGTAAGTTTGGATCACCGACCATATGACTCAAACCCACCTTGTGGTCCAATGTTTTATCCTACAATAGCATACCAGGACTCCTACAGGTGATTTCAAATTGCCAACCTTGCAGTTAATAGTTGAGTACTAAACTGTTCGCACTACCTGTTGTTGTTGTTGTTAAGTGCCGTCGAGTTGGTTCCGACCCATAGAGACCCTGAACAGGATTTCTGAGGCTGTAAATCTTTACGAGAGCAAAAAACCTCATCTTTCTCCCACGGAACAGCTGGTAGTTTCGAACTGCTGACCTTGCGGTTCGCAGTCCGATTCGTAACCACTACGCTACCAGAGCTCCTTCCTAGGGACTTCTAAAAATGTACACCCGCTGCATAGAGTTGATAGCAACCTTATAGGACAGCATAGAACTGTTCCAAAAGGTTCCCAAGACTGTAAATCTGTACAGAAGCCAACAGCCTCATCTTTTTCCTGTGGATCTGCTGATGGGTTCAAACTGCCAAACTTTTAGCTTAAGCCACCACATCAAAAGGGCATAGGTGGGGAAAAATTTCATTAGGAATTCCTTTGATTGGTTTTTAACCACAATATAATTTATTCTGAAATTTCTGAGAGGTTAAAAGAGGGTGTGAGAGTTGAATGTTTCTTGAAAGGGGATATGGTTGCAAAGTGCTGCTGTCATTGACTGGGATAAATGACTATCTGCTGGTCAGAGCTGCTGGGAGCCATTCTGCACTAGCTGGGACCTCCTGAAGCTCAGCCAGCCCTGGGCCCTGCCTCCTGGTTCTCCCTCTCTAGCCCTTTCCCCTCTGCCCCTAAAGCCATCTTTCTAAAACTCAAACCACAGTTTTGAAGCCATTGAAAGTTTAACTGCTGTCTGTATGATCAAGTCAAAACCATTGTCATCGAGTTGATTCCAACTCATAGCAACCCTGTTGTTGCTGTTGCTATTAGGCGCCATCGAGTCACTACTGACTCATAGTGACCGTATGCATAGCAGAACAAAACACTGCCTGATCCTGGGCCAACCTCACTATTGTTGCCACGTTTAAGTCCATCGATGCTACCACTTGGCCAATCCATCTCC
>NW_006408752.1:2616365-2622748 GCF_000296735.1 Chrysochloris asiatica
CCTCCTAGCTTTGTGTAAAGTACCTCCCCTAAAAAAAAGGAAGGCGCAGAACAAATCCAGGTGCATTATGACTGGCAAGGCATGCGTTACAGCATGCAGGGGGCACAGTCCAGCATTGCAACCATACTGCCTGTTTAGCTAAGATGTTTACTATGCAGGATATTACGGCCTTCATGGCTGAGATGTTTGCAATGCAGGATCTGCCTGATGCCAGTCCAGCATTCACTCTGGTTTCAGAGTGTCTCTTTGTCTCTCTTTGCGTCTCTGTGTCTCTTTTGCTATCGCTATCGCCGCTGGATCTCCCCTCCTCGTGAACCAAACACTCGTGAACAACACAACTATGTTGAGGTCAGACCCCGGCATTGTGCAGCAGATTTCCCTAATTCAATATGTTATTTGATTTCTTGACTGCTGCTTCCATGAGTATTGATAGTTGATCCAAGAAGAATGAAGTCCTTGACAATTTCAATCTTTTCTCTATTAATCAGAATGTTACTTATTGGTCCATTGGTGAGGATTTTTGTTTTCTTTATATTGAAATGTAATCCATACCAAAGGCTGTGGTCTTTGATCTTCATCAGTAAATATTTTAAGTCTTCTTCTCTTTCAACGAGTAAGATTGTATTATCTGCATATCACAGGTTGTTAGTGAGTCTTCCTCCAATCCTGATGTCGTTTTTCTTCATATAATCCAGTTTCTCAGAATAATTGCTCAGCATACAGTTTAAAAAAGTATAGTGAAGGAATACAACCCTGTCGCACACCTTTCTTAATTTTAAACCATTCAGTGTTTCCATGTTCTGTTCAAACAACTGCCTCTTGGTCCTTGTACAGATTCCTCATGAGTACAATTAAGTGTTCAGGAATACTCATACTTCATAATGTTTTCCATAACTTGTCATGATCCACACAATCAAAAGCCTTTGCGTAGTCAATAAAGCACAGGTGAACATCTTTCTGATAGTCTCTGCTTTCATTCAAGTTCCATCGGACATCAGCAATGATATCCCTCATTACACGGCCTCTTTTGAATCTGGCTTGGGTCTCTGAAAGTTCTCTTTCAATGTATGCTTGCAGCTGCTTCTGTATTACCTTTATTAAAACTTTACTAGCATGGGATATCAAAGATATTGTCCAATGATTTCCACATTCTGTTGAGTAACCTATCTTTGAAATGGGCACAAATACGAGTCTCTTCCAATCAGTCGGCCAGATAGTTGTCTCCCAAATTTCTTGGCAGAGATAAGTAAGTGCCTCCTGTGCTGCCTCACTTTCTTGAAAGATTTCAAATGTTTTTTCCATCAATTCCTATTGCCTTGTTCTTTGCCAATTTTTTCAATGTACCTTGGACTCCCTCCTTCAGTATCATTGGCTCTTGATCATATGCTATGTCTTGAAATGGCTGGACATCAACCATTTCCTTTTGGTACAGTGACTCTGTGTACTCCTTCCATCTTCTCTTGATGCTTTCTGCATCATTCAATAATTTTCCCAGAGAATCTATCAATAATGAAAGTTGAAGCTTTTATTTTTTCTTCAGTTCCCCCAGCTTGAGAAATGCTTAGTGTGTTCTTCCGTTTTGGTTTCCTGACTTCAGATTTTGCACATTTTGTTGTAATATTTGGCTTTATCTTCTCAAGCTAATCATTGAAGTTTTCTGGTCAGCTCTTGTACCTCCTCATTTCTTCCAATTTGCTTTAGCATCTCTATGCTGGAAAGCAAGTTTCAGTGTCTCAGCAACCCTGTAGGACAGGGTAAAATCGCCACATAGGGTTTCCAGGCTGAAATCTTTATGAAAGCTGACTGCTGTATCTTTCTCCCTCAGAGGGGCTGGTGGGTTTTGAACTATTAATCTTCCATTAGCAACAGAGCACTTTTAACACAGTTCCACTAGGGTTCCTTAAAATAAAGTCCATATGACTCTAAACATGGCTATCAAGATCCCTCCCTAATTTCCCAACTTTATCTCCTGACTTTCCTCACCATGTGAACTTGGTTCTTGTAACACCAGGCTATTGGAATTCTCTAAACACATTAAGCAACATCCTACCTTTGAACGTTGGCCCATGCTATCCCTTTCCTCCACTTCTCTCTTTTTGTTGTTCTTAGGTGCCACTGAGTCATTTCCAACCCACAGTGACCCTATGTACAACAGCAGGAAACACCACGTAGTCCTACACCATCCTCACAATTGCTGCTACTGTTATGCCCAGAATTTGGGGTCCCCAAAGACCACCAAGGAGCCGACACCAATGCAAGTGCACAAGGGTTGTTTATTCAAGCTCCAGCTCGGACCCCACCTGCATCCGACACAGCGAATGAGGGATGGAGCCTTGAACTCTCAGTTATTCATGCTCAAGTTCAGACTCCACCTGCATCCAACGCAGCAGATCAGGGATGGAGCCTCAAACCCTTTGTCTGCGGGGTTTTTATAGAGTTTTCAAACAAGCTTGGGTTTCTCAGCTTTACAATATTTGGATTGGTTAACAACTGGCAAACTATGAGATGTTACAGTTCAATTGGTCAGTACTGATGGTCTTTTGTTCTTAGGCTAAGATAAGGAAAACATCTGGCATCTGGCCTTGGGTTGTCCTGTCTACTGCTTATCTTGTTCTTGCTGTTGCTAGGGGTGAAAGGACATTCTAAGGCAGCATGAGCTGATTTAGCACGTTCCTAGAACAGGAGGACGTGTTCAGGCTAATGTACGGAATGGAGTCATTTTCTTGGCCCTACACTACACTTAAGCCTATTGTTGCTTACACTGTGCCAACCCATCTTGTTGGGGGTCTCCCTCTTTATCCTTGATCCTCCACTTTACCAAGCATGGTGTCCTTCTCCAGTGACTCATCCCTCCTGATAATAATATGTCCAAAGTGTGAGAAATGTAGCCTGGCTATCCTGGCTCTAAGGAACATTCTGGTTGTACTTCCTCCAGATTGGTTTGTTCTTCTGACAGTCCATGGTAGTGTTCTCTCTCTTGTTGTTGTTGTTAAGTACTGTCAAGTGGGTTCCGACTCATAGTGACCCTGTATAGGGTCTATGGAGAGCAGCTGGTGAGCTTGAACTGTCTACCTTGTGATTCAGACCAACCTTGAAGTCCAGCACATTTACCCTCAACACTACACTCAATTCATTCTTTAGACGCCTTTGCAATAAGCCCTCCTGAGCTACTGGTTGAACACATTGTTTCTGTCTCTCCAAACAATATCTGTTTGCATGAGAAGTCTTAGGGAGGGGACAATGGGTCTGAAAGGCATCATTTTCATTCTTTTCTTTTTTACAAAAATCTATTTTATAGGGCATAATATAGGTACAGTAAACTGTATTTGTTTGGAGGTTCTAGTAGGGGAATGCAGCTACTCGAATACCCTTGACTGAAGGATGGTCCTCTCCTCTATTGGGGAAGATTCGTCCTTTTCAACTGAGAGGGATGCACATGGATCGGTGAGGGAGGAAGGTAGCCTAGTGGTTATGAATCGGGCTGCGAACTGCAAGGTCAGCAGTTCGAAACTACCAGCCACTCCGCAGGAGAAAGATGAGGCTTTCTGCTCCCGTAAAGATTTACAGCCTCAGAAACCCTGTACACAGTTGCTATGGGTTGGAATTGACTCCACGGCACTCAACAACAACAACAAACTGTACTTATTTTAAACATATACATCAACATATTTTAACACTTATTACAGACTCAGTGTAATATTTTGAGGTTCATCTGAGTCGGTGAGTGTTCTAGTAGGGTTTTGTTTTGAAGACTGAGTAGTATTCCATTGTACAGATACATCACAATTTGTTTATCCTCTCAGCTATTGATAGGCACTTAGGTTGCTTCCAATTTGGGGCTATAATGAAAACTATTATAGACATTCTTAAAAAAGTCTCATTTTGGGGGGTGTAAATACCTAGCAGAAATATTGGTGGCACTGTGATTAAGTGCTAACTGAATGTCAATAGTTTGAACGTTCCAGCCTGCTCCACAAATAGAAATATATGGCAATCTGCTTCTGTTAAGACTGATAAGTTGTTGTTAAGTGCCGTTTCAACCCTAGCAATCCTGTATAGGGTTTCTGAGGAGTGGTTGGTGAATTTGAACTGCTGACCTTGTAGTTAGCAGCCCAGTGCTTATCCTATAGCATCATACCAGGATTCCAAGATGATAGCCTGGGAAGTAAGGGGTGGTTGTATTCTGTCCAATAAGGTCACTACGATGCAATGGCAATGGACTTTTGTTGTAAGGCAGGTGGATGTTCAGCATTCTTTATAGGAAACTGCCAAAGGGTTTTCAAAGAGAGTTGTGCTATTTTGCATTCTCACTAGCAATGTGTGAGAATTCAGATGCTTCATATCCTTGTCAGGGCATCTTTTCTTCTGAAAATCTCTCTGACTTCTTACGACTTAGCTCAGAAGGCCACAGTGATGGATCCTAAACTGTCTGTGGGTGTATAAGGAGAAAGGGCAAAGGGGAGAAGACAGATTGGTACACCATTACCCTGCACAGACGCTGCTGTGCAAAACTTGCATGTTATCTGAAAATATGAGAGTGTTGGCAGACCCAATTTATTATTAGAAGATAACAACTTACAAAGGAAATATCTATTCTATCAAGTGACAGTCTGTGCCCAAATCTCATCAACAAATCTATAAAACAGGTTTCAGCCTGTCAAATGCAAGTCTAGACTCACTGAACTGTGGCCTTACCACTAAGTGTCACCAAGTCCTGCTGTCACTTCCTATCAGAGAGAAATGCGCAATTCTTTTGTTACTGCATCATAATCAGTAGGATTGAGTGTGGTTGGGTCAAGAAAATTCAAATTTCTAAGTAATTGCACATGCATGTTAAAGTACTTGAGACTTCTAATGAAAAGGTTACATTTTTATATAGCTCAGATAGCATCTGAGCCAGTGTTATCTTAAGAAACGGTTTATTTATTATAAAAAAGCAAAATAGCAATTGAAATTAAGTTAAATGAGAATCAGAAACCAGTATCACCCCTGACATTTGTTTCATAAACTTTTCTTCAGGGTCATGTTGTAGGCATGACTTGTTCTGATGTTAAAAAGCCAAAGATCTGAATCAGTACTAGAGCACTAAAAACAGTCTCAGAAAACATGTTGATTAAAAATTGCATGCTCATGGAAATAGATTCGAGTTTTCCACAAAAGCATTAAAAAATATTTATTTAGAATTACATACAGATTTTATATTTGCTCTTCCCTATTCTCATTGTTTTACTAAAAAATAAGAGAAATAATAAAAATACTTTTTCCACCAACGAAATGAAAACAGACCCACACTTACTTTGAAGAGTCAAAACTGTACTCTATTGCACTGTTTTTCTGAAAGTGACTTGTTATTATATCAGCATCCCTGTTGTAGAAAATCAAATCCCTAAGGGAACATCCCCAATAACAACACTATTCTTCTTTTGTGGGACTTGAGACGTGGTATTCCATGTGTCCCCAATTATTCCCCTTGGGTCACTACTCATCTTTTTGTCATTCTGCATATGACCGTGATAAAGTATGTGCTGACTGAACTGGATCTTGAGCCCAAGTCTTCTGCTGAAATGAAAAGTATTTCACCTACTGAAAAATAGTCAAATCATGGCCCTATTACTAAAAGTACAATACTTAGATCCTAAGCTATTTTGTTTTTCAGTTTTTATTGTGAATTATGTGATAGTTTACATGGGAGAACATTAGTTTTCCATTCATCCTATCGTATTTCATTTCATTGCAATAATTACAATCCCCTCCATGCATCATCAAATAACCAAAGGTACACCCTGCAATCCTGCCTCCTGGCCGCCAGCACATAGCCCCTCTCCCTTCCTGAGTCCAGAGTCCCCAGCTGCTCCATCTCTCTATGTCATTGTCTCTGCCTCCATCTCTGGTGTTGCTGCTTCTCTGGATAGGGTCCCACACTCTGTTCCTCTACCTTGATGGTCCCAGAGACCTCTGCTCCTGGACTGCAAGGTCAACCACTCCCTTTCTTTTGTTACAAAATACCTACCTTTACATTTTCAACCCTCACAGTCAGTCCTGATAGCAATTATTCACTTTGAACCACAAGAGTCTTATCCCCATCTCCTTTTATCAATCCCGTCCAGGCAGATTGGAAACCACTCAGTGGAGATTCTACCTTCCTTCGTACCCTCTGGATCTAGGCTCCCTCTTGAAAGCTTGTAAGCCAGTCACTTTGTGCCTTTGTAGCTCCAACCCCTCATTTTGGGTAGCCAATGTCTAAGTTGCCTATCTCTGTCAACCCTGCATACCGAGGGGGTGGAAATAATCCTCACTGTAAAGATTTGTTACCTCTTTTGAGCTACTACATCCATAAGTATGGGCCAAGTTCATCAAATTGTAGCAGATTACTCTTCCCCCCC
>NW_006408752.1:2623222-2646841 GCF_000296735.1 Chrysochloris asiatica
CTGCTAATCTCAGGGTCATCAGTTCGAAACTACCAGCTGTTCCATGGGAGAAAGATGAGGCTTTCTGCTCCCTTAAAGATTTACAGCCTCAGAAACCCTGTACAGGGTTGCTATGAGTCGGAACTGACTCCACAGCACATAACAACAACATATATATATGGAGCGCTGGAGTCCTGGTGTGGCGCTGTGGGTTAATGCATCAGACTGCAAAGCCATTTGAACTGCAAGGTTGGCAGTTCAAGCTCCCAGCTGCTTCTTGGAAACCCTACACAGGGTCACTATGAGTCAGAACTTACTCGACAGCACTTCACAACAACAACATACGGAGTACTAGTAGCACTGTAGGATAAGAACTGGACGGCTGACCATAAGGATGGCAGTTCATAACCCACCAGCCTCTCCAAGGGAGAAAGATGAGGCTTTCTGCTCCCATAAAGATTTACAGCCTCAGAATCCTCATAGAGGGACCGAATGACAGCAGGCAACAACATATATGTGCAATACAGCAAGTTCACCTAACCATTCCAGTCAAGATCTTCCAAAATCAGCCAAGATATTGCAGTACAGCGATTTCACTGGCTAACCCAGAACCTAGGCATGAATGCTTATTTTCCTATGCCTCTAAGGTTTGTGTGTTTTGTTGTGCAGCAGTAGCTTATAGATAGCTCAATGAAGATACAATTTTAAAATAACTGGTTTGTGGCACATTGTCTTTTTTGACTTCCCCAAGTAAGAACAAGTGTCCAGACTGTTCTTTAAATATATCCAACACCATATTAAGACTGGCAACATCTGGTGAGATGGCAAGGATTTTCACTGTATATCTCTTTATTCCTTTGAAATTTCCATCATATGAACATCAACGATTAAAAAAAAAAACATTAAAAATGCTACATAAATACAGAGTATTGAGTTATATCTCTATAGGGACAGGGTACCTGTTTTTTTATACATATGAGGGGGCTTCAAAAACTTCATGGGAAAATTCCATTCTCTCTTAGTTCCATTTTCCACAATCTTTTTGAAGTTTCCTTATACAAGGTAAAGTAAATAATCTTAAGTGTAGTCAAGATACTCATGATAACCCTGTATAGGGTTTGAACTGCCGATCTTGTGGTTCGCAGTCCAGTGCGATCCTACAGCGCCACATCAGGCACCCTCAAAGTAAATAATGTTGTTGTTGTTGTGAGGTGCCATCAAATCGGTTCCAATCCATAAC
Source organism: Chrysochloris asiatica (assembly GCF_000296735.1). Taxonomy (NCBI): domain Eukaryota; kingdom Metazoa; phylum Chordata; class Mammalia; order Afrosoricida; family Chrysochloridae; genus Chrysochloris; species Chrysochloris asiatica. The sequence continues at coordinate 2,624,442 of NW_006408752.1, forward strand.
GACCCTGTATAGGGTTTCTGGGGAGTGACTGGTAAGCTTGAATCACTGACCTTCTGGTTCAAGCTGACTTTGTGGTCCAGTGCATTAACCCATAGTGCCACATCAGGACTCTGAGTAAATAATGTGGTGGTGGTGGTGTGCCATGGAGTCAGTTCTGACTCAAAATGATGCTGTATATGGTTTCCGAGGCTATAAATCTTTACAGGAGCAGAAAGCCTCATCTTTCTCCCATAGAATAGCTGGTAGTTTCAAACTGTTGGCCTTGAGTTAGTAGCCTGACTCATAACCACTATGCTGAGACCATTATTTGTAAGGCTAAAACTTTCAACCTACATGTTCAGATAGTTTTGACTAATATCTTGGGGCACAGAAGAGTAATTAGCTAGAGAACCTAATAGTCTAGTAACTTTGCTGATTATATACCTATGATTTATAGGATAATTCTGAAAAACTTAAGCATTTTGACAGAAAAACAGAGTTTTTCCTAAATATACCAGGCAAGCAATTTCTCTAAAGCACCAGTATGGCGATTCTTAAGGCTGGTTGTGCTTAATGCTCATCTTTGAGAACTACAATAATCAAAAAGCCTAGGACTCGTATACCAATAGTCACACAGACGAAAGAAATAGAATTAAGAGTCCAGAAATAAATCCACACATTGATGGTTAATTGATTTTTTTTTCTTCAAAAAGTTTTTATTGTTAATTGAGTGATAGTTTACATGGAAGAACATCTGCTTTACATTCATTCTACTGTATTTTTTTTCATTGCAATGATTACAATCCCCTCCATGCATCATCAATCAACAGCATTTGTTTCCATTCCCTCTGGTTTTTTTTTTTTTTTTTTTGGATGTACACTGAAGCACTCAGGAATATACAATCATTCAAACAGCCAAAGGGTACACCCTGCAAGCCTGCCCCCTGGCTGCCAGCGCACAGACCCTCTCCCTCCCTTAGTCCAGAGTCCCCAGCCGCTCCATCTCTCCACGTCATTGTCTCTGCCTCCATCTCTGACGCCACTGCTTCTCTGGTTAGGGTCTCGCACTCTGCTCTTCTCCCTTGGTGTTCCCAGGGTCCTTCACTCCTAGACAGCAAGATCAATCACTCCCCTCCATTTGTTACAAAATGTCTACCTTTACATTTGCAACACTCACAGTCAGTCCTGATAGCAATTATTCACTATTGAGTCAGTCACTTCATGCCTTTGTAGTCCCCCCATTTTGGGTAGCCAATGTCTAAGTTGCCCATCCCTGTCTACCCTTTGTACTGAGGGGGTGGGAATGATCTTCGCTGTAAAGATTTGTTCCCTCTTTTGAGCTATTACATCCATAAGTATAGGTCAAGTTCATCAAATTGTAGTGGATTACACTTTTTTTCCTCTTTCTTCCTCTAGTCAAATTCTGATCATCCAGTCATTGAAGCCAGGTCAAGTGGGTACTATCTGAAAGTATGGGTGTTCTTGTGCATCTCCCCTCACTTCATATCAGATGGAAGTTTCACTCTCCACTCTAGACCTCTGTGACCATGTCTCTGTCCATGGGCCCAGGAGTCCCCAGGTCTCGGATGGGCAATTGATTTTTTTTTTTTTTTTTGAATTTATTGATTATTTAATGAGGTTCTTTCTTTGCAAGAAATCTAGAATACTAATTTGTGAGGCTAAATTCCATTTGTGAGAGCAAACACAGTACACAGATAACCTTGGAGCTGGGGAATGGCTTTGATTTTTGGCATACTTTGTGAGTCCACAGCTTTCTGATCCACTTTATCCTGCTCTGTCATCTCGCATTTTTCTTTCTCAGTGTCGAAGATCTCACCTTCTTGGTATCTGGGCTTCTTGCAGCTTCTTCTTCTTGAAGTAGGCAGCTGTGAAATGTTTGGGGATTTTCACACCACTGATAACAATTTTGGTGGAGGTGGCAATGACAAATTTTTGGTGTGTTCTATGCAGAGGAACTCGATAGAGGGACAGAGGTCCAGTCACAAGGAGCAAACTACTGGACAGCTGCTTCAGGAAATCCACTCTCTTGCCTCGATGGCGCCCAGTGAGGATGATCAGAATGGTTCCAGGAGTGATGCTGGACTGCAGTCTTCTGACATGCTGACTGAAGGGTTTATTGCGGTGACTCAACAGCTTCTGGGGTACATCTTCAGTTGGGTAATACCTAGGCGTTTTGCACAGTTTAACCACTCAGGCACCAACATTCTTGTCACCACTAACTGGTTTTGTGACAACAGCAAGAATCTTTTTCTTCTTCTATTCCACCCTGGATTTAGCAGCTGAATACGTCCTCGTGTACACGGCCTTTCTAGAATACGCGGCCAATTGGAAATACCTGCCAATTCCTCAGACTAGGCCAGGATTTTGGTTGCAGTGCATTTTCCCATGGTAGGGTTTTTTGCCCTTGAGGTTAGCCTTCTTAGTTTTGCCACTGGCATCTGCTTTTTTGATTTCAGGCTTCTTCTTCTTGGTAGCTGGCTTCTCAGCCTTTTCACCCACCATCTTGCAAGATGGGAAAGAGAATTCTGGTCAACTGATTTTTTTTTTTTTTTTTTATGTTTTATTGTGAATTATGGAGTCCTGGTGTGGGGCTGTGGGCTAATGCATCAGACTGCAAAGTCGTTTGAACTGCAAGGTTGGTAGTTCAAGCCTACCAGCTGCTCCTTGGAAACCCTATACAGGGTTGCTATGGGTCAGAATCAACTCGACGGCACTTAACAACCAAAACATTGTGAATTATGTGATAGTTTACATTAGCTTTACATTCATCCTATCGTATATTGTTTCATTGCCATTGTTACAATCCCCTCCATGCATCATCAACCAACCAAAGGGTATACCTTGCAAGCCTGCCTCCCATACGCCCCCGGTCTTCAGCACACAGCCCCTCTCCCTCTCTGGATCTAAAGTCTCCAGCTGCTCCATCTCTCCACGTCATCTTCTCTGCCTCCATCTCAGGCATCACTGCTTCTCTGGGTAGGGTCCCACTCTCCATTCTTCTGCGTTGATGGTCCTTGGTCAGTTGATTTTTGACAAAGATGATAAGCCCATTCAATGAAGAATGAAGAATAAATACTGCTTGGAGAATTGGATTTCTACATGCAGAAAAATGAAACAGGATCCATGCCTTATATCATTCATAAAAACAAATTTAAAATGGGTTGAGAACCTAAATGTGTAAACTAAATCCATAAAATTCTTAGAAAACAAGCAGGGGCAAGACTGTCAGACCTAATTTTTAACTAAGGATGATCTAATATAATATCAAAAACACAAATAGCAAAAGACAAAATATATAAATGGGACCTCATAAAATTATCATCATCAAAAAACTGAAAAGACAAGCTACCTCCTGGGAGAACATATGTTCGACTACCATTTATCCAACAGGAATCTAATAACCAAAAGAATATATAAAATTATGACAACTTAACAACAGAAAGTCAAATAACATAGTCATAAAATGGGTCAAAGACTTGAATAGATATCCCATCAAAGAGGACATTCAAATAAATGGCCACCAAACACATGAAAAGAGCCTGTGTCATTAGCCATGAGAGAGAGGCACATCAAAACCACAATGAGATGCCATTTCACTTCCTTTAGTATGGTTGTTGTTAAGTACTACCAAGTTAAGACAACATTTTTTTTTCAAAGAACCAAAAAAAAAGAAAGAAAGAAAATAACAAACATTGGTGAGGTCTGAGGAAATTGGAATCCTTACTCTTTGTGAGCAAAAGATGAGGCTTCTGCTCCTAAGAAGATTTAAAGCTTCGGAAACAGTATACAGGGATGCTATGAGTCAAAAGCTAAGTCTGCTGCACAAGACCTCTTTAAAAAAATGTTCAAGAGCAAAGATGTCAGTTGGAGACTAAGGTGAACTTGACCCAAGCCATGGTATTCTCAACAACCTCATATACATGCAAAAGTTGGATAGTGAATTAGGAAGACCATAGAAGAATTGATGCCTTTGAGTTATGGTGTTGGAGGAGAATATTGAAAGCACCATGGACTGTCAAAAGAACCAATAGATCTGTGTTGGAAGAAGTGCAGCCAGAGTGCTCCTTGGAAGCCAGGATGGCCAGACTTCATCTCTCACACTTTGGACATATTGTCAGGAAGGACCAATCACTAGAGAAAGATATCATGTTTGTAAAGCGGAGGGTCAGAGAAAAAGAGGAAGACCCCCAGTGAGATGGATTGGCACAGTGGTAGCATCAGTGGGCTCAAATTAGCAACAATTGTGAGGTTTGCTCAGGGCTGGACAGTAGTTTGTTCTGTTGTGCATAGGGTCTCCATGAGTTGGTACTGACTCAGTGATACCTAACAACAACAACATGAGTCACAACCAACTCAATGCCACTTAACAACAACATCCATTGCTAGTGGAATGCAAAATGGTCCAACCACTGGAGAAAACAATGTGGTGGTTCCACAAAAGCCTAAAAATGGAACTACCTCTGCCAGGTAGACATACCTAAAAGGCTTGAAAGCAGAGACTCAAAAAGAGACGTGTACACCAATGTTCACTGTAGCACTATTCAAAATAGTCAAAAGGTGGAAACAACATTAATGTCCAATAACAGATTAATAGATGAACAAAATGTGCTATACACATACGATAGAACTGTGGCGTGAGGTGCCATGGAGTCAGTTCTGACCCTTAGTGACCCCGTGTGTCACAGAACAGAACACCATCTGGTCCTGTGCTGTCCTAACAATTGTTTCATTTGAGCCTATTATTGTTGCCACTTTGTCAATCCATCTTGTGGAGGGTCTTCCTCTTTTGGGCCAATCCTCTGCTTTATCAAGCATGATGTCTTTCTCTAGGAACTGGTCCGTCGTGTCCAAAGTACTTGAGACAAAGTCATCATAAAACTAAACACTAATTCAGCTTAACCAGTAAACATGGTCTGCCTTGAGCATCACGATCTTTTAAGAACTATCTCCATAGGATCAAATTGATGGTAATAGCAACTTGGGAGATTAGACAGGAACTTTAGTGGGTAATGAGCATGTCAACGAGGGAGGAAAAATCCAGAAAAGCAAGGTGAGAATGGTTGTACAACTTGAATGAAATCAATGTCACTAAAGTGTACATGTAGGAACTGTTGGTTTTGTATATATATTTTATGGTGCATGCTCTCAACAACAAAATTAAGACAACTTAAAGAAAGAAAGCATTACCTTGGACGATCCAGATCTCATTCTCTAGATTCTGATTGTAGGTCTCAAAGGAACCCAGAAACTCAAATTATTTTTATGGACTACATGTTGAGAAACACTCAGTGAAGTCACTCTAGCCAACTTCATTGTACAGAAACAAGCCTGTGTATGCATGAATCATTCTAGCCATGTAGCTGACTATTTAACTTAATAACTGTAATGAAAAGGACATGTGAAATTAAGGCTTTAAGAGTGCTGTTATGGATTGAATTACATAATATGTAATAAATATGTAATAAAGCCCTGGTCCCCTTTAACTTGTGGCTATAATCTTGCTTAGAAATATGGATTTTCTTCTGGCATCATAGCAGATTAGGGTGGCTCCTAAACCTAATCACTTCTGAGTTAAAAAAAATAATAATAAAGCAGAACAGTTACAAAGACATAAACAGGAGGCAGATTCCATATGAACACAGACATACATGACAGATGCATGTGTACCTACAAAGTACTCCAAGTACTGCCAGCTAATAAGGAGCCCCAATAGCCCTGTAGGATCACCACTGGACTGCTAACCACGAGGTCAGTGGTTCAAACCCACCAGTCTCTCCTTTGGATACCCTATAGAGGGTCGTTATAAGTTGGAACCAACTCGACAGCACAACAGTAGTGCAATAGTGAATCATTCAATTGTTATAGGAAAAGTCAACTGTTAGTGCCTACCATCCTCTCTCGATCCCACCATGTTTTCTGCAATAGAAAGATGTGGCAGTTTACTTCCATAAAGGCTCAAGCCCAGGAAGCCTTGTGAGGCAGTTCTACTCAGTTCTCTAGAGCCGAGTTACCATGAGCCTGAGTCAACTGCACAACAATAGGTTTACAAACTGAAATAGAGAAGGACCTCCCCATAGAGCCATATCTTGCATTCAGACATGTAGCTTCCTGAACTGTGAGAAAATAGATTTCTGTTCTTTAAAGTCACCTAGCAGTAGCACTTTTGTTATAGTAGGTACTAGATAACTAAGACATATGAAAAAGTCAGTTAAAGAAAGAAAATGCCAGTATATATATATATATATATATTTTTTTTTTTAACAAAAACTAATGGGAGAGTTAATCATATTTTTCAAAGGTTGGATTATATTATGTGGGTTATATATGTAAATGAACCTTAAAAATAAGAGGGTTGGGGTGCAAGGTTGGTTTGAACCTCAAGGTGGACAGTTCAAGCTTACTAGCCGCTCCTCGGAAACCCTATACAGGGTTGCTATGAGTCAAACCAACTCAACAGCACTTAACAACAACAACAACGACATAATTACAGGAGCATGGTGGTTCTGTATTATAAGCACAGGACTGTGAACCACAACATCAATGGTTTGAGCTTCTCTGTGGGAGAAAGATGAGACTTTCTGTTCCTGCAAAGAAGTTCCGCCTCAGAAACACTATACAGGGTGACTATGAGTCAGAACCAACAGAAAGGGACTTAACAATAGCAACATAATTATACAATGAAATCAGTCAAAATGAAGCTTTTGTTTTGAGCAAATATGTTTGCTTTTACTGAAAAGCACTATTCTATCTTGAACATCTAGAGCACTATTAATAATTACAAGCCCATTATGGGATTGTAGGATAAACACCGAACTGTGAAGCATAAGGTTCAGCATTTCAAACTCACCAGCTGCTCCTAGGAAACCCTGTACAGGGTTGCTATGAATCAGGATCGACTGGATGGCACTTAACAACAACAACAATAGCATCGAATTCTTAAGGAGCCCTGGTGGAGCTGTATGATAAGCACTAGACTGCTAACTGCAAGGCCAGCAGTTAAAACGCAGCAGTCACTCCATGGGAGACAAATGAGACTTTCTGCTTCCATATAGTTGGCAGCCCCAGAAACTCTACAGGGCCATTACGAGTCCGAATCAACTTGAGGGCAATCGGTTTTTTGGTTTTATCACATTCTTGGAGCCCTGGTGGTGTAGTGGAGGAGCATTGGGCTGTTAACTACTAGACCCACCAGCTGCTCCTCCAGAGAAAAATGAGGCTTTCTGATCTGGCAAAGATTTCTCGTCTCTTTACTGGAACAGTTCTACCCTGATTTAAAGGGTTGCTGCTAAAAGTCAGAATTGACTCAAAGGCAATGGGCATCATATTCTTGCTATTTAGAATTTTTACTTGAGGCTATCCTTCCCAGAAGTCATTAAGACTGAGTCCACAGTTATGAACATGACATTTTATCAAGCTGTTTTCTTAAACAATTATCTCACTCATACTGATATATTATTTTTTTCTTTTTCCTTCTTTCTTTAATACATGTTAGAAACAGGCCATCTGAGGTACAGCTATTGGTCTCTCCATGAACGGGAGAAAGAAAAGTGATAAAAATTGAAGAGGTTTGGAATCAATAGTCCAATGGATTAATGGAACAACTTTGAGATTAGAAGATCTGGATGGTGCTCAGTTACCACCACCAAGTGCTCTTAAAGAGACGGCATTAAGAAGAACCCTGATAGAGTGGGATAAAATGTGGAACGAAACTCAAAATTATAAAAAAGATAGGGATTACTGATCAGAAGGAGACTGGAGGCACCTAAGACTATGGCTCTCGGTCACTCATCTCATCAGGTCTGGAATGGAACTCACCTTCATGGCCCGATTTCCAGCCCTAGTGTGGCGCTGTGGGCTAATGCGTCAGATTGCAAAGTCATTTGAACTGTAAGGTCAGTGGTTCAAGCTCACCAGCTGCTCCTTGGAAACCCTATATGGGGTCACTATTGGTCAGAATTGACTCGACGGCACTTAACAACCATGACAACAACAAGTATTAGGTACATGGGGAACAACAACACTAGTAAAGTATGCTAACCAGGGAATGGTCAACATTCAAGATCAAAAGGGCAATGTTTACCTAAAGACAAAGTTGAGAAAGGTTGGGAACTAGGGTAGAATGGAAACAGGAAGCACGGGGGAAGTAATGAGGGAAGTCCTATTACACAGAAGGGATTGCAATCATTGAGATGAAATAAAGCGTATGATTTGTTGAACTTGATAATCTGCCCTATCGACCTTCACTCAATTCACAATAAAAAATTTCAAAAACAATAAAGAAAACTTCAAGTTCACCAGCTGTTCCTTGGAAACCCTATACAGGGTCGCTATGGGTCAGAATTGACTCGACGACGCTTAACAACAACATAGACATTTTACATGAAAACAAAAAACAAACAGCTAATTGGATAGGAGCAAATGTTAAGGTACTTCTTAAGTGGCAAACTGAATTTGATTATTTCGTGGTTGTCTTCATTGATTTGTAAGAAAGTTTCTATAAGGAGGAGTTTACCCCAGGTCTATAGGATCTGCTGTAATATGTATTCCCAGAGTTGGCTTCCTAAGCCGTCTTTTCTCCAGGCACGTTGGAGTCACTGGCCCTCTGAGGACGATCCCTGGCTGACTCATCGGCCTGAGGCTTTGCAAATCTCCTCATTCCAGCACCATCAAGATGGGAACTGCTGACCAGCACCACTAGCATGTCCCTGAGGTCATTATTGCAGCCAGACCCAGCGAGAGACAGGAGAGGAAGGCACATCTGCTTTGGCTAACCAGGCGCAGCTGCTATCTGACCGCTAGACACTATCTTTCAAACTAGAGTCGCCACTGTAAGCCTCCAGCCTCTTGTGAAATGGTTTAATGTATGAGATTAGAGACTTTCAAGCTATCTTTTTCCCTTAAAAAAAAAGGACCCCAAAGGAGAGGAAATATGCCACAAGATAGATACCATGTGTAACAAATTTGGATTAAACACCTTAAACAAAACAAAAAACCTAGTTGCTGTTGGAGTAATCTTGTCTCATGAGGGCTTCCTGGGCTTCAGAGTAGAACTGTGCTCCATGGAGTTTTCAGTGACTGATTTTCAGGAAGTAGATCTTTAGGCCTTCTTCTAAGGTGCCTCTGGGTGGATTCGAACCACCAGACTTTAATAGCAACTTCATTACTTGAGCCACCCAAGACTCCTAAATTGAAAATTGGTCCAGAAAATGAGTTTCAAAACAGGATATGAGAATTGAATTTTCTGAGTGCATTGAATTCTGCCTCTGGCCTCGTTTTATCTCAGATCCATCTCATAAGTTTCTGCTACTCAAAGTGGGATTCAAGTAACAGCAATATGGTATCTCTTGGAAGCTTGTTAGACATTCAGATCTCCCTCACCCCCCAGACTTACAGCATCAGAACCTGCAGTTTAACAAATCCCCAAGCGATTTGTCTGCACAGTAAATTTGAGAAGCATTTTCTTAAAGCAATGAACAAGGCTTGCACAGGGTCGGCAGTTCAAACTCACCAGCCACTCCCTGGAAACCCTACACAGGGTCACTATGAGTCAGAACCAACTTGATGGCACCAGCAACATGCAGGCCTTGAGAGTTAAACATTGTCCACTTAACCGCAAGGTCAGTGATTCAAACCCACCAGTTATTCCGTGGGAGAAAGATGAGGCAGTTTGCTCCCATATAGATTTACTGTCTTGGAAACCCTACTTCTACTCTCTTCTACCGGGTTACCATGAGTCAGAATCAACTTGAAAGCAATGGGTTTGGTTCAGCTTCTTAAAATGACATCAACCTTGGTTCACACATTATAATCTCCATGTAGTTGTTGTTGTTGTTGTTGTTAAGTGCTGTCAAGTCGGTTCCGACCCATAGCGACCCTGTATAGGGTTTCCAAGGAGCAGCTGGTGAGCTTGAACCACCAATCTTGAAGTTCAAATGGCTTTGCAGATTGGTGCATTAGCCCACATTGCCACACCAGGACTCCATGTAGTAGTTATTGTTAAGTGCCATCAAGTCGGTTCTGACACATAGCAGCCCTGTATAGCAAGGATGGGGAACATCTGGCCCTCAAGCTGCATAAGGCCCATGAAATATTTGGTCTGGCCCTACCAAGGCAACCCAGTTCCAGCCATCACATTGTTGTTGTCAAGTGCCGTCAAATCGATTCAGACTCATAGAGAACCTATATAGAGTTTCTGAGGAGCAGCTGGTGAGTTTGAACCACCGACCTTGTGATTCAAACCAACCTTGCGGTCCAATGCATTATCCAGCAGCACCACACCTCTTGTTAAAATCTGAGATCTTCAAATTTCATGCTTTTTCATTGTTGTCATCATTGTTAAATGTCATCCAGTCAATTCTGACACATAACAACCCTGTATAGGATTTCCAAGTAGTGGCTGGTGGGTTTGAACTGTCATTCTTGTGGTTAATAGTCTAGTACTTATCGTACTGCACCACATTAAGTGACCCTGCATAGGGTTTCCAAGGAGCAGTTGGTGAGCTTGAACTGCCAACCTTGCGGTTCAAATCAACTTTGCAGTCCAGCGCACAGCCCAGTCCATGAACTTTGGCTAAACAGCCAGATGGGCCCTGCTATCACCATCTAATTACTTATGGAGCTCTGCTAGCATAGTGGTTATGAATCGGGCTGCGAACCACAAGGTCAGCACTTTGAAACTACCAGCTGTTCCGTGGGAGAAAGATGAGACTTTCTGCTCCTGTAAAGATTTACAGCCTCAGAAACCCTGTATAGGGTCACTATGAGTCAGAACATAACACGGCACACAACAACAACTCCAGACACAGCTTTCAGACTGAATCTACTTACTGCTCTTGAGTCATTTCCTGAAATAAGTGATAAATGCACAGCAAGTTGGGTAGAAACATCCCCGCTGTGTTCTCCAAATTCAGAGGTACTGCTGAATGTGAGCTCTCGTTTTCCATGCACCTCAGTACCAGTATGCAGCCACCAATCCCCAGTATGTCAAACTTGACACTTGGTTCCCACAGCTTCTTAGTTTCCTGGTATGAAACCGTGTTCAGAACCAGTCTCTTCTTCATCTTAGGCAGCATCACTGTGGTTTCACAGAGACTGGAGGAAAATTAGGCCTCACACAATTTGTTCCAAGATATGAGTCCCCTCAGCTCTAGAGCTGCCAGAAGGTCAAGCTGGTGACTTGCAGCTGTGAGCCAATTTTTTCATCCCTGTGTGTTTTATAAGTATTACTGGTTTCTGACTTCTTGAAGGAATGAAAGTTGGGAAGTCTTGCGTTAGAACAGTGGTTGTCAAACTTTGTGGTCTCATGACTCCTTAATGCCCTGAAAAATGACAGCCAATGGTGTGCTTGTACTGACTCATTAGACATTCAAGAATTTTTCAAGGCAACTGTGAAACAGTCGGAAACAAAATAGCCAAAGGTAGAAGCCTTGCTGTTGCGTGGGCGTTCCTGTCATTGAAGCAATATCAATGCATATTGACCCTTTGTGACAGTAGTACTGTCCTATAGAATTTTTCTAGACTGTCATCTTACAGGATCAGGGCATCAGACCTGCTCGGTGAGTTCAAACCATCACCCTTCCAGTCAGCAGCCCAGTATGGCTTGTGGCTCCTGGTGGAAATTGGCAAACACTGCCAATCAGAGTTTTTCTTTCTTTTTCTAGAGAACAGGTTTACCAGCACACCACTGGTCACCTCTATGGATTTTTACCATGTTAGACATTAAAATGAAGAATTTTTAAAAAGATTTGTTATTTGAAATAAAAAATAAATAAACAAACCATTATATATTAAGTAAAGAGCAACTTTTTAAGAAAGCTGTCTTTTTGTAAAACATTGATGAGATGGTTTGCATTGTTTCACATTATTGCAAATCTCTTTCATGGCTTGCTTAATAGAAGATTGTTGTTGCTAAGTGCCCTTGAGTCAGTTCCAACTCATAGTGCCCGTTCTGAGGAGTGGCTGGTGTATTTGAACTGTTTACCTTACGGTTCAAACTGACCTTGCAGTCCAGTGCTTATCCTATTGCGCCACACCAGGATTTTAAAAAATATGAATACATACATTCAGTCTGTTGCATTATCAAATGTCATGTAGCCTGGAAAATTCAGGTACACTCCTGAGAAAGGTAAAATATTATCTTCGTGTTATCGGAGTGACTTTTGACCTCCCTTTGAAAGCATCTCAGGGACTCGCAGAATCACTGCATTGGATAGTGTCTCTCTTCTTATCTCAGCTTATTTCATTAGGTAAATATTTGTCTGACAAGTTTTCTTTTTTTCCCTTTAACCAGTGCTTCCATTTTTGTTTCATAATGGAAACAAAGATGCACTACAAACTCATTCTCAAATTATTTGGTTTCTCCACAACTGTACTCTGTTAGCTCTGATGGCACTGTGGGCTAGGCATTGTACTGTTAACTGCAAGGTCCGGAGAAAAGGATGATGCTGTCTACTCCCATAAAGATGTATAGTCTCAGAAACCCTATGTCGGGTCATTATGAATTGGAATTGACTCGATAACAGTAGGTCTGATTTTTTCTTCATAAAACACAGGGACAGGGACATAGCCACAGAGGACTAGAGCGGAGAGTGAAGCGTCCAGCTGATATGAAGTGAGGGGAGATGCACAAGAACACCCATACTTGCAGATAGTACCCATTTGACCTAGCTTTAATAGCTGGATGATCAGAACTCGACTAGAGGAAGAAAGAAGAGGAAAAAAAAAAGTATAATCCGCTACAATTTGATGAACTTGGACCTATACTTATGGATGTAGTAGCTCAAAAGGGAAACAAATCTTTACAGTGAGGATCATTCCCACTCCCTTGGTACACAGGGTTGACAGGGATGAGCAACTTAGACATTGGCTACCCAAAATGGGGGGGACTACAAAGGCATGAAGTGACTGGCTTACAAGTTTTCAAGAGGGAGCTTAGTTTCAGAGGATGCAGGGGAAGGTAGAATTTCCACTCAGTGGTTTACAACCTCTCTAGACAGGACTGGTGAAAGGAGATGGGAATAAGACTCTTGTGGTTCAATAGTGAATAATTGGTGTCAGGACTGATTGTGAGTGTTGCAATGTAAAAGTAGACGTTTTGTAACAAAAGAAGGGGAGTAGTTGATCTTGCAGTCCAGGAGCGGAGGACCCTGGAATCATCACGGGAGAAGAGCAGAGTGTGGGACCCTATCCAGAGAAGCAGCAACACCAGAGATGGAGGCAGAGACAATGACGTGGAGAGATGGAGCTGCTAGGGACTCTAGACTCAAGGAGGGAGAGGGGCTGTGTGCTGGCAGCTGTGGGGCAGACTTGTAGGGTATGACCTTTGGTTGTTTGAATGGTTATATATTCCTGAGTGCTTTGGTGTACATCAAAGAAAAAACAAAAAAACAAAACCCAGAGAGAATGAAAGCAAATACTGTTGAATGATGATGCATGGAGGGGATTGTAATCATTGCAATGAAACAAAATACGATAGGAAGAATGCAAAACTGATGCTCTCCCATGTAAACTATCACTCAATTCACAGTAGAAATTTTTTAAAAACCCACACAATTAGGTTTATCCTGTGGTCAAATCTACCCATGTACAGTTGACCTAGTCATTTTGAGTAGCACAGCCACATACCAAGAAAGGAAATTACTGTTGGTGACCTTGTTTTACCCCTTAATTCTCATTACGGCACTTACATGAAGATAAGTCCCAGCTGAGGGTCCAGATCGCAGGGACTTAAAAGCTTGGTATAAATGTTGCTTAAAATTTTCCACTTGCTGCTGGACTTCAAGGCTTCCTACAGAACAGGCCAATATTTTTCATAATTTCTTAAATCCGGAAGTATAACCTAAAATTTTCCAAGTGCACATTTGACAGCCAACTATTCCATTTCCTTAAAAATGTTATTTATGGCTTGGTGGGGGAAAAAGCAAGTTTGATCCTACCCAGAGAAACAGAGATGCCTGAGATGGAGGCAGAGATGATGACGCAAAGTGATAAAGCGACTGGGGTCTTTGGACCCAGAGAGGGAAAGGGACTGTGGGCTGAAAACTGGGGGGAGAAGGGGGAAGCGTAGGGGGCAGGTTTCTGGGATATACCCTTTGGGTGGTTGATGATGCATGGAGGGGATTGGAACCATGGCAATGAGATGATATATGATGGATTTAATGTAAAATTAAAGTTCCCCCATGTAAACTACCATATAATTCACAATAAAACATTTAAAAAAAAAAGACAAGTTTGGGTGTGTGTCAAGAAAATCCAAACATAGTTTGAAAAACAGCAAAGAGTTTAAAGGTCCCTCTCTGGTCAGAGTGAGTATCCTATTTCTGATGGCCATTGAGTGGGGAAAACCATCAGATTTCATTCATTATATCTATTCCTGAAATACTTGTGTGGGGTTAAGGGTTCAGAAACTTAAAAAAGCTTTTGTGCCTCATTGAAAACAAGGCAGTCTATATGGGCATGGGTACGAAATCACTTGTGTAGGAATCAGGCCCCACTCAAAGATGGTGGCCAACCACATGCAAAGTGGTGTAGTCGGCCACTCTCTTTGAGCTGTTTCCTACTCTGGTCAAAATCGGACACACAAGACTTGGTTGCTACACAATGCATATGTTACCCTTGTTTCTGTCAGCCATGACTAAACCACTTGGAACTGGTTTGAAGTCTTGGTTAAAAGAAGGCTTGTTAAGGAGAAACCATTGACCTCTGGACTTTGGTTAAGATTAGGAGCAATGGGAGACATGGATAAGAGATCCAAGGGTGGGGAAATGGGATCCGTATATTCCTCTACACCCTTATGGAACTAGGGGTGTCACTGACTTCTAACTGCTAGTCCCTTGCATGCTTCATAGAAGTCTGGCTGGCCCAGTGGTTAAAGCACTCACCTGCTAACCAAAAGCTGAAAATCAAGCAACTGCTCTGTGAAAGAATGATGTAGCAGTCTGCTTAAGACTTACAGCCTTGGAAACCCTACTCGGGGAGTGGGCAGGATTTTCTGTCCTGCTTTTTAGGGTCACTGAGGCAGAATCAACATGACACTAATGTTTTTTTTTTTGGCGGGGGGTGGGGTGGAATTTGGAGTGCTTCCTAATCCTTTGTTGGTTTCTCTGTAAATTAACCCTGTCTACATAGCAGTTTGAAACTACCAGCTGTTCCGCGGGAGAAAGATGAGGCTTTCTTCTCCCATAGATTTACAGCTTCGGAAACCCTGTACAGGGTCACTATGAGTTGGAACTGACTCCATGGCACATAACCACCACCACACCTCTGTAAGGAGCTCTGGTAGTGTAGTGGTTATGAATCGGGCTGCAGAACTCAAGGTCAACAGTTCAAAACTACCAGCTGTTTCGTGGGCGCAAGATGAGACTTTCTGCTCCCGTAAAGACTTACAGCCTCGGAAACCCTGTGCAGGGACGCTATGAGTCGGAACTGACTCCATGGCACATTATCACCACCACCAACCACACCTCTGTAAATTACCTCTTCATAAAACACTTTTCAGTTAAACTGTTAAGAATGTGTCATCCTCATGGAGAAATGGAGCAGCTGAGGACTCTAGACTCATGGGAAGAGAAAGACTGTGTGCTGGCGGCCAGGAGGTAGGTTTGCAGAATGTGCCCTTGGGTTGTTTAAATGGTTAGATATTCCTGAGTGTTTTTGTGTACGTCAAGGGAAAAAAAAAAAAAATAGCAGAGGGAATAGAAGCAAATATTGTTGAATGATGATGCATGGAGGGGATTGTAATCATTGCAATGAAATGAAAAGTATAAAACCGATGTTTTCCCATGTAAACTATCACTCAATTCACAATAAAAACTTAAAAAACAAAAAAGTGTGTCATCTTGCCAGGGTCCTGAAAGATACTGTAATAAGAATTTATTTTAAACGGAGTTGAAATAAACTTTCAAGTTTATTAATGTAGGCTACAAGAAACTTAAAAAAGAGAAGGAATACAAAAACAGTGACAATATTTATAAATACAAAGTGATGGTGATAGTGGGTACAGTAATAATATTCAGATTAAGCCATAGGTGTTTTAAATACACAGACTGAATAAACAATTATAATGAAATACTGGTGATTTGGATAAAATGAATATAATAACTAAATGAATAAAATCAATGCTAGTTTCTACTTACAAAATGTATAGTTATATTACTTTGATGTAAATTATTCTATGGTACTTGGAAATACCATAGGTATTAAATAGATAAAGACATTTGGCAATTTTTTGCTTTCTTTCTTTTTTTTTTCATAAGGAAAACAAAGATACACTACAACCCAATTTTCAGATTATGCTGTCAGATCAATGTGGATTTTCATATACTTGATATTCATTATGGGGTTAAGAATGTTATTATAAATCATCTCATTATTTTTTTTCATTAATTCTTGAGAAAAGTAAGTTGAAAGCATAGAGGAGTTTTGAACAATTTCCAAGTAAATTCCAATGCTATTATTTCCAATCATGTCATCACATTAATGCTTTAAAATCACTGATTTGAGTAATGTATTCAACAAACATTTGTAAATTGTGTCCGATTAATAGAGACTGGAAGAATACTTTAAAAAATACAACTCCTGTGTTGTATTATGTTTTCATCTCAAGTCATAACCACAGGAAGCAGTAACTCGAATGTTCAAAGTCATTTAACTAGCAGGCCTAGCTTGTGTGATACATGCTTGGAGGTACTGGCTAGATGTCTCTTTACAGAATGCCATATTCATTAGACATATTTCACACTCAGTGCAGCTATATATGTATTGCTCTACTCTGTTTTTCTTGAGGGCACGTTTGAGTGAGTCTCATTCAACTCTGTATCCCCAACACCTAACAGAGTGCTAATACCACAGTAGGTATTCATGTTTGCTCCATTATGTTTCTAATTTAGAATGGACTTTTGCAGGGTAGATTTTGTTGTTGTTGTTTTTAAAAAAGGAAGAGAAGTCATTTATACTCATTATCCCCTATGATATCACTTCCTGTTTTGTCAATTTCTCATAAGCATGATGAGGTCACAGGAGGCTAGATGGAATGTGGAGGTCCCTGGTTCTCTGCTATCTTGGATGCTCAGATGAAACAGCTAGAGGACTCCTGACATGGCCCTGAGTGCCATCTACTGCTCGGAGTTCTGCATCATGCTGAATGAGGTGAGCAAGTGCAGCTCCCAGGGCTGGGTCTCCCTGAAAGCTGATCGAAGGCCCCTAGTAGATTTCTATGCTCATTCTCGGTTTACATACATAGTGTGTAAAGCATCAAAAATTGCTACCCATGCCAAAAGGAGGACTTTTCATTTGTTTAAATAACTTGAAGAATTCAGACTTCATATGTCTAAAATAAAAAACACTGGAGCTTTTCTACACATTGATAGTACTATATCTTATCCCTTAATAACGTACACACTTTCTGTTGTACAATTTCAAAATATACTCTGAGATCTGTCACTATTGATGGCCATTTTCATGTATCTGAGACTGAACCTCATCAACCTAGCATATTAAGTCAGAGATTCTTACCATACATACTCACTGAAAAAAAGGTTTTCAAAGTGCCTACTCTATACTGCACTGCAATATATGTATATATGCACACACACATATAGATATCGTCTAAATATATCAAAAAGCAACAGTTCTGTAGCCTTGGCAACATTCCCTCTGAATAACACTGTCTTCTATCCCTGTTATCTTTTCCTGTAATGAACAAACATATATGCTCAGTGGTTCTTGTGAGGAGACATGCAAATAATACGTTTGCTGTTTTACATGGTGAAGTAAACACTTTTTTGCAGGGACTGATAGAATCCTCAAGCTATCTGCTTTTCTTTCACCTTTTCTTTTTAAGCTAACAGCAGTCCCCTTTCTTAAGCTAACAGCTTTTTGTATATGCTGCTATTCAAGTTAGTAGAGCAGGTATCCATTTTACTTGTCATGAGTTGGCCACTACTGTTGTAACTGATGGGGCCAGAGCTTTCTTTGCAGCATAAGATACTATAGAGGTGCCTCTGGCAGTCAGAGGAAGCATAATAGTAGATCAAGGGATCAATGCAACAGCTTAGGCTGCTGACACAGACACAGAGGAGGTAGGCAAAGTAGGCAGACTCCATTGAGGAATTAGAAGAAAAGAGTGAATAGTGCATAATCAGGAGGACATTCGTGGGTCCAAAGCAAATGATGAAGATGCAGAAAACAGCAGCTGACAAGAACAAAGCCCGGGTCTTCTTGCTCTGTTGGGCAACTGTGGAAGAGCTAAGACATCGAATGATAGACACGTAACAGACTGTGGAAATGGCCAATGGCACAAAGAAGAAGATGGCGGAGAAGGATGTGAAATAATACACGAAATAGTTGTTATGCATGGTTTCATTGAGCACATCATGACAGGTGGTTATGTTGAGGCCTGGGACCTGGGTGGTTTGCTCTTTGAGGACAAGAGGTACCACGCCTCCGATGGCCACAGCCCAAATGGTCAGACAAGCAAAGGAAGCCCTCCCCAGCGTGCGCCAAGAGAGGGACTGCATGGGGTACACCACAGCCAGGAAGCGGTCAATACTTATGACTGTCATCAGCATGATGGAGGCATACATATTACAATAAAATGCAGCAGTGACAAAGCGACACATTTCAGACCCAAATTTCCAGTCACTTCCGGAAAAGTAATAGCTGATCTTAAAGGGGAGCACAGTCACAAAGAGCACATCCGCTGTGGCCAGGTGTAACATGTATACCACAGCAGGCTTCTTGATCTTCATTTTCATGATGAAGACAACAATGGCCATGATGTTGAGAGGAAGGCTCATGATAAACACGCCAGTGTAAACAGCAGGGACAAAGAGGGTCAGCCAGGGACTGGTCAGATAACTTGAGGCTTCTTTCGAGATGAATATAGGAGGTGGTTTTTGAAGAAGATGACTTTTATTGATGGAGGTGAATCTCTCTTCGGTAAAATTGTTTTCATCTTTTTCCTCATAGACATCGGGTGGAATTTTCTCATAAATGTCAACAGAATTCCTGATAACAAATGAACGGGGTACCAGAGTAGCATTTTCTAGTTTTGATTCTGGAAAACAAAATTTAAAAATGAATACATTTTAAAAGGCACAAGAGATGCATAGAAAATACATTTAACTTTGGCTTATTTGTTTGTGTCTTACTGGGAGAGCGGTTGGCAAAGAAGAGGAGATGCGCCATTGGATTATAGATTTAATTAGAGAATTTGCTAACAAAAAAGATTGTACATTTTGTTTTGACGCAAACATTTTTCTAACTCTGCTCCTCAGAGGGATAGAGAGGAATGAAAGATTTTCAAAGGTGTCCCTGGAGACACCAGCAATGGCGGTGAACCCTTGACACAAGGGGGAAAAATAATGATTTCTTTTTTTAATTAAAGCTAAGAGTTTTATTGAAGGAATAAAGTGATCTAGATTGGGCAGCACCTGGGAAGGATTCACCGCAGAGCTCTGACATTCTGAAAGAGACGTGAGCTTTTTACACAGAAAAGGAGTGTGTGCGTATAGTTTGGGATTTTGGGGGTTTGGGATTACACATGGCTGGCTACAAGCTAAGATTTTACACAGCTGATTTTTAACATCAATTTCTTGGTGCCAACTTAGTAAACTACTCACTGAGATCTGCTATATAAGCAGTCTTCTGAGCTCATCTTGATAAACACTGACATTTTTTCACAAAGTATATTCTTGTCTCTTCTATGATTTCTTTTTCATACTAGCCAACATCTATAATAAACAAATCACTTCCAACTTATGAGAGTAACTCAAAAGGTATTGCTACTAGGGTTCATTCCAAACCACATGTGCTTCAATATGTCTCTGCAATCAGTGGATGGCTGCAGACAAGTTCTTTCAGTAATATATTTGTTATACTCTTGTTAGAGTGCCTTTAAAGAAGGTACAATCCAAAGAAGTAGGTTCTGAGGGGATCTGCTGGACCAGTTACATTCAAAGGACATACAGGTCAGCTCAGAAGGTTATGGTTACTGTTTTCCGGGACTCCAGAGGTGTAATCGTGATAGATTCTCTCAAAGGATACAGGGCAATTATGGAAGCTTATTAAGAAGTTTTAAGAAAACAGAAAACTGCTTTAGTGAGAGAAAGACCAGAAAAGTTGATCCAAGATTCCTTTTTTTTTCCCATCATGACAGTGTACTTGTACATTCTTTGAGGGTAGCATGGGCTGCTGTTCTATGTGAATTTCACTGGGAAGCTTTACCCTATCCATCATACATACAGCCCTGATCTTGCCCCTTCAGACTTCTTGTTATCAAAACTCAAAGAACTTTAAAAGGAAGACACTCTAAATCACTCAGGGATGCAAAACGACTGTTTTGACGTGATGTAAATTGAAGAGCACAGAATGTATGAGAGAAGGGTTAGAGAGCTGGAGACATCGCCTTCAGAAGTGTTTACACCAAGATGGAGGAGATGTCAAGAAATAGTAGCTTTACATTTTGATATGTTTGTTTAATAAAGGTTTTTGTGATTTTTGTACCAATGCTTTTTGACCAACCCTCGTATTTAACAAGCACTTGACCGTCTTCTCCTCCATGTTTTTAAAGGCACATTTCTCTACTCAATGTACAATCACTCATGACATCCATCCTTCGATGGAAAACCCTATATCAAAAATTAAAGGAACTTCTTTTTCACTTTTCTAATTTAAAATATTTTTCTCGCTGTTGAGAAAATAAACAACAGAACATACACCAATTCAGCAATGTCTACATGTATTATTCAATGATAATGATTACATTTTCCAAGTTGTGCACTCATTCACACCCTCCTTTTCTGAGTTGTTCCCTCCCCACTTACAGACCTTCTAAGGTTTCTATCTAAATGTTCAAGTTGCTGTTGTCAATTTGATTCCATATGGATGGATCTTAAAAGTGCACGATGATCAAGGCAGACAGTCTTTACTAATTAGGCTACTGTCAAACCCACCAGCCGCTCTCAGAAACCCTAGTCAGGAACAGACAACAACAAGATGACTTCAGGGGATATTTTTAGTTTAAGGTTTAAAGATTATCTCAGGGCAACAAGTTTGAGGACTTCATTCAATCTTAATGACTCTAGAAAGTCTGGATTCCATGAGAATCTGAAATTCTAGTCTGCATGTTCTCCCTTCTGATCAGAATTCTTCTATAGAATCTTTCATCAAAATGCTCTGTAATGTTAGCTATCAAAAGGAGAGCGTTGCTCAGGGAGGCAATTAACGACACGTTCCATTTCCTCTTGAAGGAACATCGTAAAAATTATGGAGCTAGAGACAAATTCAGATTAGGATTTAGGGCTTCTAATTCTATATCCATTAGCCACGTGACACTAATTTTCCTCTATTATTTTTAGTTCGTTTACACAGTACAGTTGCTAATACAATTCCTGGTGACCCTATGTTTGTCAAAGTAGAACCACAGGGTATTCAATGGCTGGTTTTTAGGGAAGTAAATTACCATACCTTTCTTCCAAGGTGCATCTGCGTGGACTTGAACATCCAACCTTTTTGTTGACATCTGACTACATTAATTGTATGCACCACACAGGAACTCTTGTATTTATACAGTGGCTTGTCCCAAATCTCTCACCATATTTAGCTCGAAATCACAGTCTCTCAGGTTATCTCCAAATACAACTACAATGCACGTACTGCCTGAGTCATCAGCCCATCTTCTCCTTCAGCAGACCAGCAGAGCAACAGATATTTTGGACCACTCACAACAGGCAGATAGTGTTTCTCTGCTCAGTTCTAAAATGCCACCGGCATTAAGGCATGTGCCACTCCAACCAAGATCTCTCGAATATCAAGTAGATCTCAAAAGAAAGCTTCAGCTGCTAACAACATTCTTCTTTTGTAGCACAGTGGTTAAGCACTAAGCTGTTAACCAAAGGGTTAGTAGTTCAAACCCACTAACCACTCTGTGAGAGAAAGTTGAGGCAATCTGCTTACAAAAAGATTTATGGTCTTAGAAACCCTACCCTGTCCTGTCCTACACTGTTACCATGAGTCTGAACAGACTTGATGGCAGTCACCTATTTTTTCCTACCAAAAAGAACCATTTAAAACAGTCATCACAGAATCATTAAAATGAGATTTCAAGACCTGTCTAGCCTATAAAATACGGCAGCCAGAAGCATCCCACGAGAAATAGGATATGCACTCAAGCTGTAAGCTATACAAACGAATACAATACTCTGGTAACGTAGTGATTACGAATTGGGCTTCTAATTTCATGGTCAGTAGTTCGAAGCTACCAGCTGTTCCGCAGGAGAAAGATGTGTTTTTCTACTCCCATAAAAATGTACAGCCTGGGAAACCCTATAGAGGGTTGCTGAGTGAGAAAGAACTCCACAGCTCCCAACCACCACCAACAACTCCACAGCTCCCAACCACCA
>NW_006408752.1:2647089-2671006 GCF_000296735.1 Chrysochloris asiatica
CTTATTTTATTTCCCTTTTCACGTTCACGTAGATTTAATCATGTTAAATTAACTAGAATCTAAATATCCTCTTAGCTCATATCTAATAAATTTGAGTTTTTCAACATGATGAGAGGCATGAATGGGTTGTAAAGTGACTACAGTTTGCACATTCAGAGCTGTAAACTGAATTTCAAGTTCACAGCCCTTTTTGGAAGTATTCCTTTCTACCTTTTATGATGCACCTAACTTACAGTGTATTCACCTTAACCTGGTGTTGGTACCTTCAGCACAGGAATTCAAGGACTTAATTGGGTCCTGGTGTGGCATTGTAGGATAATCACTGAACTACTAACCACAAGGTCAGTGGTTCAAACCCACCAGCCGATCCTAGGAAACCCTATATAGCACTGCTATGAGTCAGAAAGAGAAGACTGAATGGAGCTTTAGTACTTTAATTCCACAATGACATGTGTCCTTAAAAATGTTGACTTAGAGGAGCCTTGAAATAACTCAGGCAAGTCTCTTCTGCAGTTTTGGAAGCCTGGCCAGATGAAGGGCTTTGTGACACATGGAAGGAAAGAGTCTATATGAGAATCTATCTCAAGACACTATCTAGAAGAGTGATATCGTAAGAAAAGGACTAAGTATGTATAACTAAGCTTGTTAGATATTATCACAAATTGGAAAATAAAACTGCCAATAGGTTTTATTCTACATTTAGTACTTTGGCAATAACCATTTGTTTTCAAACTATTCTTCCCTGGTTAGGCCTTTGCTGGCAGGATAGTGTTTATGGTTTACAATAGGAACATTATACCCGCCAAGAGGAACATTATATTCACCCAGGAAGAATGCATAATCCCTTGATTAAATATCATTGCCTAATGTGCTACCTTTTCTTACAACTATAAGTGTGATAGTCTAATGTTTGTAGAATTAAAGAGACTCAGAATTAATAATAATAATAAAATACATGTATACCAGCATCAAAGAACTAGCAAACAAGCAAAAAGAGAGTACTAGATAGTTCCAATTTGCTCAAGTTCCTTCGGCTGAAATTCAATTTTAATATCTTATTTTTCCTCCAGTCCTAGCACAACTCATACGGCAAGGAGAAAAGTGTTTGACAGCGTTCCAAAAGCTCCCGCAATTCAAATGTGTTTTGTTGTTAAGCTGTGGTTTCACACACATAAAAATCCAGCTCGGGTTCTAAAATCAGTTCTCATACTTTTTGCTAAAGTTAGGTGGCTTTAGGTTTCTCTAAATGCCGCTAGAATTGTTTGGTTACTGAACACAGCAACTTACTAATAGCTGAAATATGGACCTCTAACTCTGGGCATTTCTAAAATTCGTGAGTCAGACAATGGTTTTCTCAGATCTTGAGGAGCTCTGGCCTGGAGGCAGAAGGCTGACCAGATGATTTTTTGGGTTTCATTTGATTCTGGGATGTATGACACACCCTCTGTTTGTTCCCTAAGATGTGTCAGCTTTGGTTCTGACTCAGAGTTCTGCTCTATACTATAGGGAGGATGCTTTGGTGGAGTTAACAAACCAGAACCACCAGGACCCTGGCTGCGTCTCCACAGAGAGCAGTACAGCTTTGTGTATTTCTCCACAAGGGCAACAACATTATGGGTTAAAGAGAAAAGGAAAAAAAAGAGGAAAGTGGAAAATAGTAGAAATAATACTAATTCCACCAAAATAGGCAAGAGGAGTTCTTGGAATGCTCCACTCTCACAGATTGAAGCTGGTGGGTCGTGGTGGTGGTGGTGGTTGGGTGCTGTTGAGTTGGTTCTGACTCATAGTGGCTTTGAGGAGCAAAAAATCTCATCTTCATAGAAACCCTGTACAGTGTTTCCGAGGCGGTAAATCTTTATGGGGGCAGAAACTCTTTTTATTTTTTTGAGGAGTGACTGGTAGATTCAAGCTGTTGACCTTGAGGTTAGCAAGCCAGCTCATAATCCATTCTTCTACCAGGATTCCTGCAAGGTGAAACCGCAGGGCACCTAATTATTATGACCCTTCCAGCCAAATTTCTCCAAACTGTGGTGGAATCCTAGCCTCTATGCCTGTGATTGGACTCCTGGTGGGGTGCTTAGGGGCAGCACTGGACTTCCAATCACAAGATGGGCAGTTCAAACCCACCAGCTGCTCCTCGGAAATGCTACAGGTTTGCTATGAGCTGGAACCAGCTCGAAGGCACATAACAACAATAATGACATGCCTGTGGTCATAGACCCATTTGGAAGTGAGTTGCTTAGGAGTATGGGTTAAGGTGGGGCTGAAGAGTATGGATTACAGGGAAACTAAGATGAAGGATGTCCCCATTTTAGTGGGGCGACTAAAGTAGCCACCCTTAGTTTCCCTTGGGGGCATGGTCTGAATCCAATTTTCAGAACGGCTTTGGAAAAGCTTATTCTCTTGCCCTGGATTTTGCATCTGGCTCATTCATTCTGTCTGACCTCTGGTTCCTAGGACTTTTGGCCCATCCCCTAACCATCCAGATTCACCAGCACCCACAGCCTTGGGAAACAGTAGTCTGTCTTGGGCCCTGACAATTTGAGTTCCTCAGCTCCTGAGACTGCTCGGGTGAGAAGATTCCTCCACACTCATCTCTTGAACTATGTATTTGGAACTTGTGTGAGTCATTTCCTTTGACAGTTGTCAGTTTTGTGAGACGTTTGCTGAAGCGTGTTGCAGAACTCTGGGGATGAGGGAGGAGAGTAATGATGATTGATCTCAAGGACTCCGGAGTAGTAGAACATGTTGGAAAAGTTGAGCAGTTTGGATATCTTTCATCTCCAACTCATTCAGCCTCCTGCCAATCTTTCCAAAACAATTATTCATGAAATTGGTGTCAGAATGGGGGGTGGGGGTGGGAGCTCACTGCAACAGCCCTGCCTCACTATAGTATATGAGTTCGGAGAAAGGGGGATAAACTGGGGAACAAGGAACCTTTGGTTTCCGGATGAGATAAAAATCACCCATCAATTAAAGCAGCTGTGATTTTACAATCACTTGTTTTTGTTGTTATGTGTCATGGAGTTGGTTCTGACTCATAGCAACCCTATATAGGGTTTCCAAAGAGTGGCTAGAGGGCTTGAACTGCCAACCTTGTGGTTGGAAGCCCAATGCTTTATCGTACCAGGTCACACCAGGACTCGTACAATTACTTATCCAAGGCAAAAAAACCATGAGATACAGAATTAAGTCCTGATGAATTAGCTAGTTGGATGAATATGGAAATACAGAGTGATAAGGAAAGAGACTGACAGAGGAGTCTTTGTTTTTTGTTATCAGTAATAGCTACAGTAGAAAGGAACAAGAATGTATGGATCGATGTGTAGCACAGAACGAAGCCCAGATCCTGCTGGGACAGAGTTATGACCACTTGTTTCAGACTTGACTCAGAATGGAAAAACTGGGTTAGAACAACAGGAAGTATGCCTAAGACCACTGGTCACTAAGAAAGTACGCTAAGAAGGGAATGGGAAAAACCAAGAAGTTATTGAACCCAGGGGTTATATTGTAAAGGAATTGCTTTAATTTGTAGATTGGTATTGTCAGCTTCCCAAGTAACCGTTAATAAAATCAACTGTGTTGTTATTGTTATTTTTAGGTGCAATCAAGCTAGTTCTGGCTCATTACAACCCTGTGCACAACAGAAAGAAACAAGGTCCTGTGCCATACTCACAATTGTTACGTTAGAGCCCATTGCTGCTGTCTCCATGCTTTCCTCTTTTTCACTGACCCTCTACTTTACCAAGCGTAATATCTTCTCCATAACTTGTCCCACCTTACAATATATGTTCAAATTACGAAAGACAAAGTCCTGGCTTGTAAGGAGCATTCTGGCTGTTCTCCTAACTCAGATTTGTTTGTTGTTCTAACAGTCTATGGGACTTTTAATATCATTCTCCAACACCATCATTCACATACATCTATTCTTCTATGGTCTTCCTTATTCAACTAACATGCATATGAGGTTATTGTAAATATCCTGGCTTAGTTCAGGCATACCTTAATCCTCAAGCTGACATCTTTGTTCCTTAACAGTTTAAAGAGGTCTTGTGCAGCAGATTTACCTAATGCAATACATTAATTCATTTCTTGACTGCTGCTTCTGAGTTGGTTGATCCAAGCAAAGTGCAGTCTTTGACAACTTCAATATTTTCTCCATTTATCATGATGCTATTAATTGGTCCAGTTGTAAGGATTTTGTTTTCTTTACATTGAGGTGTACAATTCATGCTGAAGTGATCTTTATCACTATTTTAAGTCCTCTTCACTTTCAGCAAGCAAGGTTGTATCATCTGCATATTGCATGTTGTTAATGAGTCTTCCTCCAATCCTGATGCCACGTTCTCCTTCAAAATATCCAGCTTCAAAGATTATTTGTTCAGCATACAGACTGAATGAGTATGGTGAAAGGATTCAACCTTGGCACACACCTTTCCTGATTTTAAACCATTCAGTGTTCCCTTGTATTTTAACAACTGCCTCTTATCTGTGTAAGGTTCTTCGCATATTTCTTTATAATACTTGACTTTGTTTTCTTAAGCTGCCCTTTGAAAATTTCTGTTCAGCTCTTTTACCTCCCTATTTCTTCCAGTCACTTTAGCTTCTCTGTGCTCTAGAGCAAGTTTCAGAGTTTCTTCTGATATTCATTTTAGTTTTTTTCTTTCTTTCCTGTATTATTAATGACCTCTTGCTTTCTTTCTGTATATGTTCTTGATGTCATCCCATAACTCTTCCGGTCTCTATTCATTAGTGTCTAATGCAACAAATCTGTTCTTACGGTGGTCTCTAAATTCAGATGGAGTATGTTCAAGGTCATATTTTGTCTCTCATGAACTTATTTTAATTTTCTTCAGCCACAGTCTGAACTTTCCTATGAGCAACTGATGGTCTGTTCCAGTGGGTCCCTTGCCTTGTTTTTACTGATGGTATTGATCTTTTCTTCTGTTTTTCCCCGCAAAGATGTAGTCAAGTTGATTCCTGTATATTCTATCTGGTGAGGCCCATGTGTATAATTACCTTTTATGTTGTTTAAAAAGGGTATTTACAATGAATAAGTCATTGGTCTTGCAAAATTCTATCATACAATCTCCAGCATCAATTCTATCACCAACCTTTGCGTTCCAAACACCAGTAATGATCAATGTACTTTGATTGGTATGCTCGATCAATTTCAGACTGAAGAAGTTGGTAGAAGTCTTCAATTTCATCATCATTGGCTTCAGTGGTTGTATAAATTGTTGTTGTTAAGTGCAACTGAGTGAGTTCCAACTCATAGCGATCTTGTATAGGGTCTCCAAGGAGTGCCTGGTGGATGTGAACTGCTGATCTTACGGTTAGCAGTCCAGTGCTTATCCTATGGTACCACACCAGGACTCTGAAGACACAAGCTAGAAAGTGGAAAAGTCAGGATTTGAACACAGACTTTCTTGCTTTCCAAATCTGATCCTTTGAGCCACATTTTATCACTCCATCTCTTTAAAAACATGATTTATAATTGTTAATAAAATTGAGCTCAAATTAATTAGGTTGTTGATAAGTGCAGTTGAGTCAGTTCTGACTCACAGTGACCTAGTATAAGGTTTCTGAGGACCAACTGGTGAGACTGAACTTCTGATCTAGAGATTAGCAGTCTAATACGTAACCTACAGTGCCACATCTGGTATGATAAAAACAATCAGAAATGGCACGTCACAGGAAGTAGAACTCTTCTTGCAAAGTGAATCAGGCCTTCAACTCTGCTAACTGTGGAAAACCTCACCATCTGCTGAAAATTATGGGTGGTTGTTCTTAAGTGCTGTCGAGTTGGTTCTAACTCATAATGACCCTATGTAGGATTTCCAAGGAGTGGCTTGAACTGCTTGCCTTTTGGTTCACAATTCAGTGCTTACTGTATAGAGCAACAACAGGGAGGGACACAGTGATGGTTATGGGATTGGTTTACAGGATTGTGATGAGCACTCCCAGCATGCATTGAACTGTGTCGAACTGTGGTGTGTTGTTGCCTGTTGCTAGGAGCTATACCACCTACCGATATTTCAAATGCCAGAGGGTCACTCAGGGTGGACAGGATTCAACAGAACTTCCAGACTAAAACAGAGTAGGAAAGAAGGACCTGCAATCTACTTTTGCAAAAACTGGTCAGTGATGCATGGAGGGGACTGTAATCATTGTTGTTGTTGTTGTTGTTAAGTGCCGTCGAGTCGGTTCCGACCCATAGCGACCCTGTACAGGGTTTCCGAGGGTGTAAATCCTTACGGGAGTAGAAAGCCTCATCTTTCTCCCGCGGAGCGGCTGGTAGTTTCGAACCGCTGACCTTAAGGTTCGCAGCCCGATTCGTAACCACTACGCTACCAGAGCTCCTTTGAAACGAAATATGATAGGATGAATGTAAAGGTGGTGTTCTCCCATGTAAACTCACATAATTCACAATAAAAACTTAAAAAAAACAACAACAACAAAAACTGGTCGGTGAAAACCTTATGCATAGCTGTCCATAGGATTCAGATGAGTTGGAACTGACTCACAATACCTTTTAACAACAATGATCACTTAAAAAAAGAGAATAGTTTACAAAATCAGAATGCATAGCATGTATAAGTTATACATACACTCACATTATTATTGTCCAAGCATATTAAGCATACAATTTCTCCTGCATCACAGTGTAAAATGTACTTCTTACTCTTCACAGGAGCTCTAGCAGCGTAGGAGTTATGAGTTAGGCTGCTAACCTCAAACGGCTAGTTAGCAAAAAAAAAGAAAATTTGAGAAAGACTCCTCTAACAATACTACAAGACCTGAGTTTTAAACCATCATAGACTTGCAATTTTAAAAAGTGACTACATGATGTCCTTTCTTAAAACTTAAATAACTTTGTTTCCAAGTGCCAACTACAAATGAACTGTTCCTGCCATTCAAAAGGCCAAGTTCTTTTTAAAGCAAATAAAGAATGTTCCTGACTCTCTTGGGCTTATTGGGGTATTTGTGACTATCTGCAGCAGGTACCCCTAAAACTGGTTAACAGAGTGTACTAATGAGAGAGAACTGGGATGTGTCTAATATCTGCAAGTGAAAGGACTTGTCCAGATGATGAGAACGGAAAGATAAAGAAACCCTGGGCCCTTGTAATCCCACTGTTGTTGGAAGAACTCCAGCTCAAGGCCCAGCTGAGTTCTGGTTTGTGAGGGCAAACAACAAGGACTGAGGGAGAAAAAAGGGGACAGAAAGGGCACAGGAATAGAGATTCACCCACCAGAAGCATTTTGGAAAAGGAGCAAATACAGATCTGCTGAGAAGCTGCATGTAATGTCTATAACCCACTCTTCTGTTAGGATGTAAAGGGCTGGAAATGCTGTGTTAGGACAATGAAGGCAAGGAGGAGAAAAGTAACCAGGAGAAATGACCTCAAATGTAAACAATGAGAATATTACTGAGAAGGTATTAAGGAAGAGTGGACAAAGTAAGAGAAAACCGACTGTCCTGATATGTCCTATAAAAACAAAGGTCAAGCCACCGAGAATTTCATTTTACCTGGATCCACAATCAACGCTTATGAAAGCAGCAGTCAAGAACTCCAACGACATATGGCATTGGTCAAGTCAGCTACACAAAGACCTATTAAAGTGTGTAAGAGCAAAAAGAGATGTCAGCTTGAGGACTAACGTGCACCTGCCCTATGCCATCACATCATATGCATGCAAAAGTTGGACAATGAATATAGAAAAGAATTAATGCATTTCAATTATGCTGGTGAAAAATATTCAAAGGACCATGAGCTTCCAGTAGAACACAAATCTGTCTTGGAGAAAGTATGGCTTGGAAGTGATGATGGCGGCAAGACTTCATCTCCTGTACTTGGGACGTGTTGTCTGGAAGGACCAGTCCCTTGTACAGGCCATCATACTTGGTAAAGTGACATCATAAAGAAGACCCTAAACAAGATGGATCTGAGCAAAAATGGGTTCAAACAGTACAACTGTGAGGATGGCACATGATCGGGTAGTGTTTCGTTCTGTTATGCATAAGGTCAGAACCAACTTGATGACATCAACCCAAAAATATTTTAAACAAAGAAAATGAAAAGCTTCCTTTGGAGTAGAAAGTTACTTGCTGGTTCATAGGAAATTAGAGTTTTTGGTTTTATAGAACTTTTGTGCCTGCTGTCTGTCCAGGTATATGTTTTCTTGTTTGGGATCAAGTCTCTTTTGTGCAGTCCAATTAATTTGCATACTCATAAGCTGGAATCTATTTATAGCCTGATAGATCTGTTTCCCCATCTATTGTTGTTGTTGTTAAGTGCCGTCGAGTCGGTTCTCCCCATCTATTAGCAAAAGTAAATGCACAATCCATAAATGGTTACTAAAAACCTCAAAGCCCAGCGCAGGGGTTAACAAGGGAATGGGACATGGGGAGCACAGGGGGTGCATCTCTGCTGCAAGAGGGGCAGGGGACCTGATGGCGCCTTCTCTCTCCATGGGTTCAGAGTAACACTCAGAGAGGAATGGAAGCAGAGATTGGAGCAGGGAGAAGATGCGAGCTACCCAGCTGGCTTGGATGAAGGAAGAGGCCACAGACCAAGGAATGTAAGTGACCTCTAGACACTGGAGAGGACAAGAAACCATCCTGCCCTAGACTGTGATGTAAGCTAGTGAAACAGATTTCAGACTTTGAGAAATGTAAGACAATAAATTCATGCTCTTCTAAGCAACTAAACATGGTCATTTATTAGGAACAGTAGGAAGCTACTATATTAGTTTCATGACTTCTCCATTCTGGGTCTGTTTGCTCACTTAGAAAATGTTCATGGTATTTACTGATGAATGAGTTGTTAAGAGGAATACATAAAACAGTTTGTGTAATATACCTAAGTAGGGTCTTGGGTATAGTAGGTGATCAACACAGTGTGGGTGTGCGCTGCAGGATAATGCACTGGACTACAAGATCGGTATGAACCATATGGTCGGTGGTTCAAACCTACTGGACGCTCCTCAGAAACCTCATACAGGGTCGCTATGAGTCGGAACCCATTAGCGGCACTTAAAAACAACAGTTTAAAATTACACATGAATAATCAGAGTGTGGAGAGGGCACTGTGGCCAGAAAGCATGGCTCTAGAGTAAGGCTGGATGAAGTGGAGGATGTGTAACAAAGGCTGCAGGGGGTGCATCTCTCTCCACACTAAGGGACTGGATTTGGCTCTGTGAACAGAACAGTGAGTGGAACCTCCCACCGTCCTCTCTGCCACAGTCACCACCCAATATTCTTGAACTCTTTGACTCTTCAGAGTCATTGCCTGAACTCACAAAACAATCCATCCCACTTGTGACTAGCTTTTGGGCTTTGATATCAAACCAAACTTCATCTTCATAGCACTGGGGTATTGGTCAGACTCTGTTTTGGGAAGCTGCACAGGACATGCAAGTATTTCAAGAATCAAAAACCAGTTATTCCTCCTGCCCAAATCTTATTTCCCTTAAATCCATGCTCCTCAGCTCATTCCTCATGAGAACATCAAAGAGCTGCAAGGCCTCTTATAGAAGGTCCAAGGGCATTGTTTCATTTTCCAGATGCTAGGAGCTCTGGCAGCATAGTGGTTACGAGTCAGGCTGCTAACCTCAAGATTAGCAGTTTGAAACCACCAGTGGTTCCGCAGGACTCCTGTAAAGATTTACAGCCTTGGACCCTGTACAGGGTTGCTATGAATTGGAACCGACTCCACAGCATATAACCACCACCACCACCAGAGAACAGGAAGGGGGCAATTCACCCAAATCACTCAGTGCTTAAAGAGGGGGTCTGGGTGGGGTTCCAGGGATCTTTTCCTATGCTTCACTCTTAACCCTCCTTGCCCAAGAGCTGTGCACACAGCAGGAGTAAACCCCTTGGACCTGGACATCGGTGCCTACTGGGGACAATGCCACCCTATAACTGCACGCAAACCTTGGATCTCATTCATGCAAAGACTATTAAGACAGTTTTCCTTTGTAACTAAAGGGAAGGATTTAAAGCACAATTTTGATTAAAGTTTATCTCCTCAGTGTTGGCTTTGCAGACAGACGTGTTTTGGTAAGCCAAATTTGTGACTTGATTATTTAACATTTTAGTCATCCTCTCAGCTTTGAGTTAGAGCACATCCTAGAAAAACAGGATGGCTCAGGGTTCATTCAAGCTGTTGACATATGTTTGTGCAAGAAAGGGCAAAGCAGGGCTCTGAGTGTACCGAATGCCTTCTAGCAACATCTCTGAAGGCAGGGAGTGACCCACGATGAAATCCTTGCACCTTCAATTTGAGCTGCTTGTCTTCATCTCATACACACTAGCATCACCAGCCTATCAAGGATGAGGTGGAAGTGAAGATACCTTTCTTATGACTGTCCGCTAACCTCCCTGACTAGAAATACAATCCAGAAATGAAATGAGTCTGGTTTGGCCTAATTTTGTCTTACTGTATCTTGTGGGCTCCTTGAGTTACTGCTTTCATTGTGGTTTATTTTCTTTTAAAAAATTTGTGAGGGATCCCCAGAAAACTCCTCTACTTTCCGCATTTCCGTCTTTGAAAGTCAGGACAGTTGTTCCTCCTAGTGTTCGGGAACTGTCCTTTCATGCTCCCATCTGAAAAAATGCTACCCAAGATACACTGCATCTAGGCTGGTGGTCTGGAATTCATCTTCAGTGTCTCTGTCCACTTCTTATCAGACAGTGGCTGTGATGATTAAGGTTTTGTGTCACCTTAGCTGGGCCAGGATTCTCAGCGGTATAGCAGTAATGATATTGATATCACCTCCCTGCCAAGATCTAATACAATACAACCAACCCCATGATATGATCTGATGTGATCAGCCTTGATCTAATGCAATGATCCAACGTATTGTAAAGTCTCATTTCTACAACATTAATGAAGTCAGATGCAATCTGCAGGATTAAATTTATATCTCTTTCGAGATATAAAAGGAGAGAGAAGTGAGCTGAACTCAGAAGGATGTACTACCACCAAGATAAAAGAGTCAGGAATGGAGTGTGTCCCCTGCATTGTTCAGCTCCCAGGTCCACTGAAAGATTGATAACAAGATGTTTGGAGCTCTCCAAGGAATGTTGGGTCTACAGATGTAGAAAGAAGACCAGGGTCTTTTCCTAGAGCTGAAAAAGAGAAGCCTCCTAAACTGTAAGAGAATAAATTTCTGGTTGTTAAAGCCATACACTTGTGTTATTATTGTTAGAGAAGCACTAGAGAATGAAAACAGTGGTCATCAACAAATCAGCATTTGTTAGTGCCTACTACATTCCACCCACCACTCGTCTGTCAGTTTCTCATACTGTGGTGGCTTGTGAGTTGCAGTGATTCTGAAATCTATGCCACCGGTATTATTTTAAATACCTGCAGGGTTACCCATGGTGCACAGATTTCAAATGAGCTTCCAGATGAAGACAAACTAGCAAGCAGTGACGAACAACTTACGAATATTTAGTCACTGAAAACCTTATGAAAAGCAGAGAAACACTGTCAGATATAGTGCTGGAAAATGAGCCCCTCAGGTTGGAAGGCACTCAAAATGTGACTGGGGAAGAGCTGCCTCCTCAAAGTAGAGTTGACCGTGATGGCATGAATGGAGTAAAGCCCATGGGAGAAAAGCCCATGGGGACCTTCATTTGTTGATGGGAACAACTCAAAATGAAGAGAAACAGTTGTAAACATCCATTGAAAATCAGAATATGGAATGTACGAAGTATGAATCTGGGAAAATTGGAAGTTGTCAGAAATGAAATGGAATGCATAAAA
This sequence comes from Chrysochloris asiatica, assembly GCF_000296735.1. Taxonomy (NCBI): domain Eukaryota; kingdom Metazoa; phylum Chordata; class Mammalia; order Afrosoricida; family Chrysochloridae; genus Chrysochloris; species Chrysochloris asiatica. The sequence continues at coordinate 2,658,869 of NW_006408752.1, forward strand.
ATCGGTATCTTAGACATTAGTGAGCTGAAATGGACTGGTATTGGCCATTGTGAATCTGACAACCACATGGTTTACTATGCTAGAAGTGATAAATTGAAGAGGAATGGTGGTGTTGCATTCAAATTTGTCAAAAAGAACATATCCAGATCAGTCATGAGGTACAACACTGTCTGTGATAGGATAATATCCACGCACCTACAGGGAAGCCCAGTTAATACCATAATTATTCAAATTTACGCACCAACCACTAAAGCCAGTGAGGATGAAATAGAAGAATTCTACCAACTTCTTCAACCTGAAATTGATCAAACATGCAATCAAGATGTATTGATCATTACTGGTGATTGGAATGCAAAGGTTGGGAGCAAAGAGGAAGGACCAGTAGTTGGAAAAGATGGCCTTGGTAATAGAAATGATGTTGGAGAATGCATGATAGAATTCTGCAAAACCACTGATTTGTTTCAAATACCTTCTTTAGACAGCGTAAGAGATGACCATACACATGGACCTCGCCAGATGGAATACATAGAAATCAAATTGACTACATCTGCAGAAAGAGAAGATGGAAAAGCTCCATATCATTAGTGAAAACAGGGCCAGGAGCAGACTGTGGAACAGCCCATCAATTACTCATATGCAAATTTAAACTGAAGCTGAAGAAAATGAAAACAGGTCCACTAGAGCCAAAATATGACCTTGAATATATCCCACCTGAATTTGGAGATCATCTGAAGAACAGATTTGATACATTAAACACTAAAGACTGAAGACCAGAAGAGTTGAGGGGTGACATCAAGAACATCATACATGAAGAAAGCAAAAAGTCATTAAGAAGACAAGAAAGAAGGAAAAGGTCAAAATGGATGTCAGAAGAGACATTGAAACTTGCTCTCCAGCGTAGAGATGCTAAAGCAAATGAAAGAAATGAGGAGAACCAAGAGCTGAACAGAAAATTTCAAAGATCAGCTCAAGAAGATAAAGCCAAATATTATAACAAAATGTGCAAAGATCTGGAATCAGAAAACCAAAAGGGAAGACAACGCTCAGTATTTCTCAAGCTGGAGGAACTGAAGAAAAAATTCAAACCTCAACTTTTGTTATTGAAAGATTCTCTGGGCAAAGTATTGAATGATGCAGAAAGCTTCAAGAGAAGATGGAAGGAATACACAGACTCACTTTACCAAAAGGAAATGGTTAATGTTCAACCTTTCAAGAGGTAGCATATGACCAAGAGCCAATGATACTGAAGGAGGAAGTCCAAGGTGCACTGAAGGAATTGGCGAAGAACAAGGCACCAGGAATTTATGGAATAAAAATTGAAATCTTTCAAGAAAGTGAGGCGGCACTGGAGGCACTCACTCATCTCTGCCAAGAAATTTGGAAGACAGCTATCCGGCTGACTAACTGGAAAAGATCCGTATTTGTGCCCATTCCAAAGAGAGGTGACTCAATGGAATGCGGAAATCATCGGACAATCTCTTTGATATCCCCTGTGAGTAATATTTTACTAAAGGTAATACAAGCATACACTGACAGAGAACTTCCAGAGGTTCAAGACAGATTCAGAAGAGGCCGTAGAACAAGGGATATCATTGCTGACGTCAGATGGATCTTGACTGAAAGCAGAGAATATCAGAAAAACGTTTGCCTGTGCTTTATTGACTACACAAAGGCTTTTGATTGTGTGGATCATGACAAGCTATGGACAGCATTGCGAAGTGTAAGTATTCCTGAACACTTAATTGTGCTCATCTGTACATGGATCAAGAGGCAGTTGTTCGGACAGAAAATGGGAGCACTGAAAGGTTTAAAATTAACAAAGGTGTGTGACAGGGTTGTATTCTGAGCAAATAATCTGAGAAGCTGGTTTATATGAAGAAAAATGTGGCATCAGGATTGGAGGAAGACTCATTAACAACCTGTGGTATGCAGATGATACAACTTTGCTTGCTGAAAGTGAAGAAGACTTGAAACATATACTGATGAAGATTAAAGAGCACAGCCTTCGGTATGGATTACATCTCAATGTAAAGAAAACAAAAATCCTCACCACTGGACCAAAAAACAACATTCTTATCAACGGAGAAAAAATTGAAGTTGTCAAGGTCTTCATTCTTCTTGGATCAACTGTCAACACTCACGGAAGCAGCAGTCAAGAAATCAGAGGACATACTGCCTTAGGCAAATCTGCTACACAAGACCTTTTGAAAGTGTTGAAGAGCAAAGATGTCAGCTTGAGGACTAAGGTGCACCTGACCCAAGCCATGGTATTTTCAATAACCTCATATGCATGCAAAAGCTAGACAGGAATAAGGAAGACCGTAGAAGAATTGATGCTTTTGAGTTATGGTGTTGGAGAAGAATATTGAAAGTGCCATGGGTTGCCAAAAGAACCAATAGATCCGTTTTGGAAGAAGTGCAGCCAGAGTGCTCCTTGGAGGCCAAGATGGCCAAACTTCATCTCTCATACTTCAGACATATTGTTGTCAGGAGGGACCAGTTGCTGGAGAAGGATATCATGTTTGGTAAGGTAGAGGGTCAAAGAAAAAGAGGAAGATCCTCAACGAGATGGATTGGTCAAGTGGCAGCATTAATGAACTCAAGCGTGGCAACAGTAGTGAGGTTGGCCCAGGATCAGGCAGCTTATCAGTCTGCTGTGCATAAGGTCGCTATGAGTTGGTACCGACTCAATGTCACCTAACAACAACAACAACAACTACATTCCAGCACTATTCTAGGGGTGTGACTACAATAGGGATCAAAAATCCTTGCTTTCAGGAAGCTTTCATTCTAGTGTATAGAGAGGTCAGCTTGCTTCTCTGCTCGTTGTGACATCCAATCATGCGAAATCTAAGTTGCCTGCGAAGGTAATCTGTCATATTTCCCCTTACTACAAAACCCAACCCAACCCAATCAATCAATTTCCATTGAGTTAATTCCAACTAACGGCAACCTCAAGTGTGTAGAGTAGAACTGCTCTATACGATTTTCAAGGGTATGACCGTTAGGAGGCAAATAACCAGGCCTTTCTTCTGAGTTCCTTTTGAGTAGGTTCAAATGACCAACCTTAGTAATTTAGCTCTTAAAACATATGCACCATCCATGGACTCCTTGTTAAATGGCTTCTGAACCACCTGATACTCTCTTATTCTCACAGGGACTTTGTTGTCAAGCAGCGGGCCTTCGAAGATCCTCTCAAAGATCTGTTTACAGTGGTCCTCTGATTTCCCAACTAACATTACTTTTCAGAGTATCACATCTTCTAATGCATCTTCTGTAGCTCACAGAACTGTTCTCAGAAGGATCCACAGGCAAGTCCGTGGTGTGGGACGAGAGACTAGACACCAGACCCTCATTAAATTTATCAACAACATTCTTTATTCTTGAACACTGACCCTCTTTGAGGAAGGCAAGTAATCTCACTCACATTAGCAAAGGAATGTAAATGTGGTTGACAAACATAAGACTTTCTAAATAAATGTCTGTTGAATAAACATTTGTCCTAGATTCCATGGGGAGAAATGAAAGTTTATAATCTTAGCTCAAGAGACAAGACACCCATAAAGTGACAATGCAGGAAATGCCAGAATGCGTGACGACAAAATGTCCCAGAGTGTTGTGGGAAGATTCAAGTGGGTGGACAGGGTCAGCCCTGGAAGGCAATCTTAAAGCTGGGGTCTGAGGTCACTAGCCAGCCATGATGAGCTGGGATGTGACCCTGGGTAAAAATGATACTCTCTTTTTCTTTTTGAGTTGCAGGGGTGTGGCCGTTGGGTGGTAGGAGTGATGCCTGGGAGAGAAGCTTTTTATCACGGACTTTGTTTAGAAGTGCTAGTCCCGGTTCATTTTATTAGTGAGTTAGAACTGACTATGAAACCCTGGTGACATGGTGGGCTGCTAATCACAAGGTCAGCAGTTCTAATCTACCAGGGGCTTTATAGGAGAAAGGGGAGGCTTTCTGATCCTGTAAAGACTTACAATTTTGGAAACCCTACATAGGATCACTATGAGACGGAATCAGCTTGATGGCTGTGGAATAGATATAAACACAATGCCCTGATGGCATAATGGGTTAAATAATACTGGGCTGTTAACCTCCAGGTTAAATATTGGGCTGTTAACCTCAAGGTTCAAACCCACCAACTGCTTCATGGGCTAACGATCAGACTATTTACTCCAAAAAAATATTTATAGCCTCAGAAACCCAAGGAGCAGTTTCACTGTGTTCTGCAGGGTCGCTATGAGTTGGCAGTGGATTTGGGGCTTAAAGACAGTGTAACATTTATTGTTGGAAAAAGTGCACCTAGAATGCTCCTTAGAAGCCAGGATGGACAGACGTCATCTCTCATACTTTGGACATGTTGCTAGGAGGGACCAGTCCCTGGAGAAGGACACCATGCTTGGTAAAGTGGAAGGTCAGTAAAATAGAGGAAGACCCCCTCACCCCCCCAATGAGATTGGGTGGTACAGTGGAAGCAGCCATAGGCTCAAGCATGACAGCGAATCTGAGGATAGCGCAGGATCAAGCAGCATTTTGTTCTGTTGTGCATAGGATTGCTATGAGTAGGAACAGACTTGACAGCATCTAACAACAACACTTATTGGCTGCAGGCTGGTAAGGGACACATATATCTGTCTACTGTCTACTGTCCATTCTCCAATTTGGTATGTCATTCTTTCGAGCCTTAGTTTTATAATCAGAAAAGAGGATTTAAAATGACCTTAAACAGGTTTTTTTGAGAGAGTGAAATGAAGTAATTGAAGTGAAAATGTCTCTCCAGTAACTGACATGGAATATGGGGCTTAACACATCCTCCTCGCATCCTCCTCTTCTTTCTCATTCAGAGTGGTTCCGAACCCAGTGCAGAGAAATTCGTCAATGCTTGCCCACTTGCCTGTCTGTTCTTCCTGGATCTGTCTACACCAGTGTTATCCATCTTAGCACACACCAATCCTTATGTAAGGAAGTAAGACGAATGGCAGGATCTGTAACTCCACTCCCTAATCGAAGCCGGAAACCTTCCTGGTGGAACACTGTGAGCAAAGGTTGCTAAAGTGCATACAATATATTTGTATAAATCTGTTCTCCACGCCTCATGCAGACAGAGCTCAAGCAAAACTGTAGAATATTCTCAGGAACTTGTCACAAAATAAAATGGAGCAAGTTACAAAGTGATTTCCGTATCATGTATACACACAAGTTTGCAGGACTTCACATTCAGTCAGCCCCCTCAAAGGTAATGTTCATGTTGTTGTTAAGTACCATGGAGTCGGTTCCTACTCATACTGACTCTGCACAGGGTTTCTGAGGTTGCAAATCTTTATGGGAACAGAACACCTCATCTTTCTCTGGCAGAATGCTCTTGTTAGCCACAGTCAAATTGGCTAGGTGCTGCTAAACTTTGGGTCCCTGTCTGGGGCTCTTTGTTTTCCCAAAATCACTCTCTGCAAAATCATCTCCATCAATGCTGTTGTTGTTGTTGTTAGGTGCTGAGTCAGTGCCGACTCATAGCAACCTTACACACAGCAGAACAAAACACTGGCCAATCCTGAGCGAACCTTACTATCGTTGCCACGCTTGAGCCCACCGATGCTGCCCCTTTACCAATCCATCTCGCTGGGGGTCTTCCTCTTTTTATCTGACCCTCCACCTTACCAAACATGATATCCCTCTCCAGTGACTGGTTCCTCCTGACAATATGTCTGAAGTATGAGAGATGAAGTTTGGCCATCTTAGCCTTCAAGGAGCACTCTGGCTGCACTTCTTCCAAAATGGATCTGTTTGTTCTTTTGGTAGCCCATGACACTTTCAATATTTTCCTCCAACACCATAACTCAAAAGTATCAATTCTTCTACGGTCTTCCTTATTCACTGTCCAGCTTTCGCATCCATATGAGGTTATTGAAAATACCATGGCTTGGGTCAGGTGCACCTTAGTCCTCAAGCTGACATCTTTGCTCTTCAACACTTGAAAAAGGTCTTGTGCAGCAGATTTGCCTAATGCAATACGTCGTTTGATTTCATGACTGCTGCTTCCATGAGTGTTGACAGTTGATCCAAGAAGAATGAAGTCCTTGACAACTTCAATCTTTTCTCTATTAATAAGAATATTGTTTATTGGTCCTGTGGTGAGGATTTTCGTTTTCTTTACTCTGAGATGTAATCCATACCGAAGGTTGTGCTCTTTGATCTTCATCAATAAATATTTTAAGTCTTCTTCACTTTCAGCAAGCAAGGTTGTATCATCTGCATATTGCAGGTTGTTAATGAGTCTTCCTCCAATCCTGATGCCACGTTTTTCTTCATAGAACCCAGCTTCTCGTATTATTTGCTCAGCATACAGGTTGTACAAGTATGGTGAAAGAATACAACGCTGTCGCACATCTTTCTTAACTTTAAACCATTCAGTGTTCAGTTCCAACAACTGCCTTTTAGTCCAGGTACAGATTCCTCATGAGCACAATTAAGTGTTCAGGAATATTCATACTTCTCAATGATGTTGTTGTTGTTGTTAAGTGCCGTCGAGTTGGTTCCGACCCATAGCAACCCTGTACAGGGTTTCCGAGGGTGTAAATCCTTACGGGAGTAGAAAGCCTCATCTTTCTCCCGCGGAGCGGCTGGTAGTTTCGAACCGCTGTCCTTAAGGTTCGCAGCCCGATTCGTAACCACTACGCTACCAGAGCTCCTTGATGTAGAACATAGAAAATGCTATGTCTTCATCACCTCTTAATCTGTGTGTGTGCTGTGAAGGAAAATCCTAAGCAAGAAAATCAGCTAGAATTTGTCTCCTCATTTAAAAAATTGCTAAAAGTTTACAGAGTACTCTAAGCTTTTGAATATTTAGCAGTACTGGTGTGGTGCTATAAGATAAGGCATAGACTGCTACTACTACAAGATCGGCAGTTCAAATCCACCCCTCTCCAGGGTCGCTATGAATTGGAACTAACTGAACAGCACTTAACACAACAATGAACATTAAAAGGCGCCCTGGTGGCACAGTGGATTAAACAGTGGCTGCTTAGCACAAGGTCTTGGGTTTGAATTCACAACTGCACCTTGTGAGAAAGATGAGGCCTAGGAAACACTATGAGAGCAGTTCTACTTTGTCCCATGGAGTCACTATGAGTGACTCCGAAGGCAGTGGGTTTGGATTTTTGTTTTTTATATGACTATTAAGATACTAAGCTTTGTGTGTGTGTGGGTGGGTGGGGGGGTTGTTGTTATTGTTTTTTCCCCTCATTTTTCTTAGAAACTTTGCAGGCTGGAAAGTGGTGAGGGGAAATACATTTACTTATTTGGCCAAGTAGCCAGATGCTTGCACTTATAGTGGGAAACGCATTCTAGGAGATAAACAAAGGAGACAACTTGAAGCAGATCAGAGACTCAGCGGTGCCTGAAGCTTTAAGGAGAGGAGACCTTTCTTCAAATCAATTGGAAGGTTTGGGTTGTTTGGGTAACCCATACAAAACCTCCCAACACCACCTGCTGTATGTTTATTATGGCCCTATCCCTAGCACTGGGGACTCCTCCGGAGTACAAGGGCTGGTACTAGTTCTCTTCTTAACGTTCTAAGGGACAGGATTTTTCTTGGAAAAACACAACAGTCAACCAGAACTTCAGCAGGCGTGTTTCCTCCCTTTATAAAGAAAGGAAGGAAACGATGTGAGACCCTTTCTTTGTGGGGCTGTCCTAGGCTATCTATGGGGAAAATAGGCCACACAATGAACAAACGCAGCGGGGACCGTAAGCTCCCAGAGGAGAAACCGGACCCCTTTTTGTCCACATCCAACACTACATCGCAGGCCCGCAGCCCCCTTCACAACCTGACCAGAAGGGCATCCGCTGAGCCAGCTAAAGGAGGTGGGCACGCCCCGCCTAGATCGGATTGAGACTCTAGATCTTAACCAAAATGCCTGTTTGGCTTCTGGTGGAAACTGAGGCAGAAGGTGCGGCCGGAGGTGAGGGTGGCCCTCTCTAGGTGAACGCACAATCTGTACCCGTTTAGTTCCGCTCAAAGGCACAGCTATCCTCCTACAACTGCCCAACTCCTCCCGCCCACCCACTCCCGCAGAGTCCCCCCGGCTGCGGGGTCGAAAGTGGCAGGAAAGGAAAACCGCGGCAGCTCTCACCTGGCCGGCGAGTCCGAGTGCGGACAGACAGCAGCGGCCCGCACAGACCGAGTCCGAGCGCGACCAGCAGCAGCCGCCGCGCCCCCATTGTCCCGAGGAGCGGCACGGTCCGAGCGGCTCCGCGCGCAGCCGCTCCTGGAGCCTGGAACTGCCTCCCGGCGGCTCCGCTCGACCCTCTCCTTCGTCCTTCCTCTGAGGCCAGCAACCAGTCCGTGCGGGTGGACACACAGACTCGCAGTCGATGAGCAGCAGGAGGAGGCTCGACTTCCCTCCGCCGCTCCTGTGTCTCGGCAGCGGCTCCCGGGGAGCGGAGGCGGGGCCGGGGCGCGCGGGCAGTCGGCAGTCCCAGTGAGCTGGAAGGGCGCCCCCCGGCGTGGACGGTGCGCCTAGACGCGAGCGCTGTGCTCCGCTGGCCTCCCACTCCCCTGCAGGCCCTCCGCCTCCACTCTGCCGGACGTCTGGCCGGCGAGGTCACCGCCCCAGGGAACTCGGCCGCCCGACCCTGCCTGGCGGGGAATCCAAACCACACAGCAGTCAGCTCTTCAAACTCCATCCGCTGCTGAACTCAGTCTGGCGGGTCCTAGGGATCTCAGCGCAGCCTCGCCGGCAGCTCCCCAGGCTTTCTACGAGCCTCCTGGGAAGCAAAGAAGTTAACAGAGACCATTTGCTTAAAGATATGGCCGCGGCCTAGACCTCCTCCTTCCCGACCTTTGCTCAAAGCAGAGAGCAAGGCCTCAGGTTGAGAGTGCTCTGTGGCCAATTCTGAAAGTCTGATATTTAGTGAAAAGTTTGAAAGTTAGTGAAAAGTTTGAAAGTTAGTTTAGTCTTTGTAATGTAAGGATAGAGTCCTGTATGGCACTGTGGGTTAATGCACTGCACTGCAAGGTCGATTTGAACCCTAAAGCCAGCGGTTCTAGTTCACCAACCGCTCCTCAGAAACCCTATACAAATGCTGTGATTGGGAACTGACTCGACAGCACATGACAACAATGTTAAGGGTAATGGAATAAAACAGAGGATAATGGATTGAAATAAAGACCTGCCCTTGTGGACGGAATTTTGACTTTTTTTTTTTTTGCTCCTCTTTATTTTGCGAAGTTGAACATTTCTTTTTGTACAGTTTTTATTGTGACTTGAGTACTAGTTTACATGGGGAAACATCAGTTTTACACTCATCGTTTCATTGCAATGATTACAATCTCCTCTGTGCGTCACCATTCAACAGTATTTACTTCTATTCCCACAGTTGGACACGTCACTGCTTCCTTATTTCACAGACCCTCTCTGATGAGAGTGGTACTAACTGAACATCTTTTACCCAATACCATTCACTTTTCCCTTTCGAACACATGGGGGCCTTGGCAGCACAGTCATTAGATACTTGACTGTTTGATGCAGCAGTGTGCTTGGGTTTGGAACCCCTATGTGGCAGTTCCACTGTGTCCTATAGGGTTGGTTGGCTGCATGTCAGAATTGATCCTATTCATGGGTTTAGTCTTGAGCAGACTGTAACCTTGCCCCTACCCCCAACAGTGGCTGTCAGAACTGCACAGTAGACTCACCTGCAGAACTTTGAAAAGGAGAATGACTGTCTGGGGATGAGGACAGCATATGCATTCTCTGTACAAAGGAAGTAATCAAGAGTTTACATAAGTAATTAAGAGTTTACATAAGCGATATCCAGAGTTCAAACTCTAAGGTGTATTTCACACTTTCTTGTACAACATTACATTAGTGTAATGTAGTTGTTGGACTTCTTTTGTGCTGCTATGGGTTCGTGAGCCAGATTGCAAAACTGTTTGAACTGTAAGGTTCAAGCTTACCAGCACCAGCTGCTCCTCAAAACCCTATACAGGGTCACTATGGTTCAGAACTGCCTCGACGGCACTTAACAACAGCAACAACAATGTTGTTAAGTGCCATCGAGTCAACGCTGACTCATAGTGACCCTGTATAAGGTTTCCAAGGAAGGGCTTGTGAGTTTGAACCACCAACCATGCAGTTCAAACAGACCATGTGGTCCAGAACATTATCCCACAGGGCCATCAAGTCAATTCAGACTTTAGCGACCCTGTAGAGAGGTTCCAAGGAGCAGCTGGTGAACTTGAGCTGCTGACCTTGCAGTTCAAACCAAACTTGCAGTCTACCGCATTAACCCAAAGCACCACACCCACCGGGACTCCATATGTTGTTGTTGTTGTTATATGCCATGGAGTCGGTTCCAATTCATAGCAACCTTGTACAGGTTTTCCGAGGCTGTACATCTTTACGGGAGCAGAAAGCCTCATCTTTCTCCCGAGGAGTAGCTGGTCACTTCGAACTGCTGACCTTGAGGTTCACAGCCATATTCGTAACCACTACGCTACCAGAGCTCTTCAGGACTCCCTATAGAGTTTGCTAAATTAAAGTTGGTAGGGGTGGGGTGGGGTGGGGTGCAGTTCACACTCCAGGTGTTCTGAAAAGTGTCCCTGAGAGAACATCTCAACTGAAGCTGAAGGAACAGGCAGCTGATTTTGTTTAAAGAACACATCTGCTGAGCATCACTATTAGGCCATGCCATACATTGAATTGTATCTCCCAAGATACGTCGACTTGCCTGGGTCATGATCCTCAGTGGTTTGGCAGTTTTGTAATGATGTAATGTGGAAGTTATATGATGATTCCCCATATGGGATAAACCAATAAAAGGATTAAGGGTAGACTGTATACCCTTAATCCCATCACAGCCCAGGTCTGATGTAAGGGAGTTTCCCAGGGGTGTGACCGGCAACATCTTTTATCTTATAAGAGATAAAAGGAGAGAGAGGCAAACAGAGAAAGAGGACCTGTTTGTTACCAGCAAGAAAAAAGAGGCTGAAGGGAAGTGTGTGCTTTGGATCTGGGTCCCTGAGCTGTGAAGCTTCTAGATCCAGAGGAAGATGCTTGTCAAGATGCATGGATTGCTGGGTCTACAGATGCTGAAAGGAGAGCCAACACAGAGAGAGAGCCTTTCCCCCAGAGCCAGCATTCTGAATTTGCACTTTTAATCTCCTAAACTAAAACACTTACTGATGATGATCACAGACCACAACCTTTGGTATGGCTTGCCTCTCGATGTAAAGAAAACAAAAATCCTCACCACTGAACCAATAAATAACATCAAGACAAACGGAGAATAGATTGAAGTTGGCAAAGACTTCATTTTGCTTGTATCAACCATCAACACTCATGGAAACAGCAGTCAAGAAATCAAATGATGAATTTCATTGGGCAAATCTGCTGCACAAGACCTCTTTAAAGTGCTGAAGAGCCAAGTTGTCAGTTTGAGGACTTAGGTCCGCCTGACACAAGTCACGATATTTTCAGTAACCTCATATGCATGTGAAAGCTGGACAGTGACTAAAAGACCATAGAAGAATTGATACATTTGAGTTAGGGTATCATGTTTGGTAAGGTGGAGGGCCAGAGAAAAAGAGGAAAACCCCTAACGAGATGGCTTGGCCAAGTGGCAGCATCGATGGACTCAAGCGTGGCAACTGTAGTGAGGTTGGCCCAGGATCGGGCAGTGTTTCATTCTACTGTACTTATAAGGTCGCTGTGGGTTGGTACCGACTCGATGGCACCTAACAACAACAATTGGAAGAGAATGTAGAAAGTACCATGGACACGAAAAGAACAAACCTATCTGGGTTGGAAGAAATAGAGCCAGAATGTTCCTTTGAAGCCAGGATGACCAGACTTGGTCTCTCATACCTTGGACATATTATCCGGAGGGGCCAGTTCCTGGAGAAGGACATCATGCTTGGTAAAGTGAGGGGTCAGCAAAAAGATGAAGACCCTCCAATGAGATGTATTGACATAGTGGCAGCAGCAATAGGCTGAAGCAAGAACACCTGTGAGGTGGACACAGGACCAGGCAGTGTTTTGTGTTGTTGTGTATAAGGTTGCTATGAGTAGTACCAACTCAACAGCACCTAACAACAACCACACACTATGAAAGACGAAATTTGCTTGTTAAAGCCACTGTGG